>NW_006921539.1:3555117-3601474 GCF_000340215.1 Pseudocercospora fijiensis CIRAD86 | reverse complement strand
TAAGAGTTCCTCTAGCGAATTACCTTTCTAGTTCCTCCCTAATCCTGCCCTATTAGGCACCTTTCTAGTTAAGCTTCTCCTCTAGTTCCCTTTCCTAATTAGCTTAGACATTTAGCTCAATCTATACCGGGAAGTGGTCTAATAATTCCTCTAGTTCCTAGTTAATCCTATATCTTGTAATCCTGTTCCTAATCTAATATAATGCAAAGCATAGGTCTAGTATACTACTGCTTCCTCTTGCCTCCTAAGTAATTAGTCCCTTTAGGGTAACAATTTCTATTCCTTCCCTCTCTAATATATTAATTAGTCTTCCTACTAGGAAGTAGTAAGCTAGGGTAAAGTTAGAGCCCTAGAGGGGGTAGTAGAGGTTGAAATCCCTAAGTAGGATTTAGTAGGTGTTCCCCTAGATAACTCTAGGTAGTCTTTCTAGGGTTTTCAGTTAGGTACTGCTTCTTAAGTCTAGTAGTAGGTTGTATATATAGTAGACTTAGAGTATACCTTAGGATGTCTCTACTTAAACTAATATTAGGTCCCTATCCTCCTATAGCATAGCCTACTAGGTTTCTATATCTATCTCCTTACTAATATAGATGTATGTCCTTAGGGCTCCCTAGTTGTAGATAATTAGGTAGTATCTTAGGTCTTTAACTATTGCTAGTCTCTTTATATATAGGTTAAGCTAGGGCTCTTAGATTGTAATAATGTAATATTCTTTTAGGTTTAGTGCTTAAAGGAAGCTCCTCTGTACCTTGTCTTTGCTCTTGTTAATATTGTACTATATAATGTTTAGTAATGTTGCAATGTTTATTAGGTTTTATCTATATCATTTCCCTATAAGTTTTCCTTTAGTCTTCCCTTGCTTTAGACTAATATTTGACTAAGCTTTGTCTACCCTACTTCCTTTCCTACAATGTTAAGGTATCTTAGTCTCCCTAGTTGCTAGTAACTCTCTTGTGCTAGTAAGGCCCTAAATATAAACCTATTATCTTGTCTAGACCTCTTTTATAGCACTTAGCTAGGTTGCTTCTATACCTGCTTCTATACCTAGCTGCCCTAGCTTGTTATATATTGATTCTAGCTTCCTTTGCCTTCCTCGCTACCTATATTCTTACTAGGTATTCCTTCGCCTAAGAGGGGTGTCTTTTAGTGTAGTATATATATCTTGCTTCTCCCTTATATACTTTATATTCTTTAACCTAGTAATCCCCTATATAATAGGAGTAGGTATTAGTTGTCTTTATATACTTAGCTACTAAGTGTCTATAGTATTGACATTTGAAGCACTATATTATCCTATAGTTGCTTCTATATATCTCTGTTTCTAATCTTTTAAAGTCCTAGAACAACCCCTAGTCTAGCACTATATTAGCTTGTTCTATACTCCCTACCTAGATAATTAGGGAAGACTGCTTCTTAGTCTCTTCGATTTTCCTTTTAATCTATACTACTTTTGTAATCTTTAGGCCTAGGCATATAGCTTAGTTTTGTCTCTATAGGCTCTTAATATCCTATTCTTCCTTAAAGCTTCTTATTATACTATAGGCTATAATTATGAATTGCTGTTAGGAGACCTTTGCTATTTTCCCTATCTTAGTTGTCTATTCTTTTTGTGTTTCGAGCTTCTTTTTGTCCTACTCTTATACTATAAACAGCTTAATTACCCCTTTACCTTCGTTCCTAGCCCTAATTACCTCTTTAACTGCAATTCTTTCTATAATCTCTTTCCCTATAAGTCCTTAGATTTCCTTTTGCTCCTATAGGTCCGTAATATAGACTCTAACTACTGTCCTCGGGGGTTTTAGCGCCTCCTAACTAGCTACTGCTACCTAGGTGCGGTAGTTTAGGCTTATCTCCTACTATTTCTTCGTAATCTTTGCTGCGACTATATTAGCTACCTTTATAATTACGTAGCTTGCCTAGTTGTAGATTGCTTTTAGTCCTCTAAGGAGTTCTAAGATTATTATCCTATATGCCCTCTTAGGGGTTCTTCTATCTTCCGCCTTTAGCACCTCCTCTGCCCTCGTATATAGTGCTTTCTATTCGTCCTCCCCTCCTTCTTAACTATCTTCCCTTCTTCTCTAATTGTTCGCTACTATTTTGCCTAATCCGTTCCTCCTCTCGATTATCGTTGTGTTTAAGGCAGTATATAGCTACGGTATAGAAAATCAAAGGAAGGATATAGCTATATTAGTAACGGTGTTGCCGAGTTATTATTAGTTAAAGAAGGAAATTAGAAGAAGGTGAAGTTAGCGCTAAGACGACTAGCGCTACTATTATTAATATTACTTGCTATTATTACTGCGCCTACAGATACAACCTTACCTACACTACGAGCCTAAGGCACCTTTAATCAAAACTTTGATTAAAACTTTAAGGCTAAGTTAAAGCTTTAAGCCGCTTAAAAGATTGAGTAAACTAATAGACTAACTAACTAAGGGCAAAAACTATAGAGCTAAGCTAGCCGGGGTCGATCTTACGGACAATAGGTTACTCCTCGATCTATCTAACCCTTTAAGCGAGGCGAACCTCTACTACTACACTTATAATAGCCTTTACTTATAGAAACTAGACGAGCTGTGTTTTTTCTAAAAAGATAAGATAAGATTGACAATTAAAGGCTACTAAACCTAACTAATTAGGGCTAGCGAAACTACGAACAATAATAGCCCTCGTAATAATAAGAACAAACCCTCGGAAGCGGATAACCCTCGGAAGCGGACATAGCTAGGTCTTTTAGAGTAGACGCAAAGAACTCGGTACGACATTACGTAGAACGGGGGTAGTGCTACAATACCCCGTATATCTACCTATTATAGTAGGGAAGGTGCGCTCGTATTGTAATTAGTCGATAGTCCTTAATTCTTATAGTTATATATCACTTTATTATATATAAGGATAGTAGAGTTAGAGTTAGACATTGTATTAGAAGGTAAGGTTTGACATAGTTATATAATCGGTAGTTGTGCGTTTAATTCAGCGCGGAATAAGCAGCCTATTAGACCTGCTAAGTTAGTAGTAATAGAGGTTAAGACTAGAATAAAGACCGGCTACGAGAGCGCGGCCTTTAGAAGGGAAGCGTGTATTAGGACTAAAGAGGTTACACGTAATTAGTATGTAACCGGGCTCGAGTAAAGCTAGGGTCTTAATGCCTTAGGTAGGGCTTGGCGCTTAGTAATAGGCTAACTTGCCTGCCTTCCTCCCTCTCCTCCTAGCTCCTTATCGAATACTACCTATACCTACTACTACCCTATCTACCTGCTAATATACCCTTCTTACAAGCTTAGTAGCTATTATAGTAATATTAAGAGCTAATTCTTGCTTGCTACGGGTATAGTATATAGCGTATCTAAACAGCCTATATACCTCCGGAAATCGACGTTTAGGGAAATAGCGAAGGAAGGTCTCTTTAGCGTATCGCTAGTATAGATATATAGTAATCTCTTCGTCTTAGTTTTAGAAGGAGAGGCGGATTAAGCGCTATTCTTACGTAGAGTCGTTAGTTATAGCTAGCTTAGGCTTCTATTTTAGATACTACTACTTTAGGACTCGGAAAGCTTCTTACTATAGCTTCGAGCGCTGTATTTATAGCAATATATACGCTATCGGTATCTAACTTTCAAATTCGTTTCTAATATATATAGTAAATAAGTTCTACTACGTATTAGTTATCTTATACGTTACGTCGTAGAGAAATATCTAGTTAAAGATTAGTCGATTGCTTCTCGAAGCCTACCTATAGCTTATTATATAAGCACTTATATCTCTACTAATTCTACTATTTAATAGCTCTCGTTACTAACTCGCCTACTAAACAATCCCCTTCTAAAGCCTTCCTTTAATAATATACGATACTACTTTATAAAATAGGTAAGCGCTATTTACTAGATTAGTTAATAGCGCTAGGTGCTTATATAGATTATCTATTTATAACGAGACGTTGCCCTTCTTAGCGAAGGTAGCCTTCTTCTTATTCTTCTTCTTTAACTAATTAATTATACCTTCCTTTATACGATAAGTACTAATAATAGCAAGACGATAAGTATTAGGTCCTTCTTTTACTATATAGAATACCTTAGCTATATCCTACTTATACTGTTCTATTAGGTACTCTAGTACGATCTTTAGACCGTTACTCGCTCCTTATATATCCTATAACCGTTAGCTTATCGCATCGACTCGAGATATAACCCTACTAAACTTACTATATAATCTATCGAGTAGTAATAAAGCCCTTCTTCTATAGAGGGATTAGGTAACGATATAGCGACTTTATACCTATATAGTCGAGGATCGTTCTTATAGCGATATATAGCAATTACTATATAGGAGGCATTATACGGCGCCTTATAATACTCGACCTTTCGTAACCCTTTAGGTACCTCGCGCTACCGCTAAGCGTTACGACGATAACGATAATAGTATATTGTCCGCTACGCGAGTCTATTAACGTAGCGCTTCTATATAAAAGTATACTAGAAGTTAGAGGCAAATAGCTATACCTTGTCGTACGTTTCTAGGTCTAAGAATAGCCCTTCTTTAGGTAAATTCAAGAGCTAAGAGCGATAGGCAAAATCGAAGAAGTCGGGGATTAAATAAGCTATTATAGTAATAGTTAGAAGAGCGTAGAAATAATAGTTAGAAGAGCGTAGAAATTAGCCTACCTACTTGCCTTTAAACAATACCTTATATATGCCTATATAGCTGAATTTTTATCGATATACTACGATATAAAGTAGCCGACTAAGTAATCGACGGCATGCCCGATTTAGCTAGTAAAAGTAGCTATATCTCGATAGTTTGTCTTATTTGTTATAGGAATTTAGTGCGGTAGGGTTAGTGTCGATCGAGTAGGTTTTAGTAGGTCGTACGGATATACTCGGTCGTAATTTAGTCGATTATCGGATCGAGATATAGCTACTTTTACTAGCTAAATCGGGCATGCCGTCGATTACTTAGTCGGCCACTTTATATCGTAGTATATCGATGAAAATTTAGCTATATAGGTATATATAAGGTATTGTTTAAAGGCAAGTAGGTAGGCTAATTTCTACGCTCTTCTAACTATTATTTCTACGCTCTTCTAACTATTACTATAATAGCTTATTTAATCCCCGACTTCTTCGATTTTGCCTATCGCTCTTAGCTCTTTAATCTACCTAAAGAAGGGCTATTCTTAGACCTAGAAACGTACGATAAGGTATAGCTATTTGCCTCTAACTTCTAGTATACTTTTATATAGAAGCGCTACGTTAATAGACTCGCGTAGCGGACAATATACTATTATCGTTATCGTCGTAACGCTTAGCGGCAGCGCGAGGTACCTAAAGGGTTACAAAAGGTCGAGTATTATAAGGCGCTATATAATACCTCCTATATAGTAATTGCTATATATCGCTATAAGAACGATCCTCGACTATATAGATATAAAGTCGCTACGTCGTTACCTAATCCCTCTATAGAAGAAGGGCTTTATTGCTACTCGATAGATTATATAGTAAGTTTAGTAGGGTTATATCTCGAGTCGATACGATAAGCTAACGGTTATAGGATATACGAGGAGCGAGTAATAGTCTAAAGATCGTACTAGAGTACCTAATAGAATAGTATAAGCAGGATATAGCTAAGGTATTCTATATAGTAAAAGAAGGACCTAATACTTATCGTCTTACTATTATTAGTGCTTATCGTATAAAGGAAGGTATAATTAATTAGTTAAAGAAGAAGAATAAGAAGAAGGCTACCCTCGCTAAGAAGGGCAACGTCTCGTTATAAATAGATAACCTATATAAGCACCTAGCGCTATTAACTAATCTAGTAAATAGCGCTTACCTATCTTATAAAGCAGTATCGTATATTATTAAAGGAAGGCTTTAGAAGGGGATTGTTTAGTAGGCGAGTTAGTAACGAGAGCTATTAAATAGTAGAATTAGTAGAGATATAAGTGCTTACGTAATAAGCTATAAGTAGGCTTCGAGAAGCAATCGACTAATCTTTAACTAAATATTTCTCTACGACGTAACGTATAAGACAACTAATACGTAGTAGAACTTGTTTACTATATATATTAGAAACGAATTTAAAAGTTAGATGCCGATAGCGTATATATTGCTACAAATATAGCGCTCGAAGCTATAGTAAGAAGCTTTCCGAGTCCTAAAGTAGTAGTATCTAAAATAGAAGCCTAAGCTAGCTATAACTAACGACTCTACGTAAGAATAGCGCTCAATCCGCCTCTCCTTCTAAAACTAAGACGAAGAGATTACTATATATCTATATTAGCGATACGCTAAAGAGACCTTCCTTCGCTATTTCCCTAAACGTCGATTTCCGGAGGTTTATAGGCTATTTAGATACGCTATATACTATGCCCGTAGCAAGCAAGAATTAGCTCTTAATATTACTATAATAGCTACTAAGCTTCGGCTAAAGGGCGCTAACGAGACGGAAGTCTAGTATTTACTAAAGAACTAGAGTACTAAGAAGTTATATTTATAGGCAACTTAGGCTCGTTTGAACAACCTAATTCTTATACAAATTCGTACTATATCGCCGCTAGAGGGGTACTATAATACTATTAAGTACGATAATAAGAAGAACCTCGTTTAGTACTCGATATATAGTACTATTATCGAGTTGCTAAAGATAGACGCTCGGTAACTATATAAGGCTAATCTTTAGCTATATAGGCTTAGTAAACGCACTTAATTCTAGAAGGTTAAGAATATACCCTATTTCGAGAGTTTATAACCTCCGGCGGTATAGGACTTCGTACGGAAGCAATTAAATATTATAGAAGAGTTAGAAGCTAAGGTAAGGCCTATATACGAGGGCCTTATACTATACCGCGATAGACACTAACCTCCTTACTATAATTGCCTACTATAGTTTTAGTAGCACCTACCTTGCTACTATATACTACGGCATTACCTGTTTATAATACTTCTAAGCCTATAACAATAACAACTCTATATTAGCTTCTATAGCGGCTATAACTCGTAGAAAATAGCCGATTATTAGCGGTAGAGAGACAGTACTACCCTATTTATCGAAGGTTATAAGGATAAGAAGCCCTTCGTTACTAGTAACCCCTATCTTCGTAACCTATACGCTTATTTTAACGAAGGTATTAAAGGCCTCTTATAGCACTTCTATACAGTCCGTAACGATAAGACGATCTATAATAGTACGCTTAAAGACAACTATATAAGAGCCTTCTTACGGAAGGTTAAAGACACTATATATTCGCTCTCTATATACTTACTAGACGACTTTATATAGGAAGGGCAACTAGCGGTTGCCTTTACTAGTAAGCGACAATAGTAGTAGACTTCTGTACTTCTAGCTAAGCCTATAACTCTAACTTAACCTCGCTATCTAGCCCTTCCGCTACTGCTACTGCTACTGCTAGCGCTAGCGCTAGCGCTAGCGACTAAATATAGACCTCGAGCGTTTAATCTTCCGCTACTTAATAAGACCCTCTTATTACCGATACGTCGACTATTATAAGTTATCGACCTTCTTACGCTAAGTCTACTACCCTTTAGGCTCTTATCTTCGAAGGCGCGGCTACCGCTACCGCTACCGCTACTACGGTAGCCGCGCGAGTCGCTTTTATCTATATAGTCGGCTTAGCCGCTCGATTTAAATACTATTAAAGAAACAGCTAAGCTTATAGACCTTACTTTACTAGCGGCGCTAGTAAGAGAGGCTTTGCTATTAAAATAAGACCTAGAAGTAGTAGAAGACTTCCCTTAGTTAGATAACGATAACGCGATACGAGAAGTAGTAGGTAAGAGGCGGACTTCTAATAAATATAATAGTAATAAGCGTAAGAGATTAGTAGCGATAATGCTACCTACTATTAAGAGGCCGAATAAGAGGAAGAATTAGATAGGCAATAGCAGCGATAGCGATAATACCTTAGAAGCTATAATAGCCTAATTAGGCAAGCCGAGCTAATATACGAAAACCGAGCATTTCCGTAAGTTTAGTAGGTCCTATCTTACGCCTAAAAATCGGGACATTCCTTAGCTGGAATAGTGAGACAGTCCCGTAGAAACCCAAAGGAATGGTACGCTAAAAACCTATAACAACTAAGGCCATCTTATCTCGATCCGATAATCGACTAAATTACGACCGAGTATATCCGTACGACCTACCAAAACCCACTCGATCGACACCAACCCTGCCGCACTAAATTCCTATAACAAACAAGACAAACTGATTCTGCACGAAGACGACGACGAGGACGAGTGGAGCGATATGTCTTCTGATGGTGCTTGCGTGCTTATTTTTTTCTCGTTCTAGCAAGCCCTGCAACGCCAATGCCAATGCCGGGGCACGACAGGCACCAGGGCTCTGGTCGCACGCTGAAAACGATAACGATACCCGTGCGCTAGTGCTCATTTGGGCATGGTTGGCGAGCTTCACACTTGTCGGAATTGAGTTGCAGAATTATTATGCGGTGCTTCTCATGGCCATTTGCACGCAACAATGAGGAGGAGAGGACAGGCACACACATGATCTGTAATAGTCACCATGCATCTGTGAGCTTTCTCGTGGTGTTGTGAAGGTTCGAAAAAGTTCGACGTTCGAAAATGCCAAGCCAAGCGTCGCACGCAGCAAGGCTTCTCCGCGTGGCCGGGTCGTTCTCGTTCCCGAAGTTCTTCGAAAGCTTCTCGGCGCTGGCTGGCTGAGACCCTTTGAGATCGGTATGGCCCAACAAACTTTCTGGGATACGTACATGCACTGCATGTTGCCAACGATCCTGGAGAAAGACACCGAGGCGGTATGCCAGAGACGCGCACGAGAGGAGGATGCGATAGCAATGGGAGTGAAGGAGAATGTCAGTGAACAAGGACAGTCAATGGACGTGGAGATGTGACGTAGAAAAGCGAATGGCAAGTGAAGCTGGCAGGTGCAGCCTTGCAGGTGTGTGTTTGTCCCCGGCCGGAAGAAAATCGCGTACATCTCAGCAAAACGACCATTTCGCACGTCGTTGAGTAGCGTCCCCACTTTCCCTCCCTTGTTTGCCGCTGCCCTCAGCACTCTGAATATAAGGAACCTGCCCTGCCCTATCCTGCCCTGGCCCTCACCTTCTCTGCCTTTGTCACTGCTCTACCTCACCACCTCTCTCCGACTTTCGCTACGCCCCCTACGAGCACGCACCTACTCCCGCTCGTCTCGAGCAGTACATCGACGACGACATCACCACACTCCGACCGTATCTTCAAGTAGCCTACATCACCCAGGCTCAATACCGCCCATCATGCCATCCCACCAGCCCACCGCTAGTGAGAATATGGCGGTCGACCACAAGTTCGTTTCGAAGGAGCGAGAGGGCAATCCAATGTCTGCCCCAGATCCAAAAGAGCCAGTCCGCAACAAGTCTTACGATCCAAAGAAGCCACACATCACAGAGACCCCTATGACTAGGAAGAATTGGTACAAGCATGTCAACTGGCTCAATGTCACGTTGATCGTTGGCATTCCGATCATTGGCTGCATCACAGCCTTCTGGACTCCTCTTCGATGGCAGACTGCCCTTTTCGCTGTCCTCTACTACTTCGCCACTGGTCTCGGAATCACAGCAGGCTACCACCGACTATGGGCCCACACCTCATACTCTGCCTCACTCCCACTCAAGATCTTCCTCGCGGCTGTCGGTGGTGGTGCTGTTGAAGGCTCCGTCAGATGGTGGGCCAGAGACCACCGTGCTCACCACAGATATACCGACACCGACAAGGACCCATACAGCGTCCGCAAGGGTCTCCTCTACTCGCATTTTGGATGGATGCTCATGAAGCAAAATCCAAAGAGAATTGGCCGTACCGATATTTCTGATCTCAACGATGACCCCGTTGTCGTGTGGCAGCACAAGAACTACCTCAAGGTCGTCCTCTTCATGGGTCTGATCTTCCCCTGCGTCTTCGCCGGTCTGCTCTGGAACGACTGGATGGGTGGCCTCATCTACGCTGGTATCCTCCGCATTTTCTTTGTCCAGCAGGCCACCTTCTGCGTTAATTCGCTTGCCCACTGGCTCGGCGACCAGCCCTTCGACGACCGCAACTCTCCTCGCGATCACGTCATCACTGCACTTGTTACGCTCGGCGAGGGATACCACAACTTCCACCACGAGTTCCCATCCGACTACCGCAATGCCATCGAGTGGCACCAGTATGACCCAACCAAGTGGTTCATCTGGACAATGAAGCAGCTCGGCCTCGCCTACGACCTCAAGCAGTTCCGTGCCAACGAGATCGAGAAGGGCCGTCTCCAGCAGCAGCAGAAGAAGCTTGACCAGAAGCGCGCCAAACTTGATTGGGGTGTTCCACTTGAGCAGCTTCCAGTCATGGAGTGGGACGATTACGTCGACCAGTCCAAGAACGGCCGTGCTCTCGTCGCTGTCGCCGGTGTTGTCCATGATGTGACCGACTTCATCAACGACCACCCTGGTGGAAAGGCCATGATCCGCAGCGGTCTCGGAAAGGACGCAACCGCCATGTTCAATGGCGGTGTCTACATGCACAGCAATGCAGCCCACAACTTGCTCTCAACGATGAGAGTCGGTGTGATTCGTGGTGGCATGGAAGTCGAGATCTGGAAGCGTTCCCAGAACGAGGCCAAGGGCTCTATGATCTACAAAGACGAGCAGGGCAACCGCATCGTGCGTGCTGGCGCGCAGGTGACCAAGGTGATCCAGCCTCCTGCAAGCGCTGATGCCGCATAGATGATGAAATGAATGAGTGGTTTGCTTTTCCCCATTGGCGCGTTTTAGCGAGCGGCACTAGACACAGGGCGTTCCGATGATGAAAAAGGAAGACGGTGGGATTATTTCACGACGTTCGTTGTACATATATACCCTTGGCCGCGAGGCAAAGAGATCGAGTGCTGCGAAAGCGGCGAGATGAGAATGTACTGCACACCACAACCCTGGCAATCATGGCTTTTCTTTTCCCATCGCCATGAAATCGGATGTAATGATTGACTTACACTTACGGCTTTGACATTTGGTTTTGGGTCACGGACTTGCGCACTCCAGAGACGTATCATCGATTCAGGCAGATCAAAGGTGCTTGATGTTAGATGGAGATGGAAATTATAATAGCATGCATGAGACAGTATAAGCAGTTCGCATTGTAGACATGCGAGGACCACTTCACGTGTCCTCAAGAAGGAAACTGGAGCACCCACTTCGTCTACGCGAAAATAGGCTTGAGAGGTTTATTTAGTGAGTCCGAGGGATTTTTTGGAAGTTTTTTTTTTCGAGGAATATAAATCAATGTTGCTATTGGTGATGTTGGGGGTTGGGGGTTGGGGAGGGAGGGAGGGAGGAATTGAAAAACCGGAGGGTATAGTAGGTATTGAAATGGGAGGATGAAGTATTATAAGATCATGAACATTTTGTCAAACGCTTCCCTTGCAATACCTACTTACTACTCACCTCCCTACTTCTTCTTCTTATGATAAGCAGCAAACTGCACCCCCTCCTCATAATCATTATAATCCCTATACAACCCCCGAATCCCCTGCCACCCCTCCCTCTCCACATCCGCCAAAAACTCTTTCACTTTGCCCGCAATCTTCTCCCCATGAAAATTAAACCTCTCATACACCACGTTCCCCGTCAAGGATTGGCCAAACGTATGCATATGGTACCCCGCATCTCCATACCCTTCCCACCCATTCTGCGCGTAAGCTTCGATCACGAACCTCGGGGCCGTCCCTAGGACTTGACGTTTGTATGCTGTGGACTGTTGTTCGAAGAGGCGTTGGCAGGGGAAGGAGAGGATTCGGGATTTTATGCCGTGGGTTTGGAGCAGGATTTCGTGGGTTTGCACGGCGAATTGGAGTTCGGCGCCGATGCCGATGAGGGTGACGGCGGCGTCGGGTTCTTCGAGGAAGACGTAGGCGCCTTTCTGGACGCCGGAGCGGGAGGAGTGGGCGGGGTATTGGGGCACTTTTTGCCGGGAGACGGAGATCATGGTCGGGGTGGAGGGGGCGTTGAGGGCGGCGATCATGGCGCCTGCCGCTTCTTCGCCGTCTGCGGGACGGATGTAGAGGAAGTTGGGCATTGCGCGGTAGAGGGCGGCGAGTTCGATGGGTTGGTGGGTGGGACCGTCTTCGCCGGTGCCGATGGAGTCGTGGGTGGCGATGTGGATTGCTTGCAGGTTTTGGAGCGCGCCCATGCGCACGCCGTTGGCGCAGTAGATGTAGAACATGAAGAAGGAGGAGGTGACGGGGATGATGGTGCCGCGGTTGAAGGCGGCGAGACCGTTGGAGCAGGCGGTCATGGCTTGTTCGCGGATGCCCCAGTGGATGTAGCGACCTTCGTATGTGCCGTTGGGTCCGGAGACGGTGCGGAGGTCTGGGTTTTGGAAGTCGACTTTGTCTTTCCACGAGAGGTTGACGGAGGGCGTGAGATCGGCGGTGCCGACCATGAAGGTGTTGATTTTGGATGCCAGAGCCGTCATGACCTGGCCGGCAGTCTTTCGGGTGGGAGTGTCTTCTGTGGGGAAGTCTTCGGGTTTGGGGATGAGTTTGGTCCAGTCTTCAATCATCTCGCCCTTGACGCGCTTGTCGAATTCGGCAGCCAGCTCGGGGTACTCCTTGGTGTAGCCCTGGCGGAGTTCATTCCATTGCTTCTCGAGATCTTTGCCTCGTGACTTAACCTCGCGGAAGTATGAGTAGACATCGTCGTCGATCTGGAAGGTCTTCTCTGGGTCCATGCCGAAGAACTTCTTCACGTAGGCGACGTCTTTTTCGCCCAGATCGGCACCGTGAGTGGATGCTTGACCGGCCTTTTCAGACCCGTGGCCGATAGTGGTGCGGACATTGATTACAGTTGGCTTGTCCTTGGAGGCACGCGCCTGGATCATGGCCTTGACGAGGCCCTCGACGTCGTTGTTACCGTCTTCCACTTCAAGGACATTCCAGCCGCAAGCACGGAACTTCATGTTGTGGTCGTCAGATGTGGCAATGTCGACAGTGCCGTCACAGGTCACCTCGTTGCGATCAAAGATTACGCAAAGGTTGTTGAGCCTCCAGTGACCCGCAAGCTGGATTGATTCCATACCAACACCCTCCTGCAAGCATGCATCTCCGATTGTGCACCAAGTCATGTTGTTGACCAACTCATAGCCCGGCCTGTTGTACTGAGCACCGAGATGCTTGGTAGCCATCGCCAGACCAACGGCATTGGCAATACCTTGTCCAAGTGGACCAGTGGTAACCTCGACACCGTCGATTTCGATCTCGGGGTGGCCGGGTGTTATCGAGTCAAATCTCACGGAGTGATATGTGAGGAGCTGCTCCCAGGTCATCCGCTCGAAACCGACCAAGTGGAGGAAACAGTATTGCCACAGACATGCGTGGCCATTGCTCAGTACGAATCGATCTCGGTTGAAGTAGTCGGGATTGGATGGAGAGATCTTCATCACGTATTTCCAAAGAGCGACTCCAATTGCTGCCATTCCCATAGCGGATCTTGGACGATGTCAGCTTTGCCAATATAATATCTTGACGGTCAACGTCCATACCCTGGATGCCCACATCCGAACTGATGGCACAGATCTGCGATTAAACATCTGAATGTGTTCAAAACGTGATCTGTTTTGCTCTTCTCCTCCAGCTGAATGTCGTCAACGTTCGCGACATGGCCATTGCTGGCGCCGTTTGATTTCTTGCCATTCAGATCGATGGGCAGGTGGTCGACATCCTGCGTCGACACCGCGCCTGGGGCCATGCTGTATGCTGTAAATTCTAGGTTTCCTTAATCGTAGCAGGTGGTCTGTCCCGAAATATCCAATCGCGCCGAAGAAATATGAAGTTGGAAGAAGCAATAACAGAGGTGAGGAGGTGATGCTGCAATGGGGTGTGTAGCAGGGATTGAGCAGCACTCTTAATATACGTCACATGGTGGCTCCGACTGGAGCTTCGTTAGGTCACAGAACTCTATCACATCAGACTCGTGTCTGGCCATGTACAAGGAAGAATGTACAACGCAATTATTACTCGTCAGGTGGAAAAGCTCGAGTGGAAGCTGGCAACAACATCGCGTCGGCCAAGTGGGACGTTGCTGACTGCCAAGTCAGCGCAGAGGGAAATTGCAAGCGCTGACAGGCTGCGTTGCGTTCCGGCTTGCCCCTTTCGGCCGAGACCTGGTGAAACAACTCCCACGGCCTTGTTTTCAATTTTCAATTCTGCCACGACAACTTTTCATCACCCACGGCGGTTCGCGGCAAAGAAAGAATTGCGCTTCCAGACTGACCCACTAACTTGGTGTAGGTCACGAAAGGTCCAGGTACGCTGGTCGAAAGATTACAGATACGTCCATCTTGCCAAGCTCTTCAAACTTCTCTCTTCTTTCTTCATCCAAAGCAGAATCTATCGCCAACACTAAAAACTTCTTCCAGCATCAGAATGGCTCCAGCAGCTATCGTTAGCGACCTTGCAACAGTAGCACATCAACCAGAATCAAACATCACACAAGCCAACGCCCCTTCACCGAACCTCTTCTCATTAGCCGGGCAGACTATCGTGGTGACAGGTGGTGGCCGAGGGCTTGGAATTACTCTCGCAACCGCAGTCGTCGAAGCTGGCGGGAATGTCGCATGCTTGGACGTCCTCCCAGAGCCTGCAGCCCAGGAATGGTCGCAATTACAGTCCATGGCCAAGAAGTCCGGCCTCACAGCAACCTACGGCATATGCGACATCACCCAAGAAAGCCAAGTCCAGAGCACTCTCGAAGAAATCTCAAACTCAGCCGCGTCTCGCAACGCACCCTTCTCCGGCATCATCGCGTGCGCCGGCATCCAACAAAAGACCCCAGTCCTCGAATACCCGGTCGAAGACTTCAACCGCATGTTAAACGTCAACGTCACCGGAACATTCCTGACAGCAAAACACGCGGCCAAACTTTTTGTTCAGAATCATATCAAAGGCTCGATCGTCCTCATCGCATCCATGTCCGGACAAGTCGCGAATAGGAGTCTGTATTGCACCGCTTACAACACGAGCAAAGCCGCCGTTCACCAATTGTGTAGATCTATGGCGCAGGAAATCGGACAGCATGGGATTCGGATTAATACGCTTTCTCCGGGGTATATCCGAACTGCGATGACGGATGCGTTGCTGAAGCAGGAACCGGGGATTGAGAAGACGTGGATGGCGGGTGCTTTGCTGGGAAGATTGGGTGCTCCTGAGGATTTCAAGGCGCCTGCGATCTTCCTTTTGGCGCCGGGTAGTGCTTGGATGACCGGGGCGGATTTGAGGGTTGATGGGGGCCATTGTGCTGCTGCTTAGATTGTAGCATGAACGATTTGTAGTGCATGCGCACGCTTGGTGGTATTTAGCGGTATGAATTTACGGCCGCGGCCTCGCTATGATGCTGTATACCGGAATGAAGACTAGTACCAGCCGAATCTGGTCCAAATCGACGACCATCATTTGGGCTTTGGAGCACCGCAATCGCGTGCTGATAGATAGCATATTTCGAGTAGGCTAGAGCCCGTTGACGAAAGACATCTCCTTGATGAGTTCAACGATTCTAGTTGTCAGCTGAAAGAGTATCAATTCTACACGCGCGTGCCATCCCTTGCTTCCGGTCTTCGAGATAGTCCGAGGCGAAACGCGGCATCTAGAATGTGTCAATAATGATGAGCAGCGAATGGCCAATGTTGAGGAGCAGGACCAGGCCGAAGATGTCAATGACGACGAGGATGGATGTTCAAAAATAATCAGGGTAAAATAAGGTTCGGACGTGGTGGGGATGTCGAGCAAGGATCAAGCGGGCGCAGACTCACCGCAGACGAAGAGCTCATCAAAGTTCCCTCTTTTCTTCAATTGTTCATTCCCCCATTCCCACTGCAACAACATGAATTTTCCCACCATCTGCCTCGTACTGCAAAGCTTGACCCAGTAGTCCTGCGTAATGTCATTGTACAACGGACAGGAATTGGTCGAATACAAGTCGCACTCAGAGAAGCACTCGCTCCGTCTTGTTCTGTGCTGAAAGAAAGAATCCGAACAATCGTAGTGGCATTGACTCTGCTTCTCTGCACGAACATCCCCATAGGCCACGCGGTATGTTCGTCCCATACCTGTCTACCAAAATCACATACTTGGTAGACGAGGGTGTATGCACATCTGCCGCTATACCATTCTGAGCACTTGAGGGACTTTTTGGAGGCCTCAACTGACACTGCTTCTTCTACAGCCACCCTCGCTTGATTGCTAGGCTGCACTCCAGATACTCCATCCGCGCCCAGCCCCCCCTCACCCGAACTCGTTGGAGAACGAAGCGCCATGCATATCTCAGAGAAGCTGGCGGCTGCCCATGCCAAGGGCCAGCACACATGCTCCTTCGAATATTTCCCGCCGAAGACTGCCCAAGGTGTGCAGAATCTGTACGACCGTATGGATATGATGCACGCGCTGGGACCGGCTTTCATTGATATCACCTGGGGCGCTGGAGGACGTCACTCTTCGCTGACTTGCGAGATGGTGAAAGTGGCGCAATCAGCCTACGGACTGGAGACATGCATGCATCTCACATGCACGGACATGGAGAGGAGTAAGATTGACAACGCATTGCAAGAAGCATACAAGGCGGGATGTACGAACATTCTGGCCCTCAGAGGTGATCCGCCTAGAGAGCAAGAAAAGTGGGAGGCCAAGGATGGCAATTTCCGATATGCTTTGGATTTGATCAAGTACATCAAGAAGACGTACGGCGGCCATTTCGACATTGGCGTAGCAGGATATCCGGAAGGCGTGGATGACACCACGAGCGCGGACGAGCACATCAAATACTTGAAGGAGAAAGTGGATGCTGGTGGAACATTCATTGTCACTCAAATGTGCTACGATGCCGACATTTTTATCGACTGGGTCAAGAAGGTGCGCGCTGCGGGCATCCCGGAATCCGTACCCATCATTCCAGGAATCATGCCAATCTCGACATATGCAGCATTTTTGAGGCGAGCAAACTGGAGCAAAGCCCGCATTCCTCCTCAATGGCTTGAGGTGCTTGAACCGATTAAGAACGACGACAGCGCGGTTCGTGACGCCGGCTGTGACCTCATTGTAGAGTTCTGCCGGAGACTCATGGACTCTGGCATCATGCACTTGCACTTCTATACCATGAACCTGGCAGCTGCAGTCAGAATGGTGCTGGAGAAACTTGATCTGACACCTCCTGCCGAAAGTCCGCATCCAGACATCAAGCCTCTGCCATGGCGTCAATCGTTGGGACTCAACAGACGAGACGAGAACGTCCGACCCATTTTCTGGAGAAATAGAAACCGGGCGTATGTTGCACGTACTCAGGACTGGGATGAATTTCCGAACGGACGTTGGGGTGATAGCAGATCGCCTGCTTTCGGTGGCCTCGACGAGTACGGCATCGGCTTGAAGGGCACCAATGAGAACAATCGCAAGATCTGGGGTGAGCCGAAGACCATCAAGGACATTGTGAATTTGTTCGTTGGTTACATGCGTGGTAAAGTCGAAAGCTTGCCTTGGTCAGAAGCGCCAATCAACGAAGAGGCCAACACTCTGGTCAATGACTTGGTCGCCCTCAATAGCCGCGGACTCTTGACCATTAACTCGCAACCTGCTGTAGATGGCGTCAAGTCCTCTCATCCAGTCTACGGCTGGGGTCCGAGAAATGGCTACGTCTATCAAAAGCAGTACCTTGAGGTTTTGGTCTCACCAGACCTCATTGGCACGGTAATCCGGCGCATGGAGCAGGACCCAGACATCACGTACTACGCAGTGAACTGCAATGGCGAGCTCAAGACCAATGCTCCCACCGATGGAGGGCCCAATGCTGTCACTTGGGGCGTCTTCCCTGGCAAAGAGATTGTGCAGCCGACAATTGTTGAGACAGTATCCTTCCTCGCATGGCGCGATGAATTCTACCATCTCGGTATGGAATGGAGCAAGTGCTATGAAGAAGGCAGTGAAAGCAGGAAGCTGATCAAGGAAATCACACAAAGCTGGTTTCTGGTCAATATTGTTCACAACGACTTCCGCCAGCAGCAAGGCATCTTTCCCATTTTTGATGGACTCAAGGTGTCAGGCCTTGACGAAGTCGCATACACAAATGGCGTGAATGGCATGAATGGTTTCAACGGCGTCAGTGGACACACACACAACCACGAGAAGCCTGCGACCAATGGCGTTCCGGATGGCAACAACGTCGTGAACGGCGCAGATAAGGCGAGCTCCAACAGCACGCTGAAGCATTAGATGATAGAGTGGAAGAGAGGGAAGCGAAAAGATCGCTTCGACATGGAGTTCGTTGGGCATTTAGCGAGGAGTTTTATGTGTTTCGGCTTCTTCAACAAGAGGCCGGGCGAACAGAAATACCGGCGTTCTTGGGATAAATTTTTGAGCATTGAGATACCCCATTCAACCGGGCGAGGAAAAGGTGGTCATATTAGGTTAAGAGGGAAAGTGCAGAAGGAGTATAATTATCAGTCGCTCTGCATCGGGTGGTGCGCTGCTTTCAACCAGAATTCAACCAGAAAAGCAAGCTTCGTTCCAACACGATCTAGATCTAAGTGGAATGGAGGACACGAAGATAGCACACACAACATCAACTGTGATCTGTCATTCACACATATGCATATGCATTATCCAGCCTCATCTATCACAGTTCAAAGCTACAAATTACACCCAAGCAATCTCACACAACCTCGTCACTCATCCCAAAGCAGCAAATCTACTTTCTCGCAATACCACTTTCCTCATCACTCCCACTCCCACTCCCCATCTTCTCGCCCATCCCATCCCGCTCCCTCTCCTCCTCCTCCTCCCTCGGCAAACACCACCCAGGATGCCAAAAATTCAACCCCAAACTCGCAATCCCGCACGGAACACTATCCAACCCAATAAACAAACCCTCAATCCTCAAAATCTCATTCTGAGGTTGTCTACAGTCGCACCATGCCAAGTGCAGGACCAAGATGGGACGCTCGTGCGAGAGCCATGTGCGAGATGTTGAGTGAAGCGGACTGTGGAGGAACGATATTCTAGGAGGCTTTTCGACGCTTGTTGTTCTTCCCAAGGACTGGTGGGTGGAGAGATGCGCTCTCTGGGACGGCACGCATTGCGAGATTGGGTATAGCGGCGGCGTATTTCGGTAAGACCCGGACGTCATGGATGGTAAGGTTTTCTCACGTGCGCACGAGGATCCGATAGCGAGGTGGTTGTTTTTGTTTTGGTATGCTTGCGAGGCATCCATACCGTCCAATACTGTACTGGGGCACTTTGACAATACTCACTCAAACGCCAGTATGGGGCTCGGATAATGCCGGCGGCTGTCGTGGCCTTCTGGCCTAAGAAACTACGCCGTCCGCGTCTACTGTACGGCCAGAGAGCGCTGCTTGCCATTGTTGCAGTCGGCTTACTGTATCATGCGCCTTTGGACGAAGCCATCACCGTCCTCTCGGCCCTCAACCTGAAGCTTCCCAAGCGGCTCGACATCTTGAGCACATGTAGTGATGATGGCAAAAGAATGCTTCAGAAAGAGCTCGGAACATGAGGGGCAGTCACAAACGTCTTTAGCCGCGTGCGGGACAATAGCAGCCGATTCGTGCTCACTACTGCCCACTTTTTGCGGCATCTGCAAGCCAACTCGGTGTTTGAGCGAAAGATGCAAGATACTTGGTGTTCCTGACGACAAAGACCGAAGTCGGCCAAGAGGCGCTTAATCCGAAAGCCTGAACTATACACCGCATAGAAAAGTTGGCACCAGCACCAGTATCAGAACTGTTAGAGATCAAGAAGAGCGGCATCGACACGTGAAAGACCAAGGACATACAGAAACAGCTATCGAGACCAGCATGTCCTCCACGAAGCCTCGCATTGGCTTTGCCGGCCTGGGTGCCATGGGAGGCGGCATGGCGAAGAATCTGGTCAAGGAAGGCTTTGAAGTCACTGGATTCGATGTCTATCAGCCCCTCGTAGATAGCTTCGTTGAGGCTGGAGGTAAGTTCTATGAAAGCATTAGGCGTGCGTGAGAGGTCGCCCGTCATGTATTGTGCTGACACCTTCCCCTTTCCTCAGGCAAGCCGGCAAAGACTCCCAAAGAGGCGGCCCAAAATGCAGACTTTTTCGTATCCATGGTGGCAAATTCAGCTCAGAACTCCAGCTTGCTTTTTGAGGGCGATGATTGTGTAATCAAAGGTCTTGGTCAGGGCAAGACTTTCATACTTTGCTCCACTACTCCACCAGACTTCTTGCATGAGCTTCGCAAAAGACTAGATGAAGAGTTCAACCGACCAGATGTAAAGCTTCTCGATTGTCCGGTCTCGGGCGGCACCATTAGAGCTGCAAATGGCACTTTGTCGATATTCGAATCCGGACCTGAGGAGCACCTTGACGAGGCCAGGGAAGTGCTTCAGGCCATGTCAGGCAATCTGTACCGCATGGGGGGCATCAGCGCCGGTACCAAGACGAAGACCGTTCATCAACTTCTGGCCGCGACCAACATCATTTCCGCCTCCGAAGCATTGGGCTTGGCCGCCACAGTCGGACTCAACACCCATACAGTGACCGACCATGTCAACCAGTCCAATGGTGCAAGCTTTATGTTCGAGAACCGGGCACCGCACATGTTAAAAACCGACTGGCATCCGTATAGCGCGTTAGCGATCATCCAGAAAGACTGCTTGATCGTGACAGATACAGCAAGGAAGGCACATTTCCCGGTTCCAGTGGTGACAACAGCGGAACAGTTATATCTTCAAGGAGAGAAGGCCGGCCTTCTGAAAGTCGACGACGCTGCACTCGTACAGCTTTATCTACCGAAGTCTCAACCTGATCTTGTCGGTCAAATGGCTACAGCCGATGTCAACATGACTAAATCGCATCAGGTCAGTAAAGAGACCATCGCAGATCTCCTGGCTGGCATTCATCTTGCGGCTTCTGTCGAGGGCATGGCGTTCTGCAAGAAACTTGGCATGGATCGCAGAACCATGTACGAGATCATCAGTAAAGCTGCCGGCTGGAATGCAATGTTTACCAAGAACATCCCTGCTATGCTCGAGAAGGATAGCTGGACGCTGGCTGATTGTCCCGAAGCCAAGGACGTTGGCTCGAAGCTCTCGGATGCCGTCGACAAGTGCAAATTGATCCAGTATCCGTGTCCAATGGCGTCCATCGCACTTCAGCAGTACTTCTTCGCTGGCCTGATCGATAAAACTATTTCAGATCAAAGTCGAGGAAGCCGATCGTAGCACAGAGCGGGGTAGACATATCCCCAGGCTCGAGAATAGCGCAACGAACGTCATGTACTCGGAGTCCAAGCATATGCACATGTAAGCCGTACACTGTCACTGATACCTCTGTCTACAGCCAGGACTGGCAGTTTGCGCTCGAGGATTCCCCGGGCCCTAGCTACCCGCCCAAGCCCCAGAATAATGCGATAATACAATAGCTTCACTTTATACAAGTTTCGTTCTGAATCGATGAGTTGCTAGGGCCCGCTAAGGCTTGGGGAAGTGACCGAGGAATTGTGCCCTTGCAGATCGGCTTTGGTCCGGAATATGGGGATGGGTGTCCGTGCGGATTCTCCAGAAAACACTGAAAACACCGAATGGACCGCATGCGGACTAACATGTGAAGAGCGCGGGCCCTATCATAGCTGCAGAGCAGTAAGAACGGCACAGCCTGCCTCTGTACCTCAGGCTATTCCCCTAGGCACCTGCAAACGGTCCACCGCGGCTCCTCGTGTATACCAGAGTGAACACATAAGTCCATGAGTTGATTATTCAGTTTTGTGGCTCGTGGACGCACCATCGCTAGTCCAGAACGGAAGGCTCCACCTCGCACCTCGCATAGCTCGTATACACTACTCTTGGGTACGAGCACAGTTCCAGCTTGCTTCCGACAAAATGGCGTGTGAAGTGTACCTCACATTCCGTGAGAATACCCTGCCTGTTTTGTGCAGTCGCAAATATGGTCGAAGAGAGTCGGCTGTGGCAGAGCCTCGCTGAGGGTGTATTCCATGTCCAGCGAGAGATCATCTATGGAGTACTTGTGCTTATACTTGGCTTGTTCTGGATTGTCTCGTCGTTGAGAGCAAGGGGTACGCATTTCGAATCCATCAATGAGAAGAAATCGCAATGGTGGAACTTGAACTACAAGGCCAGGAAAGATTATATTCAGCATGCCAGAAGACTTCTCTCGGATGGATTTCGCCAGGTATGTGGATCTTATTCCTGATCCTAATGTGTTTCTCATGCTGAGAATGGCAACAGTTCAAAGGACCCTTCTCGATCCTCACCGACGGAGGACGTATCATCATGCTACCACCAGAAATGATCGATGCAGTCAACGAGAAGTCTGAGCTTTCTTTCCAGAGATTCACGGAAGAGGTACGCATCACGAGAGTTGTTGAAGACGTTCTCACTGATGTTACATCAAGCATTTCCTCGCCAAATATGACACTTTTCGAACTTTCAGGAGCCCGCCTCCAGGCCTTTTCGAAGAGGCGGTCATGACAGGCTTGACCCGAAGTCTCCCCAAGTTCACAAAAGCTCTCTCCAAAGAAATGTCCTCCTGTCTCGACGATACATGGAATCCGATCTTGAGCGATAACGAATGGCATGAGATCGATATCAGAAAGGACATTTTGAAATGGGTCGCACGTCTCTCCACCCGCATCTTCCTCCCATCTCATTTCGCCGAGGATCCGGAATGGCTTCGCGTGTCGGTGGAGTTCACGACAGACGCCTTCATGGCAAGCACCATCTGTCGATTCATGCCCAGAATCATCCAATGGCCCATGGAGCGCTTCTTCCCACTGTGCCGCAAAGTCAGACGCGACTACCGCACCGCCGCATCAATCCTCCAACCCGTCCTCGACGAACGACACAAAGAGATATCTACAGCGCAGCAGGAAGGTCGTAAACCTAACCTCCCAGACGACGCGATCGAATGGTTCCGCAACGCCTCCCACGGAACGAAGAAGTATCACGAAGTCGACATACAACTGAGTCTCTCCGTAGCCGCAATCCACACCACAAGCGATCTTCTCCTCCAAGCCCTCCTAAACCTCGGCACCCACCCCGAACTCCTAAACCCCTTACGCGAAGAAGCAATTTCAGTCCTAAAAAAACACGGCTGGCAAAAAACCGCCCTCCACGACCTCCATCTCCTCGATTCCTTTCTCAAAGAAACTCAACGTTTGAAACCAATCAACATGGGTAAAAAGTCCCCCCCCCCTTTTCTCTCTCTCTGTCTCTCAAAAATCACTAAACATAACACCCCACCTCCCCAGTAACAATGCACCGAACCGCAACCTCCCCGGTCCACCTCTCCAACGGCCTCAAAATCTCCCAAGGCGCCCGCACAGCCATATCCTCCCACAAAATGTGGTCCGCCTCCATCTACGCAGACCCGGAAACCTTTAACGCCTACCGCTTCCTCGATCCCACAATGGGACACCGCCGCCATCTTGTCGCCACGAGTCCCGAACATTTGGGTTTCGCGCACGGCAAACATGCGTGTCCCGGAAGGTTTTTTGCGGCGAATGAGGTCAAGATTGCGATGGTGCATTTGGTTTTGAAGTTTGATTTCAAGTTGGAGGATGCTGGGATGGCGAGGTGGGTGGAGTATGGGACTGCTATGATTGCGAATCCGAAGGCGAAGATGTGGGTGAAGAGGAGGAGGGATGGGGGGATTGATTTGGAGGGGCTTGCGATGTGATATTGTGCCTATTGGTCATGTGTGAAGTTATGCCAGTTGAGACGGAAGGATGGTACAGCGTAGTGTATGACTTTGACTTATTTTGGTTTTGTTCCGTACTTGCACAGTCTTGCTACAACCGCCCCCGATGCAATGCCAGGTATGGTACAGCTGTTGTACGAAGAAGTATCAATCACTGCTCGATTCTGAGCAGATTGCGCATGATACTGTGCGCTTCGCGTGCGCACTCCACTCCTTGAACTTTTCTCTCCCGATTGTAGCTCGCTCACCACCCAAATCCTGTCTTCGATTGTCCGCTGAGCTCTCACTACCACCACCACCATGATCTTCACCCCTCATCCACCAACACCTCTGCTATGCCACCTACGAGCCAGGAGAAAGAAAAAGAAAGGGTCTTACCATGCATTGACATCAAAGTACTCCTCGCCGAAGTATGTGACGACCACCGTGCGGTCGGCAAACTTTCTACCAGCAAGCGCGGCAAGAGCCTTGGCAGCGCTATCCGGTGACTCGTACTTGAGATAGATCTTGCCAATGCCATTGTTTTGACGTGAACCGCCAGTTGGTCGGGGCATCTTGACGTCCAGGAGTGGGCCATATTTGGAAACTTCCTCCTTGACGTCAACGAGAATTTCTGTAGTCGAAAAGTCAGTTTTGATCGCAGATCGCGACACGGCAACAACTTACCATCGGCCTCGTCAGCATCCATCAACTCTTCTGGTGTAATCATGTTCATCAAGCACAAGACACGTCCTTTCTCCGTGCCCTCTGCTTGCGTGCCGGCCATCAAGCTCATAGCATTAACGCTCATCTCGCCTGGCACCTGCTGGATTCCGATACTGGCAAGCTTGACCTTCATGGCAGCATCGCCAAGCTCCATACCATTGAGTGATTCCACAGCTGTCTTGGTGACAGACGGGTCCTTGTACTCGCAGAAAGCAATGCCTCTGCTCTCCTCGGTGGAAGTGTCCTTGACCAAGACGAAGTTGCGAAGCTCGCCAAAGGAGTTGAGCAGCTCTTGGATTTGGTCCTCACCCAAGAAAGTGGGCAAGTTGGTGATGGAGATCTTGTTCTGAGTATCTGGCACCACACCAGAGAGAATTCCGGATGGATTCTCGGTCTCGTCGGTGACGTTAGGGACAATGTAATCCTTCGGCCGCTTGATCTGAAGACCCTTGGCTGTACCATTAGAGTCGCCGTTAGTGTCCATGGCATCCGGCATCATGTTGATGCCATCGAAAGCCATGGCATTGGTGGCATCTTCTGGAGTCTTGAACTCTACCAAAGCGTAGCCGTTCTCCTTGCTGATCTGAGCAGAGACACATGGATCTTGACCGCGGGTGACATTCAGTCCATTCAGCTGCAGGTTAAAGAAGTCGACAATGTTGTCATCTGTAGCAGCTGCTGGGATGTTGTGAATTAGAAGACGCTTGGACTGGCGAGCAGAAGATGGCTTCAAGGCGGTGCTGCTAGCTTGGTTACCGGGCTGATTCATGAACGCTTGCAATTTCTGAGGGTCCATTGGCTGCTGTCGGGGAGCACCTGGGAGTGGGAACATGCCGGAAAGCTTCGCCTGTTCTGCAGTAACATTCTCGTAGCCAGGTGGCTTGATGTCCCACTGTGTCAGACGGCGCTTACGCTCCAAGATGGACACTACATCTGTCAAGTCAGGAGTCGGCTCTCTTGGCTTTTTGGGTGGAGGTGAGGCGCTCTTGCGTGCGGTCTGGCGCTCGAGCTGTCGCATATCATCGCGATCCTGGCCGCGGTCTCGGTCCTCGCCTCTGCGGTCAGGGCCACGATCATCGCGTCGTGGGCCGCGTCTGTCAGCAAACAGGTCATCACGATCGCCTCTGCGATCACGATCACGACGTCTGTTGTCGCGGTCGTCGTCACGTCTGGCATCTCGGCGAGCCGAACCGCGATCTCTGCCCCAGCCTCTGTCGTCTCCTCCATCGCGGTCGCCACGTCCATAACGCTCTTCGCGCTCTCGCTCACGGTAGTTGCGGCTACTAGAGTAGCTGTCTATCTCGGGGCCGTCACGGCGACGGTGGTGTGGTGACCTCGAGCGGTGGCCATCTCGACGGCGGTCGCGGCGATCGCCTCCATCATGATCCCGGCGTCGGTCGTCGCGAGAGGACTGCAGTCTCCGGTCAGACATGCTGATCGCCTCTCAAGTATGCTTCGTGCTGCGCGAGCTCTTACTGTCGGATATCTCCAGCTGCAGTTATGTTCTGATCAGGCGCGTCAAATTCGGCGGGCTGGCATTAGTGTGTAGGAGATGCGCCGCTGCGTTAGTCGATGCGCTGGATAGTGGCGATGGCGCTGCTCGTCGGTGGAGAGGGTGGGGCGGGTGAGTTGGACGGTGGAGGGGAGCGGACTCGAGCAGTCGATGTCCGAGGATGTTTGCTCGAGGTTGAGGTGATGTGGGAGTTGATGAAGCTGCAACTACCAGAAGTGAGTTCAGTTTCAGAATTTGGCAAGCGCAAGCTTGCAAAGCAGGAGCCACCCACCAGCCCCACGAAAAACGCCTCACATATTCTTGTCGTTCGTCACTTTCCACCTCAGCTTCAATTGCCATTGCCCGCTTCTGCAACACCGCACCGCTCCTCAGTCTCTGCCAGCTCATTCTGCTTCTCTGACCGATCATGTTTCAGACGCAGCTTGATCTGACGCCAGCTGCACGCCCTGCTTGTGCAAGTCGAGCGAAGAATGCGCAAACGATCAGATGCAGGCAGAACGCCGTCCAGCGTACCACCCACCCAGCTCCCATCTCGAGCGAAAGCACTCTACCTGCGAACGTGCATGTGAATGCCGCTTCTACGGCTGGTGGAAGGGCGTACGCGAACATGTAGTGCTCTAAAGCGAATGACCAGATCGAGGCGAGGACTTGCAGGACGCGCTTGTTGAACGAGCATGTCGAGAATCGATATGTACTGAGTCGCCTATCTCTTGGTTAGCAGCCGCCGCTCCTCCATCTCGATGTGCGATGCTCACCCCGAGATCCCATTGAGTGCCCTTGTAAGCATCGGCTTGAAGAAGGCATAATACCCGACCATGACCGAGCTCATCACGGTGGCCGTAATAATGAGCAGCAAAGTCAGCTCTATCGTGGCCTCGCGAAAACTCTCGTGCAGGTCGTCGTCAACTTCTGCATGCTTGAAGCCCCAGATGAGCTTGATGTAGCGCTTGTCAATGTCCCAGTTAGGATGGAGGTCTTCGTAGAGACCCATCTTGATGCTACGAGGATGTTGATGGCGCTGGAAAATGTGTGCGAGAGAATGCGATGTTGGTAACGAACGCGATGTCGAAAAGAATGAAAGAAATGATATAACCAGGTTGCAGTCATGCTCACTTCGACTCTGATCTAGATGTGAAGTGAGGTTTCGAGTGCACTGACACTGTGTCACATGCATGTGCAAGACCATCAATCAACATGCATGGCTCCTTCATTCACTCACACCTAGGAAATGAGGAACTCCTGCCGCGTCGATTCAATCCAAAAAGCCTTACTCTCCCCTCAGTGCTTGGTCTCGATGTCAGTACGGGTTGCCTAATGCGACACATTCGTTTAAGCAGGTATCAAGGGCTATGAGATCGAGTGAAGAGGCGAAGAGTTGCCAGATGCCTAGGACGTTTGGTCTGCCGCCGAATTCTAGCCCATCGCAAATTGTCTCATGGTCATGAGGTGGTTTCGTACGAATGATTGGAAACCTGCCTTGAAGTCAAGGTACTGTAGCAGAGCTTGAGGATGCTACAGCAGGAATGGAGCATATGGGAAACTTCGTATTCATGCACATGCAAAGTATTCTGCTAATCGAAGCCTGTTGCTAAGGACCCAGTTTGAAGAGAGGTTTTTTGGCTTCGCCGCCATGTTCACTTGTCGGCAGGACGTACAGTACTCATTCATTAGGCGGACGGTATCGAGAAATTGTTGAAGACGTCGTGCAGCACAGCTTGATGATGGCGGTGGTTATCAGGCGGACATACGTGGTCCAGCAGGGTGCGGTCCGTATCGTCTCTGCAGAGGGGCCGCAAAGGTCAGTTGCAAACATTCTGCACGTATCTCACGGCATATAGAGCAGGCTCTCATCAGCCTTAGGAGATTTCCCGACTAGACATGCTCCAACGATGCTCGAGACATGCTCTCTCTTAGAGGCTGATACAGGACCACGTCACGATCGTGAGCACTCCGCCTCTTTGGGACTCGGAACACGCGGTGAGTCCCAATGTCTTCCAGGCCGTAAGGCGACATCTTGCATAGTTCAAGGCAAACTTTCCCAGATTTCTGGTTCTGTAGAAATGTCCGACTTCAGGGACGTTCGCCGAGAGCCGATCTGGGTCGCGAGAAATCGACTTCTGGGTCGGCTTCGTGCTGTAATTCAGGCATCTCCCGCTCTGACCGTGTTCTTTCGGCTGAGTGCTTCATTTGAACATTCCGATATTTGCATGTTGTTGCGATTGATGGCAAGAGAGGTCTGTTTGCAGCTGCCTTGTCCCGAAGCCCTGGAGAGTTTCAGCCCTATTCTATGAAACGTGAACGTCTGATCACCTGATGTTGGTGTTGTCGCACGACAACTACACCTTCACACTACGAAATGCATACAGAGACATAGAGTCTTATTAGAGACATTGAAGTTCTTTGCGCCACCCTCTCCTATCGTCCATCTCCGATCTCGCCATTCCCAGCGCGTAACGTTGACGTCTCTTCTCCACCCCTTTTCGTCAGCAGAGGTTGCGCTGCTTCTGGTCAATCATGCAACAGCTCCGTGACGAAGGCGAAAGGCCAGTTGGGCAGAAGAGCGGCGGTCAAGACAAGCTCACTGCTGCGTGAACATCGACTGGGCCTTGGCGCTTGCTCAAACATCGCCCTGTCCGAGAATTTGGCGCTCAACGCAAATACTCACAGTTGTAGAGGGGCAGTAGTCCCTTCTGGCACCAGAGCATTCGATATGGCGCGCGCTACGACATGCCGCTGGGAAAGAGCCACATGGAGGCTGCGGGTCCCAACACATCACCTTCTGGCCCTGCATCACTTTCCGTGGAGATGCTCGCTTCAAACAACCAATCCTCACCAGGGATTCCCACTGGCTTGGTCCTCGTGGCTCGTTCCTGAGCCAAACATGTGAGCGGCCGGCTCGTGTCTCGGACCCTGGCACTTTGGTTAGTTTACCCTTAGCACTTCTGCTAGCGCTCGTGTCGGTCACTGTTCCGGGCTTGTGGGTCTTCGTGGGCCTTCGCGCCAGTCCACCGAGATGATGCTGTCTGCGAAAAAGATTATAAGAACAATGCGTTTGGCATTTGATATCGCTCTTGGTAAGTCAACGACTACACACTCTCTTCTCATACACGCTCTCTTTTCATACACACTCTCTTCCCAAACCATCCATCCCTCCAGGTAGAGCTTCACTCCTTAGAAAACAACCGCATTACCACAGAACAATACACGAAACACCAGCTACACTTGCTTGTAGAACGAGCCTTCGGTAGCGAGCACAGGAATTCTCCCCAGGCTCAGACCAGATACATCCACGACGAGACGACATCTCACGTAACGGAAATGGCTATTCTTTCGAAGAACATCATCTGCCTTGGTACAGCGTTGCTGGCAGCGCAGGGTGTGCTTGCCGCACCCACCACGCGATCTAGCGATTGCGATTTCGGGATTGCCAACCCATCAGAATGGCCTTCGACCTACCAGTCCCAATGGTGTTCCATGATCACCAACGAGGTCACGGCCCTCAAGACGAGCGAGAATCCAAAGACCATGCTGTCCACCCTCAAGGCCATTTTCACCCAAGCTCGGATCAAGGTCTCTCCGGACTCTGCCCTTGCAAATGTCGACAAGATCATGCAAGATCCCCAAGCCCGTGCCGCTATGACTCAAATGAAAGCCAACTTCCCTGCATTCGGCTCCATGGACCTGACCGCAGAAGACATCCAGAAAGTCTACGGCGACGCGATCAAAGCCGCTTGTAAAAAGACTGGTGTGCCAGAGGACATCATGGTCAAGATCATCTGGACTGAAAGCAAGGGTCATCCACTTGTCTATAATGGTCTTACCCAGATGGATTACGTCGCTTGGGGCCAAATGGCCGACGAGAACCCAGAGTTGAAGAACCGTTACATGCCGACAGACAACATTGTCGCAGCGGCGATGTTCCTCCAGAAGGCCAAGGCCAAGTACGGCGGTGACTGGGAGACAACCTACACCCAGCATTATCAGGACCCAACTGCTGCTTCCCGCAGCTCATAGATGAACGACACAGAGCCAGCTCTCTGGTCCATGACAGTCACGACCATGTCAAGATTTTGGCACCAACGAGTGGCGTTACTGTTGCTTTGTGGAAGGAAGATACCCCAGGTTTTAGTTATGATACGATAGCTCATACTGGATAGATGTACATATTTGCTGGGTCAAATAAATGATTTTGGAATGTTAGGCTTTGGTTCCGCTCGTGATATTTTGCAAGTGAGGACCAGTGCCAAGACCCGACGTTGAAGAGAAACTGCATCTCGCGACACACTCCTCTTCCTTCCTTCCACATCCCACCAGTCCACACATCGCGACGCATCCAGCATGTGCGACGAATAAAATCCAATGTTCGAGGAACACTCCCTGCAAGGCCTGTATCAGGCGTGGCTCTGCCGCTGGCTGTCAACGAGAAGTCGTTCTTCGTGTTCGTGGACAACTGCGCACTGCGATTCTCCCTCGGGAGACCTTGGCTACGACGAGCACCTCCATGAGAATGCGAGACTCGCAGCATTAATACGAGGGAAGCAAGAGACGGGCAAATGACACGCTGGAAGTTTGGCAAGAGCGCACACATACGCGCCGTCCCTGTTTGCAGACATGCAGCTTGTCGGATCAATCATCTGCTCGCGCATGTGAGGTCATAGCGAATGACATGTTGTGTCACTCTACAGGCGAAGCAGAAGAGGAGCAGATCTGGATGCCACAATCCGTCCTGGCGCTTACACTCGACCAGCAAGAGGACAACGAGATGTCACGGAATTCACCGAATGATTCCTGCAGTCTACTCTCCGCCGAGCAGATGGCTTTTCCGAGAATGAATCCAGCGTCTCGAACCTCAAAGTGCTGAGTCTCCGTCCACGGCCCACAGCATCTTCGCGAGGAAATGCACTGCGAAATGTGCCTTAGATATCGAGGCTCATCCAAGGTTCCAATGCATTGCAATGTCAACCTCTTGGTAACTACCTCGTCTAGCATGCTTGACATTTTTGCGTGCTCTCTACTACCCGCGAAACATGTGGCAGATCATCTTAGCTAACTAAATAGGCACCTGCACTGGGGAAATGTGTCGGTGAGTTTCTCTGGAAGTATAGCACTCTATGGCAGCACAAATCGGGACAACTACGTGACCGGTTGCATCTGGAAGCTACATGTATTTCGACCAACGAAACATGCACGCACACAACAGTGTATGTCGTGACCGACAACCCTACGTCACACGATCAGATGGACAGATACTCCATGGAAGCGTGGCGCCAACCTCGAAAGCTTGCCTATACGCCCACAGCGCTTCATCGAACGCCTTAGACTATGTGATTCAGCAACAGCAGTAGGGTTGTGCCAAGTTCAGATGGTAGCACACTTTGTGCCTTTCTTTTACCCGGGACAATCGCAATGACCTCCCTTGGTCACTCAATTGACCAGCACAACAGATTTTCACAAGCCTATAACGCCAAAATGTCATGTTCGACATCGGCAAGGCGTCCTTGTGGGCATCCGCACACTCGGCCGTGTCTGGACCGAGCATAACATGGTATACCTCTTACCCCTCGTACCCTGCCTCGACATCAGCCGGTTTCGGCAATTTGATGATCGATGTGGTCCAGACATAGCAACAATGCAACATGATGTCTAGCATACTCTCAGAAGTGGCGGTCGCGCTTTGCTGCTACACGAGAGGTGTGAGATACACTCTTCGGCAAGCATAGCTCTAAAAGTATAATGAAGAGCTTTGTTGTTGCCCTCCTACTTTCCCTGCAACAATGTCTCTCGGATACCACAAGCCAAATTCTGGAAGAGGAACCAACAGATGTCTTCAGCCCTGCATCGAGAAGCTTGTTATCAGAATCAATATGCGAACACACCGGACAGATTGATATTGAGAAAGGACAAAATGGGACCATCCTACATATGAGTGCTGGCTCTCAGGCAGTCTTAGATTTCGGGGTAGAGGTAGCTGGGCTGATCGCCTTCGATTATGAGACGAACGACACGCAGCCATTGTCTCTGGCCTTCACAGAGTCATCGAGCTTCATTGGCAATATATCAGATGACACCGGCGGAGTGTACACTCAGGATTGGGATAGAGCTCTCAATGTTACTGTCAACGATCCTGCGGGATTCTACACTATGCCTTCTGTCAACTTTCGAGGCGGATTCAGATTCCTAACCTTGAACGCTCGGGCGAACATATCTGTCTCAAACACAACATGCGACATTGGCTTCGCTCCTAACATGCCGGATCTTCGAGCTTACACAGGACACTTCTCAACTTCCGAGTCGTACTATAATCAGCTTGGTCGGCTGTGGGCAGCCGGGGCCTATACTGTACAAACGAACATCGTACCACAAAATACTGGAAGATGGCTGCCGCAAGTCCGACCCGGTTGGGCATATAATGCCAGTCTTGGAGTCGGAGAAGGGCCTTTCCTGGTAGATGGTGCGAAACGTGATCGTGCTATTTGGCCAGGTGATCTTGGAATTTCAGGACCTGCAGCTGCACTGGCCTTTGGTGAAGCTGGTCTCTTGCCGTGGCGAAATGGCCTCGAGACTTTGATACACCACCAGAATACCAGCTCAGAATCTTATGGTGAGTTTCCGTTTGCTGGTCCGGACACCAACAGTTTTCGTAATGGCCTCCAAAGCGAGACATATCACGCCTGGACCCTGATCAGCATTTATGATTATGTCATGTACAGTGGTGATGAGGTATGGCTGGACAAGCAATGGAAGAATGCGGTCGATGGTGTGGACTTCATTCTGGATCGCCTCGATCCCGATACCGGCCTTCACAATCAGACTCAACTCAATGACTGGGGTAGACAAGGTGCAGGTGGATACAACTCAGCCCTCAACGCCCTCGACTACCATGTGCTCACCTCTCTGGCAAGCCTCAACAATGACACAGATCAAGCCACCACTTGGCTCATCGCAGCATCAAAGCTGAAGGAAAGCTATAACAAACTCCTCTGGGATACTTCGGCGTGTCTCTTCTTCGACAACACCACCACTACCCTCCACCCGCAGGATGGAAACGCCTTGGCACTATCCTTCAACCTCACAACGAACGCATCTCAAGCCACTGACCTAAGTTCTGCTTTGACCACAAACTGGAACAAAATCGGTCCCGTAACTCCAGAACTTCCAGATACAATCTCACCTTTCGTTTCAGGCATCGAACTACTCGGCCATTTCCGTTCCGGCAACCCAGACCGTGGTCTCGACCTCCTGCACCGTCTTTGGGGTTACTTACTCAAAAGCCCTCTGATGACAGGCAGTACATTCGCCGAAGGCATCTCAGCGAATGGCAGTCTCTGGTATCGCTCTACAGCAGGCTACAATCATGATCCGAAATACACGTCCCTTTCTCACAGCTGGAGTGTCGCGCCTGTCCAAGCGCTCATTCATGAAGTTGTAGGTTTGAAGATCTTGAAACCTGGTGGGAGGGAATGGGTTTTGGAACCGAAGTTGGGTAATTTAAGTGATGCGAGAGCTGGGTTTGAGACGCCTTTGGGTAAATTTGTGGCGCGGGTTAGGAAAGAGGCGAATGGGACGGGATTTGTGGTTGAGGTTGTGACGCCAGTTGATACGAAGGGAACTGTGATTTTTCCTGGGGACTGCACGAGCGAAATCTATGGCCGGCCTTGTGAGCACGCGATGCCGGTTGAGGGCGGGAGAAGGACTATGAGATTACGGAATCGATGGAAGGATAGGAATTGATGAGCATCCACCACCTCGCTGATGTAAACGACAAATCAATACGCCATAGCGGCAACAGCATACAATTGCGTCCCTTCAGCCCTAGCACCGATGCTGACGCCCGTTGGTAATTGATACCAAATAGGCGCTATAATAATCTATCTGATCAAAAGCGTACTATAATGAAACGTCGTCAACAGCCCTTGCATTAGACTAAGTTCCATGATTGCAGATCCTTAGGGAACAGTATCTTCATTTCAAAGCTCCGGATTAAGTGTACGGAGGACCCGTCGGTAAAGCTGGCAAAGTTTGGTTAACACCAGGTTGCTCAAACATGTGCCACGGCAGTAGAGAGCTATACGCATGTGCCAAGGAGCAGGAACGCAAGATTGTGTTCGCCGGTGATCTTCAGTTGAAGTCGGTCTTCTAGCACATTGCCCAGCGACTCGATAAGGATATGAAAACCAACTTCGATAAGCAGGACGACACTTTCAAGAACGGCCGCGTCACACTCGAGTTTATCTAGGACCCTCGCCTCAACGGCTCTACTATTAGACGTATCGAGGCGTTCCGAGATAGGGCAACTGAACGTCTATCGTTGCTTGTGATCGGAGCCGGCAACTACGCTATCGAGCATAATCTCATTGATGAGTATGCTCTCACTGCCAAACGCCTTGCCGCTGTGGCCTACGAACTAACGCCTCATACGCCCATCGGAGCAAGTATCAGCTATCTAGACGGGCCTAGCGACTTGCTATTTTTCGCGCCGACTACAATACCGTATAGCAAAAGCCCGGAACATCAGGACAGTATCGTCGCACATCAAAAGCTGAATGAGAAGCTTCGCGAGCTGGATGATCAAGGCCTACTGGATGTGATGTGGACGTTTAACAGCTTGAGCAACGGTCGTACAGAAATGTTCGCCGACGATAGGCTGTCCACCACTGAAGAAGTGGCGCGTGGTCGAGCGGATCTCTTGCTGAACCTAAGATGCAATGCACGGATAGCGAATAGAGTCGGAGAAGCGGGAAGGGAGCAACATGAAAGGCGCCTCCGAGGTCGAGATGAGATTGTTGGCTGAGGAGGAAGATCAAGAGAAGCCGATATCAACACCACGTTGGCTACGCACGGCGAGAGGCGTCCGGACATGGCCATCGAGGCTCAAGTATCGAGTGCTTCTGGTTCTCGTGGTCATGTGGTTCCTCAATCTTGTAAGGACAGGAAGCGAAAAACTGCGAGTGAGCCTCAACTGACTTTGGAACAGACATAGCAGTAGGCAAGTCAACTATTTCCAATACATTAAAGGTTCCTAGAGGGCGAGAAAGTTTACCATGCCAGGTAGCAAAGGCACTGGTGGAGGACAGCGAACTGATATTTGCCCTGCTTCTCGGAGCCAGTCCTGCCACTGCATGTGGAAGCGGTCTTCTTGGTGACCTTGAGATACCGGGTCGTGCTATAGAGTCCGTGGAGGTTTGATGCGTGTGAGATGAAGGCCGACTGGGTGTGGTGTGGTGTCACGACCAAGGACAGTCTGAGAGCACGGACCCCGACTGACTCAGCAAAGTCTTGGCGGTCTTTCATGCGGCCAGCGTCCTCCTGAAGTCTTCATCATCTTGACAATGTCACTCGCCGTTCATACATGCGCGAGGAAAGAAACAACTTGATCTGCCGTTTCATGACAACAGCCATGGGCAGCCGCGGTCTGACCGCTTCACCAACGCTCGATCGATCGCGCACAGCCATCCAGCCGATTTCATGCAGAAATACAACGAGAAAATCATCATCAAGCCATGTATCGCCTGAGGCTGAAGTCGAGTTGTACAATGATGCGGCCGGGCGGTCGGCGGGAGGCTGCCTGCAGTGAGCGCGGCGCCTTCATGCACGACGTGCAGCTTATGCAAGGTCTCCGAAAAGCATGTGCTTTCGCTTCCACCACACACGATCGAAATGGTGAAGATGCGAGGTGAGCAGCCTTGCAATTATTTCCCAACCGTCAACTCTTTCCAATGAGGCTGTGGTGCCTGGCAAGCTTTGGAATGGTATGGAGGCGTGGTGGTCTGATGCACTGCACGGCACTGCCCTCAAAGTCTGCATGAGACTAGAACTATAGCTTCAGCCCCACATGGTTCGTATTCAAGACCTCTGAAATGTCCAGCTTCTACTCATACTGGTAGATCCGATCTTTCACTTCTCATAGCAATTCTAAGACCATGTCGTTGGCGTATGATAAGGTCGAGATCCTCGAACAAGGACATGGAGGTTCATGGTGTGAGCGACACTGCGAGCTCTCACGAGTTCTTGGCAGTAGTACTGAACCAATAACGTCGAGCTTTGTGTCAGTACCTTAACCTCAGATACGATCGGACAATCGCTAATGTTGTATCTGTACACAGCTTCATCAATGCAGGAGAATTAGCAGACGAGCAAGATGAAGAAGGCAAAACTAGGCATGCACGCCTGCGAGCTGGACTGAACATGTCTCAAGAATTCTGGACTAAGATGGCTTTAGATGCCAGCGGCTTCTTTCGAGCCGCAGAACATCTTAATGACGAAGAGGAGCTCGAAGTACACGAAAGCTATCTTCGACTCCAAGCCAAGCAAGCTCACCGAGTCGGATCACCTGAGGCTGAGCAGCTTGGGGATATAAAGTACCACTGGGATCGCTTGGGCTTCTTTATTCGCTGGCGACCAAATAAGTGCTTCACTGCGTATTGCTTCGATCTGCCTAAACAGCTCAAACATGCTCTTAGAACCACGCTCGCGACTTCGACTTTCTCAGCTCACCTGCCAGCCACAATCTGGACCCTCATACTTCAGCATGCTATGCCGTTGTTTGACGCTCAGGTCTGGAAGTGCCGTGACCTCATTCGATGGCATGAAAAACATCGACCAATAGCAGCCAAAACCACAGCTGCTAACCGGCCTAAGCCGCAGTATGAAGACTTCCACGAGATTGCACGGCATGCTATTCACTCGACAGAGATGCTGCAGACGGCTCTTCACGTCCTTGATGCCATCCAAAAGGAGCATGAAATTTTCTCGTCAGCGATCCCGCAGCCGTATCGCCATAGAGAAATCACGCGATCTTTGTCCTACCACAGGACGCTGTTACAAGGGTTCGAAGGACGTTCAAGAGCACTAGAGACAAGACTAGCAAATGAGATGCAACTTGTCAGTTTTCCGCAAATGTCGATTCAAGTTCGACTTCATTAACTGATTTTGGAAAACAGACCTTCCATCTCAACAGCCAATTCGACAGTATCGCTACCGGCCAGATCGCTCAGTCATCTTCCGAAGACAGCGCTGCCATGCGCACCATATCATTTTTAGGTCTCATTTTCCTCCCCGGAACATTCCTCAGTGCAATTTTCAGCATGAGTTTCTTCAACTTCGAGCCTCCCAACAATGCCACGACACAGGAATGGCGCATGTCGAGCAAGTTTTGGGTTTTCTGGGTCCTTTGCGTACCTATTACTGCTGCGACGATCCTTCTCTGGACATGGTGGCACAAGCGGACGACACAGCGGTTGCGCGATACCAGCACTTTTTATATTCCTGAGGGGAAGAGCCATGGTAAAGGGCAGGCTCAGACTTCGCTCAATCTTCTTACGAGTCGGCGTGCCTTGGTACAACCTAAGGACGTGGAGAAGGGTATGTTTGATCAGACGAAGAGGCCGGAATGGACATCCTACGCCTCGAGTAGATCCTCGCAGTCACCTAGCTAGGTGGCTAAGAAGTCAATTGTCGGTATCCTGGAATCTGTGCAAGTGAATGCTCAGCTACGAGGCTTGCGGATCGATTCACTTACCACCGCACGGACTTCATCACCACTCTCCTGCAGTATTTAAAATATAATTTTGCGAATCACTTCCAGTTGTGGTACATTCGTATCTTTTCCTCTCGCACTTTGACCCCATACTCATATTGTTCAGCTCGCCCGAATAGAAGCCGGGGAGAAAATCATATTAATGGTATTGGTATTTTGGAGTTGCTTGAAAGAAATGAGGTTGCAAGAACTGTCCGTGCGCGATCACAAGCCTCGGCTCAAACCCAGCCTCGTCCACTTCTTCTTTCTCAACGACAACATGAAGCGCCTTTCGAACAAGTCGTGACATCTCGCCACATATTCCATCCCGGCCGGATTGGAAATCAAGCGACTGACAGCATGCGGTTCGTCGGAGCGACACCGGTACTGCCCTGCAAAGCTCCACAAATGCCAGAAGGCGTGATTGACTTGCAGCTTTCGCAATTCAGGAACGCGTCCATGTAGCAGCTTGACCAAGCCGCCGCCATGCTTAAGTATAGCCAGAACATAGCTCGATCAGGCACGGTCCGTAAAGCTTCTCGCTACTACACTGACATTACATCCAATACGACCACATAGCATTCAAGATGCCGGCCGAGTTCATCTCTCTAGCATTCCCCAACCCCTCAACCGAGCTCGCGCCTATCCCAGGCGCTGGCATTGACCCAGACTTCCTCAAGCGATACGCCCGCAACCTAGACGAATATGGTTTCACCTACACCCTCCAGCCCTACGACTCCTCCTCCTTCGACCCCTTCACGACAGGCGCAACAATCGCCTCAGCCACCAAAAATTTGAAGGTGATCATCGCTTTACGCCCAAACACCCTCTACCCAACGGTCGCAGCGAAAGCGCTCGCGACTCTCGATCAGCTGTCCCAAGGCCGAGCCGTGGTGCATTTCATCGCAGGAGGAAACGACGCCGAGCAGGCCAAAGAAGGAGACTTTTTGAGCAAAGACGAAAGATACGAGCGGCAGGAAGAGTACATCAAGATCCTTCGGCGTGCGTGGGAATCTGCGGAACCCTTCGATTGGAATGGGAAATACTACCAATTCAAACATTTCTCGAATCGCGTTCGACCGTTAGCTCGGGAGGGGAATTGTTTTGGCAAGCATCAGATTCCCGTGTCTGTTGGTGGGAGTTCGGATGAGGCGTATAGGATTGGGGGCGAGCTTGCGGATATTTTTGGGCTTTGGGGGGAGCCTTTGAAGGAGACGAAGGAGCAGATTGATAGAGTCTACGCCTGGGCTGCGAAGGCGGGGAGGAGAGATCGCCCGAGGATCTGGGTTACTTTTCGTCCTATTGGGGCGGAAACTGAGGAGCTGGCTTGGATCAAGGCGCATAATACTCTGGATAAGCTGAAGAGTAATATTGCTGCTGGTCAAGGCAAGACCGGTCAGGCTGGTCCATCGCCCCAGAATGTTGGCTCGCAAAGACTTCTTGAGATTGCGAAGAAGGGTGAGGTGCAGGATCGAGCACTGTGGTATCCTACTGTTACGGCCACGAATGCAAGAGGTGCTTCCACCGCTCTTGTTGGCTCGTGGCAAACCCTTGTGGACTCCATCTTGGACTATGTTGACCTTGGGTGCGATTTGATCTCTATTCGCGGCTATGACAACCTCAATGATGCCATTGATTACGGCAGATATATCTTGCCGAAGGTTAGGGCTGAGCTGGAGAAAAGAGAGGGCGTGGATGGTGCGTACAAGGCTAATGGAGAAGCTCTGCAGGTGAGAGATGGGTAGATCTGTGTGTGGACAGTAGTCACAGGACCTGGCGTGTCTCATCTAAATTTCAGCAGATCTATATATACCAAGGAAGTCAAAAGTAACACATGATGCTCTTTTGGTGAGGGTTGCAAAACGATGCGAAATCTTCACACTTGACTATTGAATGCCGCTTGCCACTCCCTCGGCGTTCAGTGCACCATTGTGTGTGTTCTCCGGCCTACTCAATGACCGGGTTGCTTTTAGGAATGTTCTAGATGATCGAGAGTGGTGTGTTCTCGACACAGCACTTTCCATAAAGAGTCAGCTGTATTTTATGGATACGACGCTTCGAAAATCTTCGGATGCTTCTGACCCCGAGGGCGTTATTGAGCGGTGACAGCTGCGACGCTTGGTATGATAGCGGCTTTACCGTTGACCACGGGCGGCTCTTGGCTCGCTGAGCTACTTTCAGGGAGTACGTGCTGGTCATCGTCGTCAAGAGGCGGAATCTATATTTGTCAATGTCAGCATGCTTTCATATCGTTCAAAGAGCCATAACAAACCTCACCAAGATGTCGTCCAATCGTGCCACGCTGCTTTCCTTTCCGTTCCAATGTTGCAATCAAAGTGATCACGGGAATTGTCAGACATCCAGTCACCAAGCTTGCGATATATCCTTTGCGATAGTTTGGTGCATCAGTGACCGGGTAGAAGATAAGTGGCCACCAAGTCACGAAAGCGAAATCGAAACTGTTCATGAAGCCTGTCGTGATAGCTCTGAGTTGGAGATCGTGTGCTGTGAGATCCGCCATCCAAGAGTACCATAGAGCCTGTGGCGCGTATGTTGTCCCCATTAAGTAGAATGCGAAGAAGTAAGCTCCGTCGCTTTTTGGTGATGACACCAGAATTGCACTGCTTATGATGAAGGTGAAGCCTATGGCCAGTGAACATTGCCATCGAGAGCGAAGCTTGTCGGAGACATGGCAGTAGAAGAATGTGGCGACGATCCCGGTTCCGTGAACGAGAGTGGGATAGTTGTTCTGCTGTACGACGCTATAGCCTCGCGAGGCCATCCAAAGAGGCATGACGTTGTTACCCAGAGCTTGCACAACAAGAGAATAGACTAAGGGTGGTCAGCCATGCGCATCATAACAGTATTCCAGTATGCCTAGACTTACGCATGAATACCAGCGGGAGTAGATAGAATTGCCAACTGAGAAGCACTCGACAAAGTACAGACCAGTCCCAGGATGTCTCTTCTGCTTTGCCCAGTCTCGTGGCAGCAATATCCTTCTCATTTGTTCTCAGGAAGCGCGCGGCTCTATGTTCTGGCAAGTCCGGGATCGCGAACCATCCTTCACAGCATGTCAGTACGAAATCTTTGATCAAACGACGCCACGTACCAAACACCGCGAACGGTATAGTCATGCCCGCAACCACGATGAAAATCAGCCTCCACGCTGGAAGCGAAGAAGAGCTTCCCTCCAGTGATTTCAACAATCCAGCCTGGATCCAGCCACCGGCCATGTTGCCTAAGTTACCGAAAGCGCAGAATACTGCAGCACGCGTTGCGAGCTCTGATTGCTTGTACCAGCTTCCATAGACGAAGTGAGCGCCGACACTGTCATTATTGCAAGCAGGAATCAGCAAAGCTCGATGCCAAAACTTCGTGTGTGTGTGTGACACGTACAATGCTATCGCCGAGAAGGCACCTTCAAAAGCATTCAACACAAAGACCTGCCACACATGGTCTACGCGATATGTAACGAGCGTCAACACACTCCAGACTGTATTAGCCAAGACAAATACGTATCTCGGCTTCACGACCGTGAGCAGAGACGTCGATGGGATCTGAAAGAGAGCATATGTCACCAAATAAATCGTCGACATGTAGTTATAATCCTTGCCCTACACTTTCTCGTCAGTAGCGATCACAAAAATTTGTGGTTTGAACCATACCTGAAACCCAAGATCTTCTTTCATCCCAGATATGTATGCCGTGCTGTAGCTGGATCGATTGATCCCGAATAGGAACCAGATTATGGAGAAGTACAACAGGAGAGTGAAGTCTAGCTTTATAAGTAGTGATCTCTCGACTCCGGCCGGCCCCCAGAAGCGTGCGATGCGTTCAAGTATCGCTGTGCCGAATGAATTTTGGGGTTCTTCCTGCTTGCGATTCCGGAGAAGAGGTTGTGTTTCCGTTGTGGACGCTGCAGAGCGCCGCCGCCGCCGCGAGGGATCCGTCATCGTGGGCGTCTGTAGTCTATCTACTCGACTCTAGGCGTAATACCATCTGCTGCGAAGTTTGTGATATTGATACTGATCCATCGCGTGCTTGCTTATCGCATAGCCATCTTAATTTTTATCATTTCGGTAGTCGGGCAGCTAGTGAGTGAAGTCTACGAGTATTGATGGCCGTGCTCTTAGCGACGATGTGATATGAGAATATCAAAGGTCGTGCAATGATGGAGACTAGTGCAAATCGAAAACACAAATCACGTGCCGGGCGTGCATTAGTCATGGACTCAAGACCCTCAAGACCGAGTGAAGACATCATCTGCTGCGGGCGGTATATGTATCCTTCGACAACAAGAGACAGCAGCGACGAAGATCGGAACGGCGACAGACCTCATCACACTGCCGAAATTCGTGACGGCCGATGGCCCCTTACTGTAACGTGGCATAACTAGAAATCTGCCTCTCTGGGATCAAGTGTCCCAAGACGGTCACGCTGACCGCGATATGGACTTCGGGTTCAATTCTCCTCGCCGTCTGATGTCGGTCAGATAATCTGCTTTTGTGCAGCTTGTAAGGACTTCCAGCCTGATTATGACTACTTAAACTAATGCAGATCACTCATAGATGTTGACTGGCTTAGACCAGTTCAAAATCCTGCTACAGTGTGTGAGAAGGCGTGGGTAACGTCTCAGTGTGCTATGCTGCATGGATGCTGCTGTGGATCTCAATAAGACCTCGTAGTCGCTGCTTTCACAAGTCACGGGTCATGAAAGAACTTACTGATCGCATGGTCCTCCGCAACCTCTGACGAGACCATCTCCGCATTACTGTCCGTCGCTTCCACGGAACGTTCCAAGGCCAGTCCTGGGGCACGAACTCGTCTAGCGGAACTGAAGATGGGGTTGTACCAGCTTTTCGGAACTCGCAGCTGGCACCAAATACCTGACGCCGAATTCTCGAGAGTAGTGCAGCCAGCCGAGCTGACGCGAGCGACGACATTTGATAAGCCTTTGTTCGTGCTTATCATGTTCGTAGCTAGTAACGACAAAGCCGTGATGAGGGCAGCTCTATACAGGCCGGCGCAGTATTAATTGGTGCGGAGATTTCTGTCGTAATGCAAGAACTATTGACTAGACACGAACGCCGACTCCTCACAAGCGTTGACAGCAAGTCTCGGTCCAGCTTACGTGATAAAGTAAAGTGTTGTCCACTTGCGCAGGTCCCGATTACCTTTTCTAAGTCGCTCCTCGCTTTTCGCTACAAAGCTTGCGCTCTCTCGGAAAATGAGGACAAATCCAGAAAGGTTACCAAAGAAATAATTCAGGTCCTCAGACATGAGACTATACATGGAGCCTCGAGCTCCTACATTGTAGGTACGCACGACCATCAGAACGAAGAAGGCGCTTCAGAACAGACTAGCAAGTGGGAGTGACTACCTCTTGTCAACGCGTTTTGTGAGTGACTTGAGTCCTAAGTTGCGTGCTTCTCCATTATCTCGGCCCGGGAATTTGCCCACGGTGTGATGTTGATGCCCTCAGGGAGTGTCATAGCGAAGAGCGAGCAGGTCAACATGGCCGAGAAGGAGCGAAGACCTAGTGAGGAGAAGAGTGAGTGCATGCAACGTTCAGCCCACTGCAGACGAATCGCTTACAACGACAGTCACCCGCTGGAAAGACGTCGCCAACTTAGAGATACCAGCCTCGATCGCCTCTGTACAGAATGGAGGTCTCGTTGTCTGCACCAGCTGTCAATTGCCAGATATCCTCCTCCGCGATGGAGCATTCATCTGCGGCAATGACAGCTGTATCAATCGACTGCCGCGACGAGGCCCTGCCCACATCGGTGACGACCAGGAAGGAGTCGATCCGAAGAACTCGCACTGCTACTGTGGCGTAGCATCGAGACGAAGGAAGAACAGGCATGGCATTGAGAGAGAGGAATGCGCGGCACTTCGTTGCGAATACCAGGGCGAAGAAGAGAAGCAGACGCGAAAGCTCAACATTCGCTTTCCCAAGGTCGACTGGGTTGCACATATCAGAAACAGTGCCGGAGCTACAAGAAATCACATGTCACCAGAATTGTCGGCGGAAACGGCACAGTTCATGAAGCGGACCGACTCTACTGACTCTCTGTTCCCACACTACGGACGAGCAAATGGCCAGGTGACACCAGGAACAACGACACCGAGAGAAGGGCTCAGCCGGCGCAACTCGATGACATTTTCCCAAGCGAACTTGACGATGACTAAGATGTAAGATTGTCGTCTCACAGCGAAATGAAAATGGGAGTTATCCAGGCGCAAGGAATCGATAATTCTGTCTCTATCGCTTATCGCAGTCTGAGGTGTTCACGGGTGTTCAGTTGCAACTTCTATAGCTTAGCCATCATGAATCAACAGGGAAAGAGGTGAACAATTCATTCGAGCGGAGCGACAGACCCAAGCTCCTCAAGTTGCTCTAGGTGCCTGTTAGTCCAGCGTGGAGATCGAGAACAAATCAGATTAGTACCCGGTAGCGCATGCCTGTTTACAGAGAGGCTAGATTCAAAGATCCAGGAGCGCGCAGGGGGAAGCAGATATTCCTATGTTTAATAAGACACGCTGTGTGCGGCAGTGCATTGGCCGAGCATCGAATCCTAGGTAAGATTCTGCCAGGTGGCAGTTAGCCCTGGCATACAACGACCTAGGCTAGCCCTGGCTCCATATCCCCACTCTACGAAGGATACCTTTATATCGTTATCGAGGCATATAGAAGGTTTACCTCCTAAGAAATACCTAGAGGCTACAAGTCTAGTCTAGTATATAGCATATAGCGACTATACTACTAGGTATCTAGAGGAGGAGAAATACTAGAAAGCTATATATAGCGCGTCGTATTAGGTACTATAGCACAAGGATAGAAGTCTATTAAAAGTAGGTCTATCCTAGTATAGAAGGCTTCCCTATCTACTATATAGCCCTATATAACGTATAGCCTAGTTTAACCTTTTCGAAATTTAGTATACTATCTTTATTATAGTATAGTAATAGAACTAGAAGACGCCTATATACGTACGATAGCTAATTTAAAAGAGTAGAAAAAGGCAGATACCCTAGCTACTATAAGGGGGCATTCTATTAGGTATAGTAGGTTAGGTAGATTATAGTTGTTACGGTAGGTACGGAACGCCGGGCCTATATATACTTCCGTAGAACCGTAGATACTCACCCTAATACTATACTATAGCTAACCTACTAATCGTCCCTCGCGTAACAATTAGTAGCTTCGCTTTAGTTAGATCTAGATCCGTTTAAATAGTACCCGAGTACTAGACGAACGGGTACCTTAAAAAACTAAAAAACGCGACCGCGAGGTCCTATACTAGCGGCACCGACCTACCTACCTAACTATAACAACTACCTACGCTCGATATAGATACGATTACGACAGTCCTCTAAATTCCGTATATTATCTTCCGTATATATACAACTATATACCGATAGCCCTCTAATCGACGGCGCCCTATAGCCCTCTAATCGCTAGACTAGGCGGCCCGCCTTCCTTATCTAGGTTTGTTTACTCTATACTAGCACCTGCCGAAGCGGGCACCGGTCGAGGCAAGAGCCTATAAGCACCCTAATAGTTTCCCGACTTTGGTTTAGTTCCTTAACTCTATACTTATCCTACATTTTTATAAGATTACCGAGCCTACGCTTATTCTATAAATACGCTAGCTTCCGTACGCCCCGATTTGGACGCCTACTCGTTAAACATCGCTTTTTGCTTTAAGGAGTTCTTAGCTAACGCCGGTTACGCTAAGTTAGTATACTAGAAGCAAAGAGACCCGCTTATAGCAATCGTTACGAAAATTACTACGTATTATTAGCCCCTAGAAGAATATATACTACGAAAACTCTCGGATACTAGAGGCGGTACTACCCTCGGTTTCCCTTAGGATTAGGTAGTTAACCGCTCTTTAGTTACGGCAGCAGCGAAGACGCTACTTACTCTCCGTAACGAACTTGCAGTTTTAGATACGATAGGACCTAACGACTCGGCGGCTCCTACTCCGGAACTAGCACTACCCTTACTAGATATAGTAGTGCCTACAAGTCTAAGTCCGGACACTAGCCTATAGCTACGTCGCCGTCGGACCATTTTAGCAGCTAGTATACGGCGAGTTACGTATATACGTTACAGGTCCTTACCGATTGTATTCCCCCTAGGCCTGCGAGGACTTAGTATCTTAGAGCTGTCGGTCCCGAGCAGTCCTAATCTGTCCTCGCCGGTTTTAGTCGGCCCTAAGCAGCAGAGTCCTAAACAGTAGGGTCCTAAGCAACACGGTCCTAAGCCCGAGTACTAGGATACGGAGCAGCAGAGTCCTAATTAGCAAGCTCCGGAGCGATAGAGCCCTAAGCCCGAGCAGTAGGAGCTTCCGGCTACGAGCAGTCTAGAGTCCCTTTTATTAGGTACTAAGCCTTACTAAGAGTCCTCTCTATTAGGTCCTAAGCTTTAGCATCGAGGTCCCGAGATATAGTAGCAAGGACCCCGATAATAAGAGCCGTTAATCCTACCCGCTTCTACTAAAGACACAGCCGACATGTCCTAAAATATAGACCTAGAATTCTAGCGCACGGACTTAGCATACGTAGAGCCTAGTATCGAGCGAGACCTACCTTCTCGATAGTAGACATAGCGCTATAATAGGTTAGTCGACGCTTTCCTAGGTACAGAGGCTAGGCGTCTAGTCGCGGACCGCTAGCGTATACGCAATACTAGCGCGGGACTATCCTCCTAAAACTAGCGAAACGGCAAGTAGCTAGCTTACGACAATCCCTAGCCTTAACGCCTACGAGAAGGCGCGCTACGCGAAGTTCTAGTACGCGAGAACTAGAACGCCGCTAGCGCTAACGCGGCCGCTAAAGACGCTAACGGTAAGATCCTAAATGCCGCCAATCTA
>NW_006921539.1:3446164-3553732 GCF_000340215.1 Pseudocercospora fijiensis CIRAD86 | reverse complement strand
GACGATAAGATAGGGGTGCGCGAAACGACGTACGCGACACCTAGGGTTAGCAAGAACGCGGCCGCTAAGGCAATAAGGCCCCGCGTAACTATTACGCTAACGAGCAGGTACCGGAGCCTCTAGTCGAAGAGCCTATATCTATCTTATAGCCGCGTTTACACTTACGCCTACGATCTAGCTTACGCTACTTAGCGAGGCTAGTAAGCCCGCACTCCGTACCGGCGTACTTTAACGACTAGGTAGATATCTACTATAGATTAGACGACGTAGATAATAACGCCTCTTCTTAGGACTCCGTATTAGTATACTATAGCGAAGTTCCGCTACTATCGCCCTTTTCTCTATATATCGGCAAGCACCTTCCTCTAGCTATAGAACCCTTCGCTACGATACAGCCTTTAAAGTTCTTATACTTAAATTGTAGCGCGAAGTTCGATAGCAACAATCTCTTATAGGACTATAGACGTACTAAGCACACTACGGAGCTAACGCCTAAGAAGGATAGCGTAGAGGGGGACGCTAGGCTTATTAAGTCCGCTATATTACTAAAGGTTAAGGGAGGATACGCGTTTCGAAGCTATTATTATCTGCGTATAGTCGTGCGCCTATAGAAGGACGGTACGGAATACGCGGTTTGCCTAGATATAGGCGCTACTATATTACTTATCGATAAGGCTTTCCTACGCTAGATACGCCCGGACATCGAGCGTAAGCGTTTAGTAGCTCTACTAAAGGTTAAGGGCGTAGGTTCGACAGACATTAGCGAGTACGTAGATCTCGATTTTTAGGTACCGGGAATCGTTAAGGGCTCTAAGGTTATCGCCTATATGCGTTATAAGGTACACGTCGTTAAGGAGCTTGGCGCTAAGTTTCTTATAGCAATAGACATTATCGGCCCGGAGGGCATTAAGATTGATATACTATACCGTACCGCAACGATCAATTCCTATAAAAAGGCGAAGATTCCCCTACTAGTAGGCCGCAAAGATTACGTTAAGTTCCGTACGGTTGTACACTCCGGCGATAAGAACGTCGTTCTAGCACCGCAGACTATAACCTTAGTGCCTATCTAGTTTAGAACAGACCTTCCTATAGATCGAGATATAGCCTTCTACCCGTAAAACTAGGAGCTTAAGAATAAGGCCCTAACTATCTACGCCGCCGTCGTAGACGCCGTAGTAAATTTCGTATAGGTCCGCAACGATACGGATTAGCTATAGACTCTGCTACGATATACGAAGATAGGGTACATACGCGAGTATAACTACTACGGCTACTACTATATCGCGCCTAAAGATTACGGCGTAGCCGGCCTTCCGCTACCGGACCTGCCGAACCCTATAAAAGAGACCTAGCTTTTTAATAGCGTAACGGCCTACGGTACCGAAGAGCAGGTACAACTTATCGAGGCCGTAGTAAAGAAGCACGAGGACCTATAGAAGGACAAGGGCACTACGGTAGACATTCCTAAGTCTAACTACCTAGAAGTTACGCTAAAGCTAGGCTATAAGAACGATAAAGTTCCTATAGTAGCGTACCTACTCTACGCCCCCGATAAAGAAGTCGTAAACAAGACGTTCGACCCGCTATACGTATAAGGAAAGATGTCCTTTACTACTAAGCCTACTCAATTTAGGTTCCTAGTCTTCGTAGTCTAGAAAACAATAATAGTAGACGGCAAGCTAGTCCGTAAAGGACGTGCAGTCGTAGATATTAGAGGCCTAAACAAGATTACGGTTAAGGATTCTTATCCGCTCCCTAGATAAGAGGACATTATTAAGGCGCTACGCGGCTCTACCTATATTACAATAGTAGACGCCGTCGCGTTTTTCTATTAATAGGCAGTAGCCGAAAAGGACCGTAGTAAATTCGCGATTAACAGCTACCGCGGCTAGGAACAGATACATATAGCTATTATAGGTTACTCGAACAGCGTATAACATATCTAGCGCTAGCTTAACAAGATCCTTAAGCGACACAAATCCTACTACCGTGCTTATATCGACGATATTGTTATCTACTCCCGCACCTTCGAAGAGCACCTATAGTATCTAAACGCCGTGTTCGAGTGCCTAGTAGGCAAGAACATTAGTATCGTACCGTATAAGTCGTTCCTCGTATATCTATCTACGAAGCTTTTAGGCTAACGAGTGTTAGGACTAGGATACACTACTTATAAGGAAAAGGTCTAGGCTATCCTAGACTTGAAATTCCCTACGATACTAAAGGACATCGAATTTTATTTAGGACTAACCGGCTAGCAACGCTAGTATATTCTATACTACTCTACGATTACGATACTATTCGAGAACCGCAAGAAGGAGCTCTTACGCTTTAGCCTAGCTAACAAAGGAAATAAGCGCAAACGCTACGCTATAAGGACCCTAGCTTTCGACTCCGATAAATCGCTAGAAACCGAGTACAAGGCCTTCGATATCCTTAGACAGATGTACCGTAATGTTAAGTTCTCCTATTACGCGGACCCTAATCGCCCTATATATATCGACCTAGATACCTACGTAGGAGGATTCGCCGTAGTAGTATACTACGTTAAGGGAGACCTAGAACTAACTATCGAGAATAGCAAGGCCGTACGCTTCCTAGCGGATTAGGTACAAGTTATTATATACCTTAGCAAAGCACTTACAGACGTAGAGAAGCGGTATCTAGCTATAGAACTCGAGGTTGGCGGTTTAGTCTAGACGGCACGCAAGGTACGGATAATCCTCTAGGCGGTACGCAAGCTAGTATACGTGTTCTCCGACTATATAGCGGCCCTAGGTATTACTACGGTAGCGAGCCTAGCGACGACTACGTCTACGGACAAGCTTAACCTCCGTCTAGTGCGAGCTAGTTAGTACCTCTCTTAGTATCCTAAGCTTAAGGTGCACTACCGCCTAGGACGCCTTTATAGAATACCGGACGCCTTAAGTAGGCTCGTAGCGGACCTCGACCGAGCGGCAGATTAGGCATACGACACACTAGATCCCCTAGCATACGACGATCCGGCGCCTGCGAATAATATAATCGACGCGTACTATATATACCTATGCGAAAGCGAGGGTGCGATTTGCTTTTACGCTACTATAATCGACGAGCACTCCGGCCGAACGTACACCTCTAACGAGCCTATAGTTTTCTACTCCGTACTCGTAGAACTCGCTACCGAATTCAAGGACGACTTAAAGGCAGGATACGCTAAGGACCCCTATTAGTCCGCAATCCTAGCTTAGCTAAACGCCGTAGAAGAACGCCGCCTACGAGCCGCCGCTAAGAGGACCTTAGACGCTAACGATAGCCCTAATTATAAGGAAGCTAATATTATAGGCGAGGCCGAGTCGAGCCTATTAGGACTTTGTTTTTTCTTACGCGACGACCTTATCTATTTTAAGGACGACACCGACGGTAGAGAGAGACTATACATCCCCCGCTCCCTATATAAGGAGGTCTTCTAGATAGCCTACAATCATTATTACTACGTAGGTTATTACCGCACTTACGCTCGCTTATACGCTAGTTTCTATATACGCTAGCTCGGACGCAAAGTCTCTAAGTACATCGCTTATTACTCCGAATACATCCTAAACTAGACGCTCCGCTATCCTCTATACGGCGAATTGCAGCCGATCAAATGTTAGCCTATTCTATAGTACGCTATTACTACGGACTAGGTTTACGGCCTGCTACCCGACAAGGATAGCTACGATAGTTTCCTTACTAAGACGTATAAGTACTCTAAGCGCGTTATGCTACGCAAGTGCAAATCAACGTAGACGGCGTAGCAGCACGGCAGCGATTAGATCTAAGGATATATCGAAATAGAGCGTAACCTTCCGGCTATTATAATCGGTAACCGGGACCCTATTTAGTTTAGTAACTTTATAAAAGCAGCCTTTAAGAAGTTAGGTACGAGGTTCTTCGCAACGACGGCGTACTACCCTTAGTCGGACGGCTAGTCTAAGCGAACTAATTAGACCGTAGAGATCGCACTACGATTCTTTACCTCTAATTATCCGGACGCTAATTAGACGGACGCACTTCCGTATATCTAGGCCGAGCTTAATAACGCTAGAAACGCCTCGACTAGAGAGGTACCTAATATTCTAATTTAAGGATTCAAGACCAACTTAGACGCGCTAAACCCCCTTACCGAGCTCCCTACTAAGGACTACTTAGTATTAAGATAGGAGGTACGCGATTAGGCTACGGACTCTCTCGCGTAGGCGGTAGCAATAATAAAGGACCGATACGACCGCAAGCATCGCCCTATTTCCTTTAAGACGGGCTAGAAGGTACTACTCAAGCTGTATAAGGGATACCGCCTACTAGGGAACCCTAATCGCAAGCTCTCCGCATAGCGTACTAGACTATTTAAGGTGCTACGCCTAGTTAGCAACCTCGCGTACGAGCTCGATCTCCCCCTAGTAATACGCATCTACCCGGTAATCTTAGTTTCGCAGCTAGAACTATACCCTAAGGGCCGTAATCTATACGACCGAGAGATACTAGAGCCGGGCCTAGTAGATAAAGCACCCTTCGATAACGACTACCTGTACCTAAAAGCGCTATATTACGAGATTGAAAAGCTCCTCGGACGTAGAGTCTCTAGAGGCAAGACGTAGTATCTAGTTAAGTAGCGTAGCTACGGTTACGCGTATAACGTTTAATACGATGTCGATAACCTCCGCGACTCGGCGGAACTTGTCTAGGAATACGATCGCCTCTACCTATAACAAGCGTTACGATAGCAAGCGTTACGTTAGTAGGCGGCACGTTAGCAAGCGCTATAATAGCAGGCACCGATAGCGCCGTCCCTAAGCGCGCCGCAGTTAATAGTAGGAGAACTATAGGCTCGGCCTTCTCGGAGGCCTAGCTTGCGTAACTCCTAAAGAACGGCTATATAGAAGGTTAACTAAGCAGCACTATACGCAATAATAGGCATCTCTATCGCGGTATATTACGTTATAGTATTATTGTCTATAATTGAATCGCACCCTACTTTACTTCGTTTTGAAACGCAAATAGTTCACTTTATTATTCCCCCCCTATTGTTGCTCTAAAGCGCGCGGCGACGCGCCTTATTGTTGTTGTTAACGCAGGACGCGTCCTATTATCGGACGGGCCGTACCGTATATATAAACGGCGCAGCGCAAGCGAGGTGAAGTTTGCGTTATAACAAGCGTAGAACGCCCTAGTAACGCTGCAAATTCTTAGTTGCTACGTACACGCAATATACTAAATTCTCTCCGCTTATTTATTAGCATTACTAATATCCTTACTAAGCATACGCCGCCTTAACGACTAGCCCCGACAATACTATCTATTCCTAAAATAGAGCGTACCGAGCGCTACCGTCCGCTAGCGGGCAAGCGCGGCCCTCCTATACAATAGTAATACGCCTATAAAGAAGACGAACTCTTAGAACTAAGCTAGCAGTAGCTACCTTAGCGTCGCAAGGTTAGCGGCCTACTGTTTACCGTAGCACTACTATAAATCGAGTACTACGAGGACTACGTTAGCTCGCCTAAAAATATCGCGTAGGCGAACCTTAACAATATCCCTTACAATAAGGTCCTAGTAGAGTTATACCGCGAGCTCGACCGGCCGCTACTAGAAAACATTAGTAACTTCGTTAACGCTACGGTATAGGCACGAATCTATCGTACGCTAGTGCCGCGCCCGCTATTACGCGGAAGAACTACTCGGGTAAACCCTATTACCTTCGAGGACTTCTTCCTAAAGCACTACGGCTCCGATAGGGCATATATTATACGTATTCGCTTAGTCGACCTCTCCGAACTTACCTACCTGCTACTACTACTACTCGACCCCGAAGCTAATCTAAAGGACCGCAATACCTTACGCCGTATCGCTATCTTATTATAGTAGGGCGCTAGCATTAACGGCTACGAAATAGGTAATTACGCTAGCTAGGCTACGTTTTTCGGCCTGCCGCAGTTCTGTTAGTTCCTAGACGCTAAGCTAGACGTCGCTTAGGACGGCTAGCGATACCGCGTTATTGTCCCCGATCCTTAGTACGCTAAATTGTTTTGCGACCTAGCAGAGATCCCGGACTAGGTCCGTAACTACGATATCTACTACGCGATCCGGACGCTCGCTAAGCTCGACCTTACTCTAACGTCTTATAAGGAGAACGGTATGCCCTTCGCGGTACCCTATACCTAGACCGCCTTTTAACTTATAAGCGCCTTAGCTACCTACGGCTTCGCAAAGAACGCCCTCGATAAGCTATACGAGATCCTTACTAGTATACTAGGCTAGGACGAGACCGAACTAAACCTTACATCCGTATACGTATAGATTGTATAGATTGCAGCACGTACGGTAGATAGACTAGAAGACGAAACGCTAGAGCAGGCCGACGAGCGCCTTAATTAGACTGCTAATTGCTACAACTTGCTAGGCTAGTTCGAGGAGGAACAGGACGTTACCGTAGAAGCGATAGTCTAGTAGCAGACAGCCGCGATATACGTAAAAGTATAAGAGAAGATTATTGCACTCGAGCCCGTCGACCTAGTTACGTTCGATAGTACCGATTTACTAGAAGCCTACCCTAAGTAGTACGCCGCCTCCGCGCGATTCTAGACGGAATGCCGTTACTAGAAAGAGCGTACCGTAACTATAGTACTCGGCCCTACTAAGATTGTTAAGATAGTTAAGCCTAATACCTAGTAGATAGACTATCGTAACGATTAAGGACAGGTATAGGGCGACAAGGACCTTCCTAAGCGTCTCGGAGAAGCCGTAAATTAGTACTAATATGCCTCGGACGCCGCAGTAGTACGCGACGCTACCGCGCTTAACGCCGATACTAGCGCCGTAGAGTTAGCTACTAAGCGCCCTAAGGGAAAGGCGGCCCTACGCCCTAAGGGATTACCTATACTCTAGCGATATAAGAAGGAGCTTAAGGACCCTAACGACGCGGCGCATTAGGACACTGTTATAGTAGAAGAGTAGGAACTAAGAAAGGTAATCGTAGGTAAAAAGTAGGACGCAGAAAAGATAGACGTCGATAGCGAGAACGTAGTAGAGAAAGAAGAGTAGGAAGTAGGAAAAGTAAGCGTAGATAAAAAACAGGACGCAGAGAAGATAAACGTCGATAGCGAGAACGTAACGGAGAAAGAGTAGTACGAAGTATAGAAAGAGAAGGCTACGGGAAAGGATATCGGTATAGGTAACGCTAGAGCTAAGGACGGCGATAGCCCCGCTCTGCTAGATAATAAAGGTAAGGACGAACTTTAGAGTAAAGCGATAGACGCTATCCTTATCCGCGCCGACGCCCTAATAACCGCACGCTAGGTCGTAGACGCCGTTTAGTTAGCCTTCCCGAACCTCTACGCTACTAAGAGCGCGGAAGATACGGAGGAATTCCTTAACGCCGATAGTGCTAACGTAGGCTTAGATCCGGACTTAATCCGCATTTCTAACTTAATCTGTAAACAAGACAGCAACGGTATATACGTCTATAAGCTTAGTACCTTTAGCCGTAGAGCCGCACTCTTGCGTAATGCTAAGCCCGCCTTTAGTCCTATATACGGATGCGATGTTACTATATACCTAGTAGAGAACTCTACCGCTAGGGACTCCGCTCGAGATAAGGTAGCACCTCCGTAACAACACCCTACTAAGCAATAGCAAGGTAAGACGCAACCGACTACGCTAGGTAAGGCAAAGTAGCGCGACGGAAGCAAGCAGAACGATAAAGGCGAATAGAATAGCTCCGACGGAGACGAGGACGACGACGCCCTACTAAAGCCTTATCGTAAGCGCCTCCCTTTAGTATCCCTAGACATTAGCAAGGAGGTACGCGATGCGGTTACGGCTTTAGGCGCGCGTTAGCGCGCGGCAAGCTACGCCTTTACGGCGGCCGCAGTAGCAATTATTAACGCCGTACGTAAGGACGACTTAGCCGTAGACTGCCTTATTTAGGTTAACGATACGGCACGCTAGACCTATACCGCCTTAAACCTAGCACGAGAACTTAGCTTTACGAGACGCACGTATAGGGAGGACACTACGCAATAGCGATATAAGAACTTCCTAGCAGAGTATACCGATTCTCTAATAGGCTCCGACCTACGTAGCGCGCTCGTAGCGATATTCTATCGCGTATAGACTATAAATAAGGGCAATATAGAGGAGGGCACTTCCCTACCTTTCTTCGGATAGAACGCTACGCTATAGCTATTACGCGAGGTAACGCCCGACGTAGGACCTAGAGACGCTAGCCTATCTTACCGATAGGAGGACGACGAGATTCTAGAAGAGGCACCTATAGACGTCGACGCTTAGGAAGAGGCCCCTACGCGAGTTACAAATATCGAAATCCCGATCCTATTATTAGCTGCGACAGCTACGCTAATAAGCGTATAAATCGCTATCCCGATAAGCGTACGTACGCCGATAGATAAGAAGGTTCGTCGAGGCGCCGCTAATATAGACGAGGATACCTACCTATAGCGCTCCGGAATGCTATACTCCGACGTCGAGCAATGGCTTAAGTCTAGCTACTAGGCCGATACTACGGTACTAATCTACAACGTATTAGGCTTTATTACGATCGATTGCATACCGCCTACGGGTACGCGACTCTTAGACGTTAAACTTAGCAATATATTTTAAATAATCGATAACGCTACGATTACCTTAAAGGAGCTCGGTACCTAGCATACCTATATAGTAGAGGCGTATAGCTTCCTACGCACTAAACGCAAGCTAATCGGCCCTCTATACCTATACTATACGGCAAGCACTAACGGCAAGTATAAGATCGCCTTAATCTATAGCCGATACATCCTTATAGGTAGTATAGTTTTCCGGCGTAAGGTAGCGCACTAAGTCTAGCTTACCTCTATCGACAACGCCCTAGATTAGGCGATAATCTCGTAGGTCCTAATAGACATCCCCGGCGAGACGGAGCCGCTAACAGCCGCGCGCGACTAGTAGAAGCGATAGAAGAAATACCGCGAGGACCTAGTATACCTACTCTATAGCAAGTAGCTAAAGACTATTACGGCCGGTTAGCTAACCTTTAAGGAAGACTAGGTAGAGTAGCCGACGGAGATTAATATCGTCGCGGTACCGGACTATGTCTTAGAGAATATAAAAGCAGCCCTTAATCGTAAGGTAGCCGCCGGCATTATAGACGCAGCCCTCGACTACTTCTTTCGCACTGCGTACCTCTAACTATAAATAGGCCGTATACTACGAAAGGATCGAGACTAGACGCTAAGATCGGCCTATAAGAAGGACACGACGCTACGCCTAAACGACATCCTATATAACTACGATAAGGAAGACAACTACCTAATCTCCCTCTATTAAGGACTAGGACTAAAAGGCATCGCTAGACGTTACGAAGCGCTTATACCCTAATAGTAGGCCGACCTATACTTATGTATGCTAGACGAGCTCGCTGCCGTAGTAAAAGCTAAGACATACGCTAGCACCGCGGCGATAGACGAGCCCGGCTAGCCGCTATAGAAGACGCGCGCCCTGCTAGCTTAGGCACCGGCACCGTAGGTACTAGTACCGCAACTACCGACGCTAGGTTAGTTATGCCGCAAGTCTAAGTACGTAGCCGCACCCGCAGACAAGCTCGCCTTGCTAGTAAAGCTATCTACTCTATAGGTGCTAAGCGAGCCTAAGGCCCTCGCGCCGCTAAAGATTGCTACCTAGCGCCTAGCTATACGCGCGTCTACGCGCACGTCTACGCGTACCCTAAACTCTCTAGCTACGCGTACGCTAACTAAGCGCAAGGCAGCCGACAGCGATTCGTCTATAAAGAAAAAGATGCGGAAACTATAGAGCTTTACGGAGGGCAAGGCAACTAAGGCTAAGGCTACTAGCTCTAAGACGGAACCGGAATTGATTAACTCTAATAAGTAAGACTATAGCTAGTAGACGCGACATCGATACGAATGCGAGATTTAAACTAAAGAAGGGAGGTAGAGATACCCTAACATGCATAAAAAGGTATAAGCTATACGGACGGAAGGAAGGAGTACGGCACGGCTGTCTTAGTACGCTAGCTTCCGTTCTATCGGACGGGGGTGCTATTACGGTAGGCACGGAACGCCGGGCCTGTATATACTTCCGCAGAACCGTAGATACTTACCCTAATACTATACTATAGCTAACCTACTAATCGTCCCTCGCGTAACAATAGTATAGTAGGGCTAGAACTAAGAAGTAGTAGTATAAGGAATAGTAACTACCTAACCTATAGTAAGAGCGATTAATATACAATTATATTAATTATCCTACCGAGCTAGTACTCCCTCCTACGGCTATAGTAATAAAGAATTTTATATATTCGATCTATAGCAAAATGCCTAGCAAAAACTAGCCTACTAGGTCTAAATATAGATACTAAGACAAGTTAGATCTAGTATATATTAGAACGCTTAATAAATAGCGTAAGAAGGCTAATAGTTATATCCCCTATACTGACTACTTCGAGCGAATATAGCGCTATATAATATATTAATAAGTATAATATATTGCTAGAGAATATTCTAGATATAGATAAGAAGGGCTTTGTAATTAGGGTATTAGGTAAAGGGTTAAGATACTTCTCGAAGAACGCTATTAGGAGTAGAAAATTAGTAGGATATATATAAGACGGTAGTAGAGAGTAGATTATATATATTACGGCTGTCTCTACTAACCTAATACGCCTTCTACCTATACTAATCTATAAGGCTATACCTAGTTAGTAGTAACCTATAGGATATCTAGGTAGAAGATATAGATCCTAAGAACTTAGAAGTATATAGCCTTCTTTATAACCTCTATAACTAGCTAGACTAACGACGAGCTTAGCTTTAAATAGTTAGAAGAAGTCTACGAGCGATTTATAAAGAAGGCGGCTAGTAATATTCGCTATTAGCGGCTTCTGCTAGTTAATAGATACGGCTCTTATTTAACTATAAAGCTTATCGACTAGACTCTATCTTAAATGATTACTATTAGTATATATCTACCGTATTTGACTTATTAATTTGTAAGAAGGGTATATTAGCAGGTAGATAGGGTAGTAGTAGGTACGAGTAGTATTCGATAAGGAGCTAGGAGGAGAGGGAGGAAGGCAGGCAAGTTGGCCTATTACTAAGCGCTAAGCCCTGCCTAAGGCACTAAGACCCTAGCTTTACTTAGCCTAGTTACATGCCAATTACGTGTAGCCTCTTTAGCCCTAATATACGCTTCCCTTCTAAAGGCCGCGCCCTCGTAGCCTGTCTATATTCTACGACCTCTATTGCCGCTAACTTAGTAAGTCTAATAAGCTACTTAGCCTGCGCTAAATTAAACACTCAACTACCTAATTATATAACTATATCAAACCTTACCTCTAAATAACACAATATACAACTCTAACTGCGCTATCTCTATATACAATAAACTATAAAGTAATATATATCTATAAGAATTGAAGGCCTTCGACTAATTACAATACGAGCGCGTCTTCCCTGCTATAATAGGTAGACGTACGAGGTATTGCAGCACTGCCTCCGTTCTAAGTAATATCGTACTAAGTTCTTTGCGTCTACTCTTAAAAGACCTAGCAATGTCCGCTTCCGAGGGTTTGTCCGCTTCCGAGGGTTATTGTTCTTATTATTCGTAGTTTCGCTAGCCCTAATTAGCTAGGTTTGGCAGCCTTTAAGTGTCAATCTTATCTTATCTTTTCAAAAAACACAGCTCGTCTAGTTTCTATAGGTAAAGGCTATTATAAGTATAGTAGTAGAGGTTCGCCTCGCTTAAAGGGTTAGATAGATCGAGAAGTAACCTATTGTCCGCAAGATCGACCCCGGCTAGCTTAGCTCTATAGTTTTGCCCTTAGTTAGTCTATTAGTCGCTTAATCTTTTAGGCGGCTTAAAGTTTTAACTTAGCCTTAAAGTTTTAATTAAAGTTTTAATTAAAGGTGCCTTAGGCTCGTAGTATAGGTAAGGTTAATAATAGTAGCGACTAGGTAATATTAATAATAGCGGCGCTAGTCGTCTTAGCGCTAACTTTACCTTGCTTTCGATTTCCTTCTTCGACTAACAATACACTCTATAACACCGTTACTAACATAGCCGCGCCGGCCGTGCCGTTATAAGCGCGACGTCGTCTTCGCCGATTAGTTAGGCCTCGAGGCCTTAACAGAATAAAGGAACAAGAGGGGGACCTAAATACTAGAAGAAGGGCCTCGTAGGGCGCGTTAGTAGAGAGGTAGTTTCCTAAAAGAGTAGCGAATAGTTAACGCGTTATAGCGCGCTTATTAACACTTAGTGCGCGTTTACTATAGTAGTATAGTCTTATTGTCCTTTATTGCTAACAATTGCTTGCCTCTAATTAGTTAGCTAATAGCACCCCGGGGGTAGCATTATTCCTAGGCTTAGTAGTAACATTATAGGCATTATAAGCTCTTAGCCTTCTTTGTGTTCTTTACGCTAGTCTAATACTTATCTAACAACTTAGTTATATCCTTAAACGAGTCTTTAGCCTCCTATAAGTCCTATTTAGGTAAATAGCTTTACTATCTTAATAGGTACTCCTTCTTGCCTTGCCTAGTCCGATACTTTAGGATACGTTCTATAGACTACAGCTCTTCGCTATTAGCTAGTATATCCTCGGATTTAGCAGGTGCTTTATCGCCTTCGCGCTAGTAGTATAGTTTAAGGAGGGAGATATAGAAGGTGTTATAGATAGTATAATAAGGTAGAAGCTATAACTAGTAGGCCTAGCTATTGCCCTTCGGTTCTCGGATGCGAAATAGGCTAATGTATCTTAGTACGAGCTTAGGCCTTGTTTTACTATTAGGCGATAGGTGTTTGCGGATGCGGAGGTTCTTAGTGCTAAGTATAACTATATCGCCTTGTTTAAAGGTTATTAGTATATAACGCTTATCGTAGTAGGCCTTTTAGTATTCTTAAGCCTTTGTCAACTTCTTAGCTATCTTAGTATAGATTTCTCGCATCTTCTAGATACGTTCTATTGCCGCTAGTGTCTCTAGTACTTAACGCGCTTCCCTTTCCTTGCGCTCGGCCTCGAGCGATAGTAGGTCTTATAGTATAGCAGCGTTCTAGCCTATTATAGCTATATAGGGCGAGATCTTAGTTGCTAAATGTATACTATTGTTATATACGAATTCTATAGGCTATAGGAGGTTAACCCAATCCTCGGGGTTCTTATTAATATAGCTGCGTAGGTACTGCTATAGGGTAGCATTCTGCCTCTCTGTTTAACCGTTAGTCTATAGATAGAAGGCTGTTAATAGCCGATGCTTTAGTCTCAGCTATAGGCATATTTCGCTCTAGTAGTGCGATATAAATATCGAGCCCCTATCGGAGACTATCCCCTTAGGGGTTCCCTAATAGGTATAGAAGATATTAGTCTATAGCGCCTCTACTATATTAATAGCAGTCTAATCCTTACGCGCCGGGATATATCAAGCGCCTTTAGTAAATCGATCTACTATAACAAGGATAGTATTATATACGTCCCTACTACCTCTACGCTTAGTAGGCGGAAGGCCTATAATAAAGTCTATTATTAGCTTAGTAAATGGCTTCTTTAGAACAGGGAGCGAAGACAACTCGCCGAACGGCAAGTACTTCGGTGCTTTAACTCGCTAGCATACTATATAGGTCTGTATATACTCCTTTATATGCCGCTTACTACTTAGCTAGTAGTATATACGCGATAGTAACTCGTACGACCTCTCTATACTATAGTAACTAGCGAGCTTACTATTATAGTGCCTCTTTAAAAGCTCTTATCTAATTGATTGTTTAGCGGGGACATAGTATCTGCCCCTAAACCTTAAGCAACCCCTATCGTCGATCGACTAGTTGTTACTCTTACTAGATCGAGTCGCCCGCCTACCTACAAGCCTACTAACGCGCTCGATAGCAAAGGCGTCCCTCTGCTAAGTACGTAATAGCTTATCTATAAACGATTAACTATCCCTATCTATAAGGTTATCTAATAGCACCCTCGCTATCGAACGAGGTACGCATTATATACATCTAATAGCACTAGTAGCCGGAACTACTATAACCTCTTCTATAGTGCTATCGCTATATAGGCTATTACTATAGATAGCAATGTCTTTAATCGAGTTATTATAGCTCGAGCGATCTACGTCCTTTCTAACGCGTACTAGAAGAACGACAACTCCGCTATAGCATTTGTTGCCGCCGCGGGGTCTAGAAGTCCGCTTATCCTACGCTTGCTTATTAACAATACGGGCTACAGCAATCTTATACTATAGGGTTAGAAACAATAAATTAATATACTAAGTCTCGCTATCGTAATTAGGCCGCCTCGATAGGCTATCGGCAGGGTTACTTACGCCTAGCCGATATAATATATTAAAATCGAACCTAGCGAGGTAGACGGCCTATCTAGCCTATCGACCTATAACCCTTATAACCTCAGTAATGCTACGTAGGTTGTTATAGTCTATATAGACCTAAATTGTGTGCTAAGTACTATCGAGATAGTAGCGCTAATACTTAAAGGCTTCTACGATTGCTAAGAGCTCTTACTCGTAGGTCTTATATCGACGTTCTATATCGATTATCTTTCGTAAAAAGAAGGCAATCGGGTACTAGTAATAGTTATTATCTAATTGCTATAATATAATAGCCGATATAGCGAACTGTAAAGCGTTAGTCTCAATTCGGATCTACTTACTTAGTACGAAATAGTGCAATAAGGGGACATTAGTAAAGCGTTGCTTTAGGCCGTTAAAAGCGGCTTATGCTCTATTAGTCTATTTAAACTCTCTAGTTAGGTTAGCCTTAGTTTTAGTAAGCTTAGTTAGGGGCATTATATGCCGTAAATAGCCCTTAATAAACCGACGGTAGAAGTTAGCGAAGCCGAGGAACGACTATAGCTCCTTAATTAACGTAGGAACAGGCTATTTAGTAATAGTTTTAATCCGATTAGGATTAGCCTTAATACCCTTAGTTAATACGAGGAAGCTAAGGAAGGACACCTCCTTAGTAGCAAAGGTGCATTTAGAAGGCTTGCAATATAGGCTATAGGCCCGTAGGCAGTCGAGCACCTTACGCACTATAGCCTAGTGCTCTGTAATATTAGGTAAATAGGTATAGACTAGGATGTCATCTAGGTAAACTATACAGAGATAGTCTAATAGACCCGAAAGGGCCCGATTAATATAGGACTAGAATGTTATAGGGGCATTTGCTAGCCTAAATAGTATAACTAAATACTCGAAATAACTATAGCGGGTATAGAAGGCTGTTTTCTATTTATTACCCTTACGGATACGGATGCGATAGTACGCATCCTTAATATCTAATATAGTATAGTAGTAAGCGCTAGAAAGGCGATCGAGGGTCTCGTTAATAAGCGGAAGTAGATAGCGGTTTTTAATAGTAACAGCATTAAGCCTACGATAGTCGACATATAGGCGCAGGCTACTATCCTTCTTTAGTACGAACAGGATAGGTGCCCTAGTAGGGCTGTTACTATACCGAATTCGGCTATTAGCTAGGTTTTCCTCTAGGTACTTACGTAATATAGCAAGCTCTCGTTTACTAAGGTTATAGAGTAGTCTAAAAGGAACCTCCTTGCCCTCTATAATATTAATCTTATAATCCGTCTCTTTGAATATAGGCAATATCGATGCTAGGTAATGTTTAAATATATTAATATAGGTCTCTCGGATAGGCTCTAGTATACGAGCAAGCTAATTAGGATTATTAGGGGGCATAGGTTTATCGTTATTACTACCGAGTAGATCGGTAGTCGGATTAGCTAAGGCGGAGGCTGTTAAGGAACGATTAATAAGTAAATAAATACTATCGCTATCTATAGGCGACGAAGCATAGAAGGTAAAAGTTCTAGCAAACGCTCGAAAGGAAGAGGTTCGAAAAGCTAGTGCCTAAGGCATTAATGCTAAGACCTGGCTATGTAGGACTAGCTTCTAGCCGGTCCGTAACACTAGCCCCCTCTAAAGGCGCTGTCTACGCAGTAGCAGTAACGGCATTAACTCGTAAGGCTACGTTAACAGGGTAGGTAGGTAGGTTGTTCGTCGCTATAGTACTAGGGCGTAGTTTATTAGGATATCGGGCGTAGAAGTTAGCGATAGCCTCTATCGCGTTCGCGACATTGTCTATAGTCGTCTAAGAGGCTTTACTCTTATCGTAGCTAGTCTATAACACCTTATATTTGAATATACCGCCCTTCTTATTCTTTCTCTTACTAAACTATCGGGAGTCTACAATTCCTTCTACTTTATATTCTATCTCGCTATTAACCTCTATAGGCGGTAGCGTTACATTATAGTCTTAGCCTAGCAGTACTAGTTTGTTAGAAAGTGGTATAAGCAGCGAAGCGTAAAAGACGTTATATATATCTATAGACGCAGGCAGGGCGAGTTAGTAGCTATATAGTAACACAACCTTCGTAACCTTATAAGGACTAGCTTTCTTCTGCTCTAGTTTAGGGTTGCGAGCGGTCTTAATTCCTTTAAGCGAAAGGAACACCTTATTACCTTCCTAATAGGCAGGATATAGACGTCGTACTTTATTAGCCGACCTTTCTATCTCCGCTTAGGCCTAGCGTAGGCAACGAGAAGCGTGTTGTTTAATGTCGTAAGCGTGCTTCGCGAAGGCGACGGCATTAGTATCTAGGTCGTCTTCCTAACCCTTAGGGTTAGGCAGTTCTAAGCCTATACGTAGGTAGAAGCTATAATATACGTAGAACGGTAACATTCCGATGCTGTTAGAACGCTAATTGTTAGTAGCGAACTCCGCTATAGGTAACTAGCGTGTCTAGTCGTCTCCTATATAGTTAATATAGGATCGTAGATAAGCTTTAGTTATTAAGTTAAATCGTTCCGTCTGCCTATCCGTCTCTAGGTGCCTAGCCGTTAAGAGGCGTAGGTCTACGCTAGTTAGCTTACATAGTAACCTCTAGAATAACGATATAAACTATAGACCTCGGTCGGAAGTAACGGTTTGCGGGTAGCTATAATGTTTCTAGACTCTATTAATAAACACTCGCGCGATATCGCTTACGGTCGTACTACCCTCCCTTATCGGTATTAAGTGTCGCATCTTAGTAAGACGATCTACTACAACAAGGACGCAGTTATAGTCGTCGGACAGCGGTAGACCTATAACTAGGTCTATAGTAATATATTACTATCTATGCGCTAGTACTAGGAGAGGGCGTAACAAACCCTGTTTGCTTTGTCTTAACGTAGCGACTCGTTTATAGGTAAGGCAATTGTCGACAAAGGTAGCTACGTCTTTTCGCATTTCCGGCTAATAATAGTGTCGTAATAGTAGCTTAAAGGTGTGCTTACGCCCTAGATAGCCCGCTATAGGATACGTATAGCAGGAGTCGATAATGCGGCCTCGCAATCCATTTAGGTCCGGTACGTAAAGGTTGTCTCGATAGTATAGTGCTCTAGCAATTAGCTCGCACTTAGAGGGTAACATTTAGTATAGGGAGCCGTCTGATTTCTTTAGAGCCGTGCGTTTACGTAGGCACTCGCGCATACGCTATACTTGCTTGTTATTAGTACTTGCTTCTAGGATTGCTTCGAAGATAGCTTAGCTATTAAAAGTTAGGGCGTTTAATCGTAGTATAGGGTCGAAGTTCTCGGGCTTAAGCACTACTTAGTTCTGCGCCTAGAGACGTGCGTCGTTAGGACGTTAAGGAAAGTCCGCTAAACGGCGAGTAAGTGTGTCCGGTTTAACGCCTAGCTTACTAGTACGGTATGTAATCTAAAAGCGGAAGCGGCTAAGGAACTTACTCTAGCGGGCTTAGCGGCGACTAAGTTGTTTTGTAGTTATATAGTACTTAAGATTCTTATAGTCTATTAGTACCCGGATGGGTTCTAGGTGCCCTTCTAGTTCCGAACGCTACTATTCGAATGCTTGCACTATCGCTAATAGTTCCTTGTCGTAGATCTTATAGTTACACTCCGCCGGCGTTATCTTGCTAGAGAAATAGGCAACCGGTTTCTATATACTGTCTTCTGTACGCGTTAAACTAGTATGCTATTAAGACAGCACTCCGGCCGTTACGTAATCGGATGCATCCGTTTCTACTATAATAGGCAAGTTAGGATCGTAATAGGCTAGTATAGGTTCTTCGGCGAACGCGGCTTTTAAAGCGTTAAAGGCTCGTTAGTAGCTGTCGGTCTATGCGAAACGGTTCTTAAGCGGATCCTTCTTAGTTAATTCTGTAAGTAGCTTTGCTAGATGCGAGAACTTGTTAATAAACCGGCGATAGAAGTTAGCGAAGCCGAGGAAGCCCTAGACATCCTTAACGTTACGTAGCGTAGGCCACTCCTATATAGCTGCTACCTTCTCTTTGTCTATTTTGATGCCCTCCGTAGTAACGATAAGTCCGAGGTATTTAACCTCTTTAACTTCAAATTCGCTCTTACTAATATTATACTAAAGACCCGCTCTGCTAAGAGCTTCTAGAACGCGGTCTACGTGCACTCGATGTTTATCTAATAAGTTAGAGTAGATTAATACATCGTCTAAATAGGCTATATAGAAGACATCTAGGAAGGGTGCGAGGGTTTCGTTAATATACTATTAAAACGAGGACGGTGCATTTACAAGACCGAAGGGCATAACTAGGTACTTGTAGAGACCGTAGCGTGTCTTAAAGGCTGTCTTCTATTCGTAGCCCTCGGCTACGCGTAGTCGATTGAACGTAGAGATAATGTTAAGCTTCGTATAGTACTTAGCTTTGCTAAGTCGAGAGAGCGTTTCTTAAATAAGTAGGATAGGGTACCTGTTCTTTACCGTAATCTCGTTTAGTCTGCGATAATCTACGTAGAACCGCAAACCTCCGCCTAGCTTCTTAACGAATAGTACTAGCGAGGACGCTAGTAAGCTAGAAGACCTAATAAAGCCCTTCTCTAGGTTGTCGTATAGATAGTCTCGTAGGACTTCTAGTTCTTTATAGGACATCGAATATAGGGGACTATAGCGAGGTTCCTTGCCTTCTACTAGCTCGATCTTATAGTCGTACGTACGATATAGTAGTAGGGTCGCGGCTTCTTGTTTCGAGAACGTAGATATATAACGATATAAGTACGAGGGGAGCTTCGTAGCTAGGTCGATGTCTTTCTTTATAGCGATAGCTTATTTAACATCTCGTAAAGAAGCGGCGAATATACGACAACCGCGCGTAGCCGCAAGACGGTCGAATAGTGTAGCACTAATAGCGAATATGCCTATTACTTGCGCTCTCTTTATTACAGCAACGGCGAGAGGTCTTCGTAGATTCCTCGGAGGTAGCGACGGCTTCGCTATAAAGTCGTCGCCCGTAGACGTAGTTACTAAAGGGACAGAATAATCGTCGCAGACCGTATAGTACGGACTAGACGACAGAGATAATACTAGCGATAGCGAACGATTAGGTCGTACGGGTTTGTTGCGAGTATTACAGTATTCTTAGTAATCTATTATTTCTAGTTCTAGTAATAAGAGGAAAGGAGAGGGCGACGGCGGTAACTATAGTTAAGAGGTTGCTATTAGGTTATCTAGCACTTTGCTAATAGCACGGATCTGCCGGTAGTGTTTATTATAATAGGCCTTATAGTAGTTAGAGTCGAAGAGGACAATATTATTATCAAACCTAATATAGGGTACGTACTGCTTAAGCTATAGTTTGCCTAAGATTATAGGGTAGTAACTAAGCTTAGTTAAGTAGAATAAGATATGCTTACGGTGTCCTTAGATATCTATCTAGGTACGAGCAATCTAAGTAACTAGTTAAACCGCGCTACTATCGAATGCCTCGAGGTCTCGCGGTAGAATATCGTAGATCGGAAGTTAATATTCTTACGCATAGTTAGTATTTATAAAAGCGTAGCTAGTACAGCCTATGTCGAGCATAGATTTAGATTTCTGCTCTATCGAGTTATAGGATATAGTATATAGTAACACTAAGTAGTCCTTATCCGGCAATAGTAGTTCCCTACCTATTACTACGGCACTAAGACGAAGTGTAGATCGATCTGTGTTCTTCTTGCTATACTTCTTCTTCGAAGTATCGTAGGTATCGTGAATATGCTATAGCGGTAGGTATCTATACTAATGCTATACTAAACGCTTAAGGTCTGAATCTGAAACTAAATCTAGAGGCAAGACTAGTAGTACTATCGGTACTAAATAAACTATTGTTTGTTAACTGTCGGAAGGTCTCTAAGCGCGACTATACTCGGAGACTAGGCGTTTTCCTAGTTAATAGGCACGCCTCCGTAGGTAGATAAAACATCGGAGATGTTATTACTACCGTTAGCAAGAGCCGCAATACGCGCTATACGAGCGTTACGGGCATCGCGCTCCGGCGCGTTCGGATACGAGCTCTTCTAGTAGCCTAACTGTCCGTAGTACCTATATAGGCTAAGACGGCGTCTCTTATCGCGCTGCTCTTATATAAGCGGCGCACGCCTGCCGTTAGTTACCGACAGGTCTATAGCGTTACTACCGTTCGATGTCGTAAGAGGAGTTATCGAAGCTAGCGGTAGTAGAGTAGCGGCCGGGGTAGATTAGCGGCGCTATAGGTTGCTATTGCTAGCTAGATTCGTATTCGTAGTAGTCTAAGGAGCCGAGTTAGCGCGACCGGTAGGGTTTAAGCTAGACGAGGGCTGCTTGTTCGAGAACATGCTACGCTATATACTAGAGGCCTTAACTTCGCCTTTGCGCTACCGGATAGAGTAATCTAAGGGCTTGAGACGGTCGTAGATCTAAGTAAAGGTAAGCAGGTTGTAATCCTATATCCGTAATACTTTATTAGTTAATTCCTCGCTAAGGCCTTCTCGGAAGGCTTCCTTAAGAGCTAGACCGGAGTACCCGACGATAGCATTTAACGTATTAAACTCGGCCTTATAATAAGAGAACTCCTTACCCCCTTGCTTTAGGGCCTTAAGCTTCGCGAGTGCTATGCCCTCCTTATTACTATCTCCGAAGGTATCGATTAGGACCTTCTTAAATTTAGTTACTATACTTAATATAAAGGTAATCCGTAGCTAGGGACCCGTGCGATTAATATTAATATAGGGGACTAGAATAATGCGAGCCTTTAGACTAAGTCGGCTATATATATAGGAAAGCTAGCTATATAGTGTCGGGTACCGATCGGTATTAGCAGTAAGCTTAAGGAACATCGCGATCGACTATAACTTAAGCGTAGCTTTGTTATCGCTATTATATAGCTCCGGGTCCGGCATCTTCTCGGACTTATCGACTTTAGACTAGCTACTAGGACCTAGTCGGCTCTAAGCTTGTTATAGTACTTGGTTTAAACGGGTTATCTCTGCCTACAACTATAGTACCTAGTATAAAGGCACCGCCTACTTGTTAGCCGACCCGGTTCCCGCAGCTAGTAGGCCTATAAGGCGGTCTACCTCGTTCTAAGTATTAATATATTGCCTCTGTACATAGTCTATTCGGTCGTTTATAGCCTTAATCGTATCTTCGCATTACGTTTGTCTCTTATTAACCTCGGCTATAGTAGCGGCCTTAGCGGCTTCGGCAATATCGCGAGCCTGCTAGGCTCTCTATACGTTATTGTCTAATTCGAGGAGTTGTGTTTCGTACGTTTAGAGGTATCGGTGGATATAACGGAACACCGTCTCGGTAGAGGCAGTAGTAAAGAAGCTAGCGAGCTCTTTAGCGGTCGGTAGGATAGGATATATCTAAACCTAGCTAGTACGCCGCTATTCTAGCGTAGGCGGTAGTGCACTTAGATCGCTAATTATATAGTATATAGGTTAGCGATTGCCTGTATTGTCGAACCGCGAACTACGCGGAGATTCTAGCGCTTCTTCTATACTAATGTCGCGTTACGACGCGCTAGCCGTATAGAGAGTAGATTAGTAGACTTCTTAATAGGCTCGAGCCCTTGCTAGATAGAGCTTAGTATATAGATCCTACGTGCTACGGCTTATGTAGTAATTGTAGGTCGGCGTAACGACCTAATAAGTTGCTAAGGGTGCCTCTAGCTCGTAGGCCGAAGGGCTTCTATAGAATAGGATGCTTCGTACTATTAAGGAACGATTAATAAGTAAATAAATACTATCGCTATCTATAGGCGACGAAGCATAGAAGGTAAAAGTTCTAGCAAACGCTCGAAAGGAAGAGGTTCGAAAAGCTAGTGCCTAAGGCATTAATGCTAAGACCTAGCTATATAGGACTAGCTTCTAGCCGGTCCGTAATAGAGGCTAGTATTAGGTTGCTAATAAACAGGACCCGGATATCGTTAGGGCACTCGCTAATATTAATGTATTTAATGTCCTCTTTCCTAGCGATTCTAAATCGCTACTTCTAGAGGCCTAGGTCTATAGCTACAGCGTAGTACTTAAGAATAGAGTTGCTAATAACAATATCGGATAGGAGGCTGTCTATGTCTACTACGTAGGTAGTAAAGTCTAGTAGGCGCTCATTTCCGAGGTCGTCCTTTAGAGCTATAGGAACATAGTAGGCCCTATAGGTTAAGTGCCGAGCGTTATTAAACTAAGTAAGGGTTAGCAGGTTAGTCCTCGGCAGTTGTCGAAGGTCTAATTACTTAGCTAGGCGATAGCTAATAAGGGCACTAACTGAATTTCCTAGATCTAGTATAACCTTGGTTTAATAGCTAGTACCCTTCGTGTCCTATACAAGGTAGGAGCGTATTATAGCTAGCATAATATCGATAGTCTTACGCCGTATAAGGCTAATAGTTAGTGCGGCGCTTACTCTTTTTTCGACTGATTAAAAGAGCCGACTAGGGTAGCATTAGTAGCTAAAAGGTATTTCCTATACTTAGCGGAAGTACGGTTAATTCGGGCCTAGTCCTTAGGTTTGTCGTATTAGCCTAGTAGATAGCTAGTACTATTACAATTGAAGCACTTTAATCCGGTCGGGAGATTATTGCCGTAGCTATTGTTACTGCTATTATTAGTCGAGCGGTTAGCATTATAGGGATACGAGCCCCTTCTACGGCCCCTATCGCGGCCTCCTCTATATAGCCGGCGGCTACGGCCTCTTCTACGATTATTGTTACTGTTCCTATTGTTAGCATTGTTATTATAGTAGGAACCTTAATTTCCTCCGCGGCTACTACGATTGCCGCGGTTAGTACTAGCTAGCCGGATCCTCGATTCTAGTCGTTATTAGAGCTAGACAGCTCGTTCGGCTGTTTCTACTTCGACTATAAATTGAATGCGTATTAGGTTAGCTTATTCGAATATACGGCGACGGTCTAATTCGAGGATAAGTTCCTATCTAAGTTTTAGGCGTATTTCCGAGATCTATATAGAATTAGTCTTAGGCGGAAGGTTATCCTCGAGGGTCTTTAAATAGGCTTTAAATAAGCGAGCCGATTGATTAGTCTTCTATTTAGCTCGAAGATACAGGTCCTAAGCATATTATTGCCTTAGTATAGGGTTTCTAAGGGTATCTAGTATAATAGTTTTGTAGGTCTGCTACTAAATAGCGGTCTAGTCGTCGAGGGAGTCGAAATAGTTATCCTATATACGCTTTAGGTCGCTATTAATATACTACATAGCGTATACGACTAAGGAATAGTCGTCTAGTAGCGCTTTTAGTGCATTGCGCTAGTTGAGTTTACAGTTACGAATGTAGTCGTTATACTGCTTTCGACTAGATCCGTTAAACATAGTGTAGTCCTTAAGTTTAGCGTCCTTCTTTTAGATAGGTAGTAAAGAAGGTCCCGCTATTAGTTTAGTTGTCGGGGCTTCCTAAAGACGACGGAGCTCGAGGAGATTATCCTTTAGCTATTGTTCTTAACGTAGGGTAGTAAGCCTGTTTTAAGTAGCTTCTTAAAGTCTCCTTAATAGTTAAGGGCTAAAGGCTAGTTAGCTATATCGTCGATTAACAATATTGTTAAGAATGTCGTTAATAGGCAACTCTAGGTCGTTACCTAGAATTATAGGTTCTTCGGTAGGCCTAGTAGTAGGCTCTTTAGTAGGAGGCACTTTAGCAGGTACTCTAGTAGGCACTTTAGTAGGCACTTTAGTAGGCACTATGCTACTAGTATTATCGTTGCTAGCGCTGCTAGCGGCGCCGCGATTGTTGTTTCGTAATAAGCCGGCTATTGTAATAAGGGGTAGCACTAATAATGTATTATTAGCCCCTAAGATGCGGATGTAGCGGAATTAGTAGATATCGGTCTAGTATGTTTGACTTAGTATAATAGGCCGTATAGAAGGCCTTGCTTAATAATTGGTACGGTTGTTTCGATAGAATAGTACGTATAGGTCCCGTTCTTCGGGCGCAATATAGTTAGATTAGTCTTGTTCGTAGCTATACCGCTAAAAGCTTGAAATAAGGACTATCTAGCTACTGCCCTTAAAGGGTAGATTAAATACTGTATAAGAAGGGTATATTAGCAGGTAGATAGGGTAGTAGTGGGTACGAGTAGTATTCGATAAGGAGCTAGGAGGAGAGGGAGGAAGGCAGGCAAGTTGGCCTATTGCTAAGCGCTAAGCCCTGCCTAAGGCACTGAGACCCTAGCTTCACTTAGCCTAGTTACATGCCAATCACGTATAGCCTCTTTAGCCCTAACATAATTATAGCCTTTAGATATAGCTATATTCGTACCTCTTACCTCTTAGTATTCTACGGCTTTAAACGACTATCTTTATAGGTTATAAGTTATATAGGATATTGCAAAGCGGTTTATACTATTTTTAAAGACCTAAATGCTTATAGTAAGGACTTATAATATAGCTTCTACCTTTAAGAAGACTATTATCTACCTATTCTATCTTAGAGAAGTACTATTCAAATTAGCACTATCTCCGAGTCCGAAGCCTAGTAATAGCTTAAGCGTAGTAAATGTAACCTAGTTACTATTATAGCCGGCAATTGTAGCCGGTAGTCGAATAAGAGTGTCCTTATAGTAAAACTAATATAGTCTCTAGTTTAAACTAGGAATCTATATAGTTTAAAAAAACCAAACCGGAACTAGGGAGCTAGTTCGCCGCTAAGAAACTAAACTATATACGTTTAGTAGTTCGCAAACCGAACTACTACGGGGTCTAGTAAGAAGTATAAATATCTCTTTACAATTATAGGCTTATTAATTTTCTAGGTTTTGCTAATATATCTTCGTCGCCTAAACGTATATAAAGATACCTTTAGAACTTAGAATAGGGTAAGAGTAAAGCAAGCTAAATATAGAAAGAGCCTAGAAGACTATAGCGAGAATAAGATATTAGAAAAGGAAGACTATCTATAGTATATATAAAGGAAGGGTATTCCTCGGAAAATAGTACTTAAAATTAAGAAGGCTTTTAGTAAATAGATAGGAGAAGGCTAAAGCGCCTAAAAAAAGTAGGCAGACGAAGACTATTATAAAGAAAAGTTATTCTTCTATAAAAAAAGGGTAAAAGGTAGGTTTTAACGATAAAGAAGCGGCGCTTTAAACTAGGTACTATTACCCTTCGCTAGATCCGGCTATTCTAAGATAAAAGAGGGACTAAGCTTTCAATCTCTAAGACTCCCTTCTAGCGACTCGTCCGAGAAACTATATTAGATTTTAATTCTAGTATACGATTTACGGCTAAGGCGGTTAGTACTCTTTAGGAAGCTACGGAAGTATTCTTCGTAACCGAGTTTAAGCTTTCTAGCCTCCTTACTATCTATACGAAGCGGATTACTCTTTAATATAAAGATATATAGCTTCTAGCTAAGATTTAGCGTCGGGTTATAGCGGATTAATTAGGATTTGTATTTAGTCGTTATATTAACCTAGGAAGAGGCCTATTTTCGCATCCTTTTACTAGCTATAGGTACTAGCTATACTTCTAATTTTATCTCCGCGCCGTACCTAAATCTAAGGTACGAAGTAGAAATCTAGCGCCTTATATTTACTCGGTTATTACAGAGACGAGCTATATTTAGACTAGTTTCTTTCTATATTCCGACTTAGCGGATAGTAAGCGAAAGGACGATAGAACGTTTATAATATATCTCTATTTAGACCTAAAATACAAAGGTCCTAAGGAGCCCTAGTATTCTAACTATAAGGAGATTCTTTAGTATTAGTACTTTAATCCTCTATACTACGAGGTAGATAGCAAGCCTATAAGAGAGAAACTTTAACGAGAAATTCTCTATAATACGTAGCGCTATTATATAGCTATAGATACGTACTAGGTCTAGTAACTCGAAGAAGAAGTAAGATATCCCGGCTTTACTCGATAGCATTCGTAGTCTAACTATACTAAGAAGCAGAACTAGATATAACTAAAGGGGAAGAAAAGTCGTTATACGAGCCGGGTATTATCGCTCGCCGCTACTCGTATAGCTAGGGCGGATAAGGAAGAAATCGATAGTATATTAGTAGAGTCGAGCGACGACTCTACCTAGTATAAGTCTAACGAAGAAGAACGTATAGCGTATATAAGAGACGTAAAGAAGCCTCGTTCCGAGATACTAGCTCTACCTCCCCGCTAAGCTTACCTAATCGTATATAATACGGTCTTATAAGCGAAGTACGAGATTATATAGGCTCTTAGTCGTTTAGAGTAACGTACTATATAAATAACTAGGCGCACTACTCTTATTTACTTACGACCTATATCCTAGGATACTCTTCTTATACTTTTTTATATACTTTTTTAATACCTTACCTATAAGCGCTCTACGATAACCGAGTAAATATAAGGTATAGGGTTTCTACTTAGTACCTTAGCCTTCGAGATAGGGCGGACTTAAATTAAGAGGTATAGCTAGCACTAGTAGCCGGTATATAGAGATAGTAGTAGGCCTCTTCCTACTAAATAGCTAGCTTATTTAAAATAGCCTACCGTAGTATAGATATTAATTATATTTTCTAGTAATAGGCTTAGGTTACCTACGAGATTACTATAGCTAGTAGCTCTAGCCGGGTATTTATAGATAGTTAGACGGTATATAGTAGTATTATAGTAATAACGGCGGAAGGTATCTAGTTAGAATTTCCTAAATTCTTCTTATAAAGCGAGTCGCCGTTTTACTATCTAGCGGATAAGTATTTCGACTTCTAGACTAGGAAGCTAGTTTAGAATCTAATCGAATTACTAAAGAATATCTATATTATAGTAGGATACTACTATTAAGCTAACTATTTATTACAAGGAGGCTTTCGCCGTATTACTATACCGGCTATAGATACCGGCTATATTTTAAAGTTTGCCGTACCTATCCCTTTTAGCCGTACCTACCCTTTTAGCTATATCTACCTTCTTTGCTTACTCTAACGTTACTATAATATAGGCTTACGCGACGCTTACTCTTTTACCTAGCAATACCGCGATACTACCTCTCTCGCTATATATAATCTTCGTATCGATACCTATATCTCTACGCTCTATATCTACTACTTCCGCTCTATCCTCGCTCTACGCGCGCCTTCTTATACCTTCGTAACGTACTCTTTTATTAATTCGACGACTTTTATAATAGCGAGTCTACTTAACTAAGTTACGACGTCTCGTAAGAAGGGACCTACTACTACTATAGGTCGTAATAAGACCGTACCTACTAGAAAGAGTATAGTATATCTATATAAGAAGGCTACTACTACTACCGCTAGCTCTAGTACTAGAAAGCGCGTCGTAGGTAAGGCTCTATATAAGACGACGACTAGCGCTTCTACTACTAGTAGTAACAATTATACTAAGCGTCGATAGTACCTAGGAAGTAAGTTTTATCCGTAGCTAGTAGCGTAGCCGGTAGCGTAGCCGGTATTTTTACTTATTTTTACTAATCCTTCTTTAGGCGTAGCCCTTCGTAAGATTCGGAGGTATTAGAGTATTAGTAAACTCCTAATCCGTAAAGCTCCCTCCTAACGACTTATTCGCGAAATTACCTAAGGTAGTATATTAAACTATCGCTTTTAAGCCTCTATAATAGAAGCCCTTTAGGAGGCTATAGAAGCCTACCTAGTTCGTATCTTCGAATATATATTTCTCTTCTACCTCTTTTTAAACTATACTAATACTATTTTAGCTATTAACCTTATAGCTATCTACGCAAAGCGCGTTACAATTATAGATAAGGATTTCGAAGTCCTCGATTAGATTCTTAAAGGCTAGAATATCTATATTCGAGATAGCAGTAGGTAGGTATTATCGTAGAATAGATATTTTAGTAGGATAGATATTCTTAGTATCCTCTATAAGCGTTTCTATATATAAAATATACCGCTATTATACGGCGCTATATAGCGCGCTCTAAATACTCTCTAGATATATATATAGTATAATATATAGTATAATATACATTATTAGCCGTACGGAATCGAAGTCTTCGAGAATTCTATTAGTACTAAGGAGTAAAAATGCCGGCTACGCTACTAGCTACGCTACCGGCTATACTACCGGATCTTACAAAGGGCTTGCTTTAAGTTACGTATATAATCCTATACTTCTTAGAAACCGATAAATTCTATAGTTCGAACCTACTACTTCTACAGTTGCTTAGTAAACTAACCTAAACTAAAGTAAAATTTCGGCTTAGCAAACTAAAGTTACTAAACTAAACTAACCCGAACTACTACGGGGTCTATATTATACGCGTTCCGGATAGTACTTACTATACGCGTTCTAGATAAGACTTAGTATAAGCGTTTCGAATTAGAATTACTATATAGCGCGTTCTAAATAAAACTTAGTATAGGCGTTATAGATAGTAGTACTAACTATTAGCGCTCTAGATTAGACTTGCTATACGCGTTCCGAATAGTACTTAGTATTATAAGCGTTCTAAATTAGAATTCCTGTAAGTGTTTTAGATTAAAAATACTATAAGCGTTTTGGATTAGATTTACTATACGCGTTATAGGTAGTACTTACTATAAGCGTTCCGACTCGGAAAGAACTACTTACTATAAATATTTCGTATTATACGATAAAGTTATATAAGCTACTTCTAACTTAGGGTTAGGAGCGGCGTCGCTTTTTATAATAGTTATAAGTCTGGCTTTACGCTTCCGAGGGATCGCTAATAGCGATATAGCGTAGTAGTTATAGCGTAAAAGCTAAGAGAGAACTAAGCCTATTTAGGGCCTATTTAGGAAAGGTTGCTAGTACTTCTATTATACCGCGAGTAGGAGTATACTACGCTAGTAGCGGGATAAGGATACCTAAGTTAAGAAGACTTCTTTACTTCCCTAAAGTAAAGAAATAAAGGAAGTATTATACGATAAAGTTATATAAGCTACTTCTAACTTAGGGTTAGGAGCGGCGTTACTTTTTATAATATTTCGAATAGTACTCGCTATAGGTATTCTAGATAGTAATTACTATAGGCGTATTCCGGAAGTAGTTACTATAGTACTCGCTATAAACGTTTCTAAATAGTGCTTTCTAGTACCTATAACGCGTTCCGGATTAATATTACTATTAGCGTTTTAGATATAGCTTACTATACGCGTTTCAGATTGGGCCTGCTATAGGCGTTCTAGATAAGATTTTAGCCACTCGTCGCCTTAGGCTTCTCGTGTGGCTCTTCGAGCCACATAAGCACTAGTGAAATGATAATAAGCCAAGCCCCATTCCCGGCTGTTGTGTCGAGGGTAAGGCGTTGGTTTTTCCGGACACGAGGACAAACACATAGTGCCTACGATCGCCAGCTCCAGTACCACAGAACACAATAATCTGACCTCTACAGTCAACATCGACACAGCAAGAACACGATGCGGTCTATACTCACCTTCGCTGCGACTATCGCTCTCGCATTCACCGCTTCGGCAGATGATCCAGCTCCCCCCTTTGATTCTCTATGCAAATGCAGTGATGTCGCTATTTGCAAATCGGATGGAAGTTTTGGATGTTTATCTGACGGAGCTCCACTCTGTCTCGTCAAGAGTTCGAATAAAGCCTGTCAGAAGAAGTGCACTATTTCAGGCATGAGCTATGAGTATACAGAGTAAGTAGCGTGTTTGCGAATTTTGGACTGGTTCCTAATATAAGATATAATAGCGCAAGCGAGGGCACCGCCTGTATCTGCAGCAATCTCGATGCTAGGAAATGTTAGGCGCCGGTGGAATGGGGGACGGAAAAATCCTGGCATTCAGTGCTGTTCTGTTCTGCTCAACAAGTGCTGCTTCGCAAAGACGTCTTACTAGCCGTACGGTGTCTAACACAGTTCTGATGTCTCACATAATCTGATATTTGATCAAGATTCACGGTCCTTCTGCGAGATAGATCTCGGATTTCATCACTTAAGAATAGCTGGTTGACCTCGAATGTGCATCTCAGCAAACTTCACAAGATCACTACTCATCATGAACAGTAACCCTACACTCCCATACGAGCTCAAGCTAATGATCGCTCCCTCTCTGGTGCCCGGCATATGTAAGCTACGACGACACATTGCAATACGCCTCCTTCAGCACCAGCGATTGAACACAACGAAAATACCTCCGCCTCCTGGCATCGACCTCGATTTTCAGCGCCTCGCACGCCATCTTATGGATCATACGGAGTGGAGCCACTTCCGTGAATGGATACATGCAAGTATCGGACCATGTCTTACTGACTTGGCATTCTTCAAAATAGTACGAGACGTAGAGCGGAGTTGGCTTCGCGAAATGGCAATGGACTATCGTGAGTTCAACCACTTCTGCCGTCGGTCAGACGATGAGCAATACAGATGGCGGACCAAGCTTGTCATAGAGCTGTTCCCATCAGCAGATTTCAGTAACCCACCAGAACAGCTGAGCAACGCAAATCTCGTCAGACAGCCGTTGACGATGGCAGAAAAAAGGATACTCGCACATCGCGATCAGTGGTCTTCATCCGGCCACCGACCCCAAGACCCAAAACAGCTTGATCGCCAGATCTTTCAAGGCCTGACTGAGATCTGGCTAGATCTGATCCGTACCTCAGGACTTCCTCATTTCGTTCGGCATGTCTGCGTCATAGCCAAAGACAATGACAGGCCCAGCCCAGCATTCCGTGCCCGTGGAGTGGATGGTCGCGCACTGGGCAACATCACGAGTGCTCTGAAGCATCTGGTAGGAGCTCACAACGTTGTTACCGTCTTCTAGGGTCATTGAGGACGATCTGCTGCGGCCACGGTGGACGAGCTCGAGATCTATGCTCGCAGCACCGCCCAACCGAGCAAGCCCGTGTAAGTACGGAAAGAGAGAAATCATAGATCAAGGTGTCAAGGCTGGTCCTTCTCAAACACCTTCTCTGAATGCAAAGCTTTCTTCCGTACAACATCTCCTCACGACCTTCTCCCTCTTCCTGCCCTACAGCACTCCCGCCCGCCCAGACAAAATTACTAGCTCAAGCTGAAATTCTTCTTCTCATGCTCCATAATAGCCTCCACCTTCTGCGCGCTCGCCGAAGTAGGATCAAACTTATATCCAATCCACTCCTTCGCCAACCTCCTCGCAAGCTCAATACCAACGACTCTCTCACCCATACACAGCACCTGAGCATTGTTACTCAAAACCGCTCTCTCAACACTGAAACTATCGTGCGCAGTGACCGCTCGGATCCCAGGAACTTTGTTCGCGCTAATAGCAACACCAAGTCCAGTCCCGCAGATCAAAAGTGCTCGGTCCGCCTCGCCGCTCTGGACCAGCTTTGCAGCATCGACAGCTGGGTGTGGGTAGGCGGTCTTATCCGAGGACTCGTTCACGCCGACATCGATGACCTTGGCAACTCTTGGGTCGGCTTCGAAATCTGCTTTGATCTTGTTCTTGTATCCACATCCTGCGTCGTCTGCTCCCATCGCGATGACGAGGCCTTGGGTGCCGGTTGATGCCATGTTGTTTCAAAGCTGACTTGTATCGTATTCTTTCGATAACTCTTGCTTGGGCTCGTCGGTCACTGGAACTTCTTTCACTTCAGGCTCCCCTTCGCTCTGTTTCCGGCTCTGGTATTTCTCAGGATCTTCTGGGTTCCCTATCACTTCTCCCTTCACTTGCCAGTGAGTAGGTTCTCGCTTGTCTACGACTTTCGTGGTGCCTGTGTTATGGTCTACGACTTTTTGGTAAAAGGTGTCAGAATGGATGTTTGAAGAGGTTGAGATCTTTATACGCTTGTTGGACGCCATTTTCGGCGACCGACTGCATGGGGTGATCTCTGGTAGTGACTTTCAACAATCTGCCATGAGCTCCGTCATTCGCCTGTGAGGGGCGAGAGGTACGGGCGGGTCGGGATCCCGTTTTGGGGAAATCTTCGGGGAAAAGATGCTCCGTCTCGAGGTGTGTGGAGGATGTCTCCATCTTTCTTCCTCTTCATCACACACTCGTCTCGAAGGCGGTTACTCCAGAACACGAGAGCTGCGGCGCACGAACGTCTCTGAAATATTTACGAAGGGAAGCTCGGCAAGAGGAGGAATGGGATCCAGACGGAGATTGGTCCGAAAGAAAGAGCACAACAGGAGTGCTTAAAATTCGATGACAGTGCAGCACAATATCTGAATCCAGGTGAATCCGCTGTTGCCACGTAGTGATTGACCTCAGCAAGTCTCTCACACTCCGGTCAGCATACTGGGCTTCTCAGCAGTCTCCGGCGTCGACGGCAGAACTCTCTCGGATGTGCTTTGGCTGCTTTGAATGAAGCTCTGTTCGGAATAAATGTGCCCATGAGGATCGCGTAAAGACATCGGGAAGAGCCATCCGACGACTGGCTGCGTCAATCCCGTTAGGATCACGGCCATGACCACGAAAATGGTGAACGTTTCCTGCGAAATGATGCCAGCTTGCAAGCCAATGTTCTATCCGAGTGTCAGCTTCGCCATGGAACAAACTTTGAACGTGTCCTTACCAATGCTATGAGCTCAACAATGCCTTTGCAGCTCATAAGCACGCCGATCGTCAGACTTTCACGAGTCTTGATCTTGCACAGCTTCGCAGCAATGAACCCGCCGACGACCTTTCCTACGAAGGCGATGAAACAGACTGCTGCCACATACCCCCAGTCGGCGCCACTGGTAAGACCAGAGATGTTCGTGTTGATGCCGCAGAGCGCGAAGAATGGTGGCAGAAGCACATTATAGACGACTGGAGCGAATCGAATTTCTAGCTTCTCGTGGTAGCCACCCTCTTTGGGCACAATAGCTCCGGCCATAAATGCGCCAAAGATTGGATGTATGCCTGCTCGGATTAGCAGCAAGACGTCGTGGGCAATAAGAATACTTACCAATCATGCCGGTGAACAGCGCCGAAACCAATACTAGCAGCGATATTACAGCAAGCTGCATCTCGGCAGGCTTACTGGCCTCAGACAGCGACAAACGCACAAAGCGGTGAAGTAGTGGCCGGATGCCGTATACCATCAACAAAGCCCAAGCAGTGCAGCAGAGGAGCATGTAGATGGCTACCTGCCCAGAGCTGGCTTGTGCGAGTGCAATGCTGACACCGAGTAGAGTCCAACCAACTACATCATTCGCAACACCTGCAGATAATGCAATCAAGCCCACTGGTGAGGTTAGGAGATCGAGCTCCATCAGTATTCGAGCAAGCACTGGAAAAGCCTGGAGTTGTTAGCACAGCGTTGCACGGAGAGAGGAAGATGATATGTCATACAGTAATCGCCATTGCCAGTCCGACAAAGAGCACGAACACCCCAAAGCTCGCCGCATTCTCATTCTTCGATTCGATGTGGTGATAAATTCCAACGGCAACAGCAACGCCAAGCCCAAATGGGATTACAATACCAAGTCCCGCTACTGCCGTGGCAGATCGCCAATGTTTACGTACGACTGTAAGATCTGTTTCAAGGCCGACGAGAAACATGAGGAAGATCAAACCGAGCGTAGAGGCTGCGTCAAAAATCGGCTTTGCTGAGGTGGGGAACAGTCTACAAAACCTGTCAGAGCTGGACACACCTCCAGAAAGATCCAAAACTCACGTGTCCATGTAATGAGGAACATGACCGAGCACTGATGGCCCGAGGATCAGCCCGCCGACGACTTCAGATACGACTCTTGGCTGGTATAGTCGTGAAAGGACAAAATGCACCAAATGCGATACAATCAGTATTATGACGACCTTTAAAGCTCATGTCAGTAAGTAGTATCAATACGATCGCACTTGCATTTGCTCGATTCCAACCGTACCTGAAACAAGAATAAAATGATCGGATTCGAAGGATCATATTGCAACGGGCTCTGGCCTTCGAAAAGACCTTTTTGTGAAGATGCCATTATTAGTACAAAGTAGCTTGCTTCTAAAAAGTTATGATACGAAGTGTTGCCAGACGTACCTGTTATCGACATCTCTAACTTCCGAACCTTAAACTTCCGAGCAGCTTTAAGTGCGCTTCTCTTGACCGACCAGTTCAGCCCAAGCGAAGATACGTTCTGTGTATTCTTTGCCATGTCATGTCATCGGTTGAAGAATTGTGAGAAGTGCTGCTGCCCAGGAGGACTTGAATGGTTCCGACTTGGTGAAGTGTGGTTAGCGTGGTGCTGAGATGTGGTGGAACTTCGGCATTCGTTTTCGCTTGACATTGCATTAACAGCAGATCTGAACTGCTTTACTTGTGCACACTTGATTCACATCAACGTAGTTGAGTCTTGTGCATCCTTCAGCGCGTCTGTCCACGCCAGTTTCCCTTTCGACAAGCCTCCTCTCCACCGCTCGCTGCCAACAGCACTTTGCGTGTGCAACTCTTGCGAGACTATTCGTGGTTGTTGCCTGTCCATCTAAATCGGACTTGTGTCCGCCAGACGGTCCCCGAAGATATCCTCTTCGTCCTCTTCCACATCACTATAGCTGATGCGCTTGCGCTTTTTCGCAACGTCGGAAGACTCCTCCACGTTTGCGTCAGGATCGCGAAAATCCGATCGCGAAGCACGAGGGAAAGAAGAGAATGTTGGCACGTACAGGTGTTCTGCCTTGTCGCCAGGCTCGTCTTCGAGGGTGCGGGAAGTGGCACGAGGAATGTACTCGCTGCTCCCAGTGATGCGTTGTGCGTTGATAACATGCATGATGTCTTCATCACTGACATCGTTGACGGCGGTCCGCGACGGCTCGACACCCTTCTGATCAGCGCATTGCTCTGCATTCTTGGCCTCGCGTAAGATCTCCTCGTCATTGGTGTCGTTCTGTGGTGCACAGGGAGTCTGCTCGGAACGTACTCGGAGTTTCCGAATTCCACGGACCGTCTTCACAATCATCTTTCCCGACCGTAGAGCTTTAACCTCATCATGCGAAAGGACATGGGTCAGCCTAACAAGATCAGAGTCCTCGATGCCACGAGGATAGTGCGCATACGAGTCATTGCGATGTGAAATTCTCATATGCTTCTTGAGAGCCTCGCTTTTGAAGAAGGATTCCTCCTCACGTTTTGGATTATTCGCGCCGCAAAAAGGGCAGAACATCTCATACCAACAATTTTCGATCAGTTCGACGTTGGTGAATCGCTTATTTATGTAGATGTGTCCACTGGATGCGAATTGGTCCTTGGCGAGGATGATGTGATCTTTCCATGTAGCTTGACTCCATTCAGGATTCGGAACCAGGCCCGGACGGTGAGAAGCTGAGTTGTGGAGAGCATCTGGTATAGCGGGATTTATGGTGTTGGAGCTGGATAGCTTCGTGCGCTTTCTCGAAGGTGGCTGCGGCAGCGGCATCTGTTGTGGCCTTGACTCCATGCTGGTTTGCGTGGTGAGCTACATTCGACATGTTAGTGTAGGTCATTTTCAAGTGCGAAACGCCTGCTTGCCTGCCGGTCCTGCTTCCTGATCTCCAATTGCTGCGACAAATTCTGCTCAAGTCTGCTTTCTTTCTCAAATTGCTGGTTCTCGGCATGCGCCAATGCGTCCTTGTGTTGGGTGACACGAGCCTTTGCTTGCTCGATTTCTTGCTTGAGGGCATCTGCCTCATCTAACAGCCTGAAAAGATTGGCACGGAGAGCATCAGACGCTTGCTGTTGCCGGCCGCGCATCATGGCGAGCCTACAACGGAGTCAGCATGTTTAGGCAGGTGACAGGGCCATGACTGACGTGAAGTGCAATGGCGCGGTCAGCGCTGATACCGTGGATGGATTCAATGGGAGGATCCTGATGACCTTCTCGCATCTGCCGTGTTGGCGCCGACCACACCGGAAAATGAGGTCCTTGACGAGGAAAACACGAGAAACGGCGCACGCCTGTTTTGAAATTTTGCGTAGGCCCGTGCGTGAGCTTCGCCGTCCTAAACAAGATCAGCCAGTTCAGGGAGCTGCCTTCAGCTTTCACAAATGAAAGTCGAAGCCAGCATGTGAAATGCCAAGCCAGTACCTAGGTAACACATCACGTCTCACATCGCAAGGAGTCATGAGCCCAGCTCATGAGTCCAAGAGCAAAATATGGAGGAAAAGTGCTGCAATTAAACCCGATGGTGATCTGAAAGATATGCGAACATAGTCTTCAAGGACATCTTCTCGCAATCCGTCAACGTCAAGCTACATCGCCTTGAAACAGTATCCTCTCACATGGCAAAGCGTATCAAATCTCTCCTCAGAAAAGGTGCTATGACTCCTTCTTATCCTCTTCATCTGTCAGCTTCTACAATAGCTCCTCAACGGCACGAAGATCACTCACAAGCCACGCTTTCCAACACAGCAGTCAAAAGTCCCGGCCTCTGCGCAATATCTCCCACACTACTTCTCAAGATGCAAGTGCTCGTCATGGAGACAACGGTGGCAGCTTTGCAAGGAGCGCTGCCTTCCTGATGCTCAGAGCAAGACTTGGCGCAGGCCTCAAGGTTGCTGTCCTGGACGTAGAAGCGGGTGACTTCATCTCCGAAGTAGTGCGTGTCGCACTGGATGTTGTAATTGTAGTTCTTGTCGCCAACCGCAATCGTTGCGTTCGTGTTTGAGGCCGCTGGACATGACCAAGTTGTCTCTTGGGCTGAGACGGCAGCCAGCAAAAGCGTGGCGGGAAGAAGGGAGAAGAGCTGCATTTCGTACTGGACTGGTGTCCTACCAAGTCCTTTGTCTGTACTGATCAAGGTGCTGTTGTAGTCAATCTGAACTCCAAACAAACCGAGATCTCGCCCAAGGATGATATAGGACGCACTACCGTTCTTTCTTTAGAACACGCCATATGCCCGATGTCGTGCCGTCAATTTGGTCGTGCTACTCAGCTTCGTATTGAGAAGATCTCGTATTTCGTTCTTGCCTTTTCATGAAGCCGGTAGCTGCTCTTGGAATGTCGTACATATATCATTGCTGCAAGGTCTGCCTCGGCCTCCGTCGCGTGAGAGGTTTCTTGTGAGAGCGCGAGATGCCATTGCAGGCCCACTAATCCTGATGTGAGTCCTCGAACCACTCAACGCTATTATCGAGATGCCTCGAGAACTTGATCGTGAAAGATGCGTTGTTGTCGCGTTTGAGAGCTCCTTCTACAACAGAGATCAGAGCACGGTCTGATTATTTACAGGAGGTAAGCGTTCCCATATTCTATTAGTCATCCCCGCTTGCCAAAGTTAATAGACTGTCCCTTCCGTAACAGCTTGGCATCTCCGGGCCCTGCCATCATCCTTCTACACTTCTCTCACTCCATCTCCACTCTCTCTCCGTCAAGAATAGAACATAGCAACATGCCAATATGTATCGAGTGCCGGTATCCAGTGAGCACACTCTACACAACATACAGCAAAGCAGATGATAAGGCGCTTGGCAAGGGAGTGCGATTGACACAATGTCCGCGCTGTAAGCGCTTCGCGGACAAATATGTCGAGCATGACTTTGTAGTGCTATTCATCGACTTGGTCTTGATCAAGCCACAGGTATGTTTTAAGAGACGAAGTTCTCAATTACATCGGAGCATGGGACTTCTCGCGCAGCAAATGCTGAACCGCGGTAGGTCTACAGACATCTCCTTTTCAACAGACTTGGACGTGAAGATGGGAGATTTGATGTAAGCGTCTCGGGAACCACGAGAAAACTTCGAACATGGACTGATAAGACAAGCAATCGATTGTCCGCCTGGGCATTCTTCTACTCCTGTTCGACGTCTATCTGACATGGGCAAGAATTGAGAAGGCCACTCCAGCATCACCAGCACTTCCTCTATCGCCACCTCCACCTCTACCTCCGTTTCCGTCCGGAGACAGTGGCTCCAGCAACTCGTCCACGCGTGGCAACCAGACTTTGAGCAACTCAGACCCAGACAATTCTATCTTGGCTACCCAGCCCATATTGCTCCAGTATCTCTTCTTCCTCGCTCTCTGCACCTTGGAGACAGTATCTTTCCATGCTCCGATCAGGACTCTCTTGTCGACGGAATTCCCGCGCCCGATTTCAGCGCTGATTCCACATTACCCGCATCCAGCTCTCATCAGCACTGCGCTACTAGTCAGCAGTTTCACCAAGCTCTTTCCGCTCATGCTACTTGTCTGGAACTACGATCTTCCAAGCAGTGCTTCGGCAGTTTCCTGGGCTGTCATCATCAACAACATCGCGGCATTGGAGATTTTGCTGGATTGCGGCTATGTGAGGGCGGCATTACTGGCGGCCGTGGGCGCGGTGTGCAGGGCGGGTATTGGATGGGTGAGTAGCAGAAGACTGGGTACCTGACATTTGCTGACTTCTTCCCAGGGCATACTGCGCGCGGTCGGAGTAGGTGGAGGAGTCGCCGCAGCCGGAGTGGTGGAGACAGGAGATCTAATCGAGGTCTGGAGAACGTTCATGGAGACTGTAGGACTTGGATGAGGAGCCTGACACGGGCATACCATTACATAGCATACATCATCGAGCCTGGGCATCTGTCACATGGCATCTCATGGGCCTGATATATTGCTTCGCTTGTCTTACTCCCGATGCTTCTTCTCATGCTCTTGCGCATCTGTGCTCATCTCTCGCGCTCTTTGAAATCCTACATCCTGTACAACCCGTGCTTCCCAAAACGCCATGTACGCCTTCGCCATTCCCATTCAAGCTGCATCAAAACCTGCTTCCGCCCTTTACCGGTCCCTGATTGAACTCGGGTCGTAGATCGTTTCGTTCAGGCGAGATGAGTGGATGCCATTGTGCGAGGAAGGTTATGGCTGTTGTCTGGTTAGCTTGCCGGCTGATCGCACGCTGTTGCCATCGAATGCGCATACCCCACATGAGCCAGCAACTTGCCGCTGATAGTATTATTGTTGAGCGCCAGACACTGTCCATCTATCAGCACTCGCGCGACCAGTCTTTTCAGGTGCCGGTGGACGCACGTTTGGTTCTCGCCTTTGGGACTGAAGAACCAGGCTCCAGCTGCGACAGCTAGCACCACAATGATGCTGATCAGGATGCTCCAACTAGTGGCGATGTCAGCACGTATCCTAGAATCCAGCGAAGAATGCTCACCCGTTCGCCATTTGGTCTTTAGCCGAGACTCAGTGATGTTGCTTGAGCTGTTGCAAGCAGCTTCGAGGTTGTGAGGTCAATGAGCCGGCATGTGCACAGAACGTAACGGGGCTAGCTCCGTGCCAAGACTCGGCCTGCATCTCGGATGCCTGACTTTCCAACCTCACATTGCACCCACAACACAGCACATTTCCTCTTTAGCAGAGGATCGCGACGCCGCGAGTCGCCAGCTTAGAAGGCCTGTTACTTAGGAGTTGGAAGACTTCGGAAATACATATGAAACAGGCCCAAGTCAGTTCGGGCGCAGAGAGGCCGGCCGAGACTTGATTTCACGCTTCCTCCTTTGCCTATTGTGCTTGCTTCACCATCTTTCTATGACTGACTATGCATTGCCTGAGGATGTGAAAGGTCACTATATTTTCTTGATCGGTACACGCCTTTCCACTGTCCAGCCCCGATCCATACCCTCAATGCACCTCGACCATGCCGTAGTCGAAAACTGGCACTCATCACTTCTCCGATGATAATGGCTGCTTGATATCTTCCTTGACGTTCAATGGACCTCACTATCTGCTTTGCTGGTCAGTGCGAACTGTCATCGTTGTGAAGACGGGGATCACGACGTACAACTTGGCCGGACACTGCTGCTGGCCTGACGGGTCTCCTGACGAGACTCGCTCAGCATCTTGGGTGCGTAGCATGCCTCAATCGCAACGTCACGCGGTGCTAAGCCTTGTTCCATGAGGCCAATATCCGATGCGCTCACTGGACGCATGATGCAGCAAGTTTCTGCAGTTGGAGCGAAGCTACCACGAGGAAGGTGACACCGCGTGTAGTGGAATCTCAGCCCACGAAGACCTTTGAACCACGTTGAAGTTTTCGACTTGATGTTGGCGCCACAGCCTTTGCATCGGATTTCGTGCCACTGGCCGTTGATGTTGACGACGGTTGGGAACCGCCCATGAATCGCATCGACAGGCTTGAATAGCTGGCGACTTGCTGTACCAACGGAGATGAGTGCTTCATCGCCTTCACCCTCTTCCTCCTCGTCACTCTCAATGATGATGGTCTCGACTTCTTCCGTCGGTCGTATCCTGCTTGACGTTGTGGCCATTGCCGGATTGGGTGCCTTCGCGACCGTTGGAAGGCCATGTGGTGGTGCAGCTGCAGTCTCGAGGCCATTCTGTCTTGTTGAATCGCTATCACGAGCACCCGTGAGCGCCGCGATAGCCTGTTGAGTTCTTCGATACTCTTCGTTGCGCTCATGCACCTTGACACGGATCGAACCCTGTTCTTCAACCAGAGCGTTCTTCTCTCGCATCAGCGCTTCGTACTCATTCTTGAGCTGCGCGAGCCTTGAGTTGATCTGACCCCATCTTGGTCTATATTGTTGATCCTGTTCGGCGAGCTCATGCAGTCTGCCTTCGAGCTGGGCGACGGTGCTGTTTGTGAAGGACAGGGCTTGAAGTGATCAGTCAAGGCCTCTGTACACGTGCAGGTGCAATGAACAGCGAGACCGTACCTTGCAATCGGATTGGCTTGTGCTGCCGCAGTGTTCAGACATTATATCTGTCTCGACTTGCAGCAATGTCTTATCCGCAACGACTGAAGCTGTCGTGGCTTGCCTTTGACGGAAAATCGATGCTAGTCGAAATGTATCTGCGGGCACTCGTCATTCCGGAACAGGCTAGAAAGCCGTTAGCTTCGCGCATATATAAATTGAGCTCAAATCGCTCCTGCAGCACCAAAACATTCAACTTTGAGACGCGACATTCGAGCGCCACAGAGATTTGCTCGCCATGGCGCTTTCAAGGCGACCGTCGTCTAAAGACCTACTGGCTCAGGCCAACAAGGCTCGAGAAATAATTAAAGCGCAAGAAGAGGAAGAGCGACGACTCCGCCAAGCAGCCGAAGAGGCAAAAGTACAAGAAGAGGAGGACGAGCGTCGCCACAAAGAGTTACGCAACAGAATTGCTGATCTCCGCAAAGAGAGGGTGGCGAAGGAGTCAGCGATTGCGAAGTACCTAGCCGAAATGGACTCCCTCGACGCAGATATTGAAAAAGCACAGGCTGAACTTGAGGTCTGTATAACCTACTTCCACCGAAAATGTTGGCATGACTAACACCTCAGTAGAAATACGCTACACCACACCTCGAGTCTGTAGATGAAGCACTCGCGTATAGTCACCAACCGATTGATGACATCGGGGCGGCCCACCATTCAACGGCCGCTACCTCTGCTCATGAAGACACCCAGGGTGACGGTCCCAAAGAACCCACACAAAACGAAACCTCAGACGCAGCTTTTGGACAGCAAAATCTCCAGCAGCCAGGCACGGCGGAATTGGGCGACGAGGACAAAACCGATGGCGTTGGCCGGAGTCCCGAGGAGACCCAGCCAAGTGTCAGTTCAGTCACGCAAGAATCGGATGCTCTCGCCAACCAAGACCATGGTTCTACTGCGGAGGAGAGCGATGACAGTGACGACGATGATGATCCTGTCCGTGGAGGTCCACGACGTGGACGAGCGCGTGCATCTAGTACACCTAGCAACTGTCTGCTTGTCGAGGACGAAACTTCTATTCATCGTTTCTTTCCTATGGTCTTGAGCCTCGATGACCAATGGCACGAAGTGAAATGCTACATTTGCGGAGCGAATCGGCCCAGAGACGACCCTAAATTCTTCACTGCTGTTTCGGAGTTGCTCAAGCATATATCCTTTACTCATTTTCGGGGATGTGAGAAGCGACCGCTCGAGAGAAAAGAGACATTGTTGAGAGGCAGTCAGCGCATATTTGGCCCAGATGATGTTAAGACATTGCAATCAGGCCAAAATCTAGAAACGAATCCAATTGAACCGACGCGAGGCACTGCGATCGATGGCTGCACTGATGGAATGAAGAGGAGTCGTTCTCGTGCGAATATCGAAGAGGAAAAGGTGGAGGAGGATGATTCCCATACTGGGGCCAACACTGCATCCGGACCTACTCTTTCGAGCTCTTCGCGACACAATCAACCACGGGACCGAAGAAAGTCAAGCGGAGATGCGAGCGAGCCTGTCAAGGTCAAGGGGCATGCAGGTTCATCAGTCGCCAGAGCAGCAAGCAGCGTTCGAAAGCCATCACGCCTATTGCCACCAAATTTCGCTTTCGGAGCAGATCTCATGACCGGTGATATAGCTCCACAGCCTTCCCCAGGCCTTGCCGAGGCTCCTCAGATCCAGCATCCCAGCATCATCGAACTTGTGGAGAGTATTCCGCCTGGGCATTCACAGTCGTCTCCACGAGAGGATGCTATTGCCTCATCCCCCACGACTACCTGCCGAAAGCCAACTCAACACCATCTGGAGGCTTCTCGCCAGTCTCTCGAAGTTGAAGAGAGGCGCGAAGAATTACCCGAAACGATCCAAGATCATTCCCAAAACGCATCTGGGCTCACCCAAAAGACACATCCGCCTCCTGTAAGCGCATCACCGGGAAATGTGTCCCGCACAGAATCAGTTGCAAATTCTGGGAGCAGTCAGTTGCCGCTCAAGCTAGATGCTGTAGCCGCTACCAGCGTACGGTCAAAGAGCGTTGAGGCATCGTCCAGCCGCACCTCAGTAACTCCTGGCATCTTCTCGGGGCGTAGCAGGCCACCTTCCCAAGAATTGCAAGATGCACACGCGCAAGGTTCCGCAAGCAAGACGCTTACTGACAATCCAATATTTCAAACACGTAAGGAACCTGTCGAGTTGTTTCCAGGCAGGCTGAAAAGCAGCGACCGTTCAAAAGCAGAAGCCTCGTTTGGCATATCTGCAAAGAAGCGGCCGCATGGTGACGTTAGAGGCGATCCTCCGGCTGCACTAAATCTCTCGATACTACACTCCAGATACCCGAATACTGCGCATCTTGAGGGCAATTGGTATCTGATTCGTTGCAAAGTATGTCATGCAAACGCTTCGCGGACCGAGTCGGGCGAGCTCATGTTCTTCCGGGGCATCGAAGGCTTACAGCAGCATGTTCGGGAGGCCCATCGTCTGGAAGGTGATTATTCGGCTCCAGAGATGTGGTGCGAGGCTAGCCTCATTCCACGCCAAGATGTGCATCGCTTGAATTTCAACATCGACCTTCCCATCTTGAACGCCCGCTCAGCCGGCAAGTCAACGCATAACCCGGCTTCTGCAGCGCCTCAGCTTGGTTCATCTCCTCGAAAAGCGCAGAACGACCTCAGTCGTGATCCTCGCATGCATGGTCGACCGTCAGGAAGCATCTTGAGCATTGCTACAACTGTGCCACCCGTACGTTCTGCTCGAAGTGCTCAACCTCGCGAGGAGAATTCAACTTCAGGATCGCCAAAAGATCATAGGCTGCAGGCCCAGGACGAGGTATGTGCTGCAACTCTTCCTACCGAGGGCGCGCTCCCAGCTCCCTTTGGTACACAGATGTCCACAATGCCCTTTAACCCACAGCAGCGCGCGAGGTCCACTCCACCACGCGGAGAGCACACTGGGCGCGGCACTTCGAAGTCGCCGCCGTACAAGAAGCAAAAGAACAAAGAGAAGGAATGAGAAAATGGCAGCTTCTTCGAGCGCTCCAGCTGAGAAGACACATGAAAATCATGACAGCTCGCATTGACACCACCGCTACGACTTCTCGGTTAGGCTCGTCCTCGATTTTTGAACATCAGCTCCTCAGAGAGGAGTGACAAGTAAGCCATGCTCATGTTTGAGCTTCGATGAGCTCTGGTCGGGGTGAATCAGTGTTGCCTTGGATAGGTTTGTTTGGCCAGGATGCAGATCGAGTAGCTGGAGCTGATAGCAGATTGGAATTCGAAATTACAGAGATCCTCCATTAAGTTCTTGATGCACCGCGCCAGCTTCGCGTCTTGATGCTTCCGCCGAGCAGCATTCGTTGATGTTCTTGGACCAACTGGAAGAGCCCGCTATCAGATTCCGTGACTCGAGGTACCATGTTATTCCGAGATATCCCTCGATGGTCTTTGTGCACCATCTTGTCAAAAGCGCGAGTTCCATGATGGAATGCGCACTGGTTAGAGTAGCACATGGCCACAGAAGCCGATATCACGGACCAATGCAATGTGACCGGTCAGCAGCAGGAGAAGCCGGAAGCATCCCAAGATCGTCTGAAGAATGTTGAAGATGTCAAAGACGAGATATCAGCGGAGAAAGATTTAGCTTTCGGGATGTAGATGCAAGACGTGTTGAGATTTTGGAGGAAGTGGATGATCAAGCTTCGAGTCCAGCTGAGTAGGTATTTCGAAAGGTAGGCGATAAGATGTCGCAGGGCAGAATTCTTCCGATCGATCTCACCGAGCTTGGGACAAACTTGTGATCTTTCACGTCGTACCACTCGCGTCGTGCAGGCTAAGTCCGGTACCACATCTTCCTGGAAGGCCTTACTGCTATTCTAATCTGCTGCATCCTGAATCATTCCAGAGCGCTCTCGCTGCAAGAAGATCCTGACAAGACGCAATCCGAGAATTGCCCTTGAATAAGTAGTGTCCTGAATGCATATGCTGATAGTGCCATCTTGTGTGTCTTGTTTTCGTTCCACCATGAAATGATCATGCTTATGAATTACACTCCGGCTCTGCCGACATATTTCGCGCCCAACACCTTCAATCCGGCTAGCTTTGCAAATCGCACATGGTAGAGTAGATGTGGGCGACAACGCGATCCGGTCGTACTAGGTACAGAGTGAGGTTCTGCATTCGAGGACAGGCGACGGTCGTGAGGTCGAGGTGTGCACTGAAATTCGCAACTTCCAAAATTCGCACGATGAGCGGTTGCGGCAGCACGCTTGCCCGTGATTTTGATTGCCCCTCGTGGTGCCAGCATCGCATCGATCCCGGAGTCCAGCAGATGAATATGATCATGGTCGGTCCAATACCGCGTCTCATCCCGCCACGCGCCTCTTCTCCAAGCCCCAGTCCACAGCGAACCAAGCTCTTGATGAAAAAAGTTCAAAGTAAATGACCTGTCAGACGACCGACAGCACCTACCTGCAGGAACCGGCCGAAGCCAGACGCTCAAGCAGGGCGAGATCATCGCCAGCAATCTGGAAAAGACCACCACATCGGCATCACTCTTAGGCGCCGCGGTTAGCACTCATCAGCCAGGTTGGAGTCTGTAGCTTCTTTGAAGAATACAGTTGTGGACGTTTACTATAGAAATGATTCCATGAAGTCTGTGGGGCGGAATGCATGCGTTAGTTGCTGATGTTGTAAAGTGTAGGGGTTGCTGGTGGTACTCACAAAGTCGACTGAAGAAAAAAGGAAGAGGAAGAGAGTGCGAAGCAAAGATATAGCAGAAATTCGAGCGGGAGCGCTAGTGGGCGGGCCGCGTTCCGCGTTTTTGCTACTTTCGTCGCTTGAAATATTGATGAGCGGAAACAGGTAAAGAAGCTCTTCACGCGCTTCGAGACTTCACTACGCGTGGAGTAGTAGTACATAAAGCTTCTCTGGCACTGCCACATGGTCTAGCAATCTTGACCCATGTCTACCTCGAGGGCTCCCAAAAGGAGAAAGCTCAATGGCCACGAAGAGCACCAGAGCTCGCCTGCGCAGGCCAGCAACTGCAGAACACCGGTAACATATGAGAAGCAGAGCGCCAAATCCTCTCCCGCGGTAAAAGCCTCTGCCTCGAAAGATGCTCCTCCCAAAAGTGGCGCCGAGATCTACTTTGAGGCGAAGATGAAGACCTGGAAGAGGAAAGCAAAGAAAGACTCCATTGATGTATACGATGATATCGAGGGCGCCAACCATGCCCCTCCCAAGTTCAAGCAGCGACCAGTGGGTGCGAGCAGACCGGGAGGATCGAGAGCAGTGTCAGCTGCAGCGGCATCATCGCCGTTGAAGAAGAACCTGGATCCCCTCAAGAACCAGAGGTCCACATCATCAGCAGGGCCAGCATCTAAGGGAAGGAACAGCAATAGCCCATTCAAGCCAGCGACGGGACGGAAGAGCACGTATGCTGCCAAAGAAGGGCCAAGGATTGCTACGCGGTTAAGACAAGGTACTACGACGGGCAAGGCATACAAGGAGCAAGATGAGGAGGAAGAGTCGGACCATGCAAGTGGGAGCGCAGATGCTAGCGAAGCTGGGCATGACCAGGTCGAGCAGAACAATGCAGGGGATGCGGGAGCAGGCGCGAGCGAGGACGAGAAAGATACCGTGGAAGTGGCTATACCTGCACCAGCGCTGGGAAGGAAACCTGCGAGCATGTCGAAGGGTTTGTTGGCTGCTGCTGCTCAGCCGAAGACCTTCGAAGACGAGATTAGAGAGATTCAAGAGAAGGCACGGAGAGAAGTCGCAGAACGAAGCGATGACGAATTGATGAGCGACGCGGTAGAGCACACCCCATCGAAGAAGACTTCATCACAGCGTAGATCATCTGCCAGATCTCGAAGTACACAGCTGGAGAAGGCGGTTCCTGCGCCTAGTCCTACCAAACCACTAGATCGGAGGAAGCGAAAGCCAGCCGGAACTGTTGACGACTTTGAAGTTCCTGAGAGTGATGTTGAGAATCGCATGGAAGTGGATGAGTCGGATGATGAAGAAGTCCAAGTCGAGCCTATCAAGCCAGTACCCCAGCCTCGCCCGAAGGCTGCTACGGCTACGACGCTAAAGAAGACGAGAGGCGCGCCGACGGCAATAAATGCGACAAAGGCTGCAGGCCCAGAATTCTCACCGGAACAGATTCGGTGCATTCAGAAAATCGTGCTGGAAAAAGCTACCAAGAAGCGACCTACGACTCTTGCCAACCTGGATGATGAGTACTCGAAAGTCTCTACGCTTATCGAGCAGACAGTGACTGCAGGCGAGAGCAACAGCATGCTCCTCATCGGCGCCAGAGGCAGTGGCAAGACAGCGCTTGTAGACCAAATTCTCCGCGAGCAAGCCGCCAAACATGCGGCAGATTTCCACGCCGTCCGCCTCAACGGCTTCATTCACACTGATGACAAGATCGCGCTTCGCGAAATCTGGAGGCAGCTTGGCAGGGAGATGGAGCTGGATGAAGACGAAGGCACTTCCAAGAATTACGCCGATACCATGACCAGATTGCTTGCGTTACTGTCACATCCTACTGAGGTAGGTTTGGAGACAGACCAGGTCAGCAAAAGTGTCATATTCGTTCTCGACGAGTTTGAGCTCTTTGCAGGTCATCCTCGGCAGACGCTGTTGTATAACTTATTCGACATTGCGCAAAGTCGGAAGGCGCCAATCGCAGTGCTGGGCCTCACCACCAGAGTTGATGTCGCCGAGAGTCTCGAAAAGCGGGTGAAGTCTCGATTCAGCCATCGATATGTACATCTGAGCATGGCAAAAAGCTTGCAAGGCTTCGAATCGATATGTCGGAGTGCGATGACAATCTCATCAGAAGACTTGACAGCTGATGAAACAGACATTCTCGACGTGTCGACAGAAGCTTTGAAGTTCCAGCCAGTCGCTGCTTGGAACGCCGTCGTGGACAAGGCCATTGCGTCCGAAGCATGCAGCTCTGTCATTCGCCGCCTATATTACACCACAAAGTCCGCGCCAGAGTTCTTCGCTACTCTTTCGCTAACGGCAGCGACCCTGCCCACCGACTCGCCGACCACAAAGGACATCTTGGAACACTTTTCGAACTCCATGTCAATAGCATCACTGCAAGCACCAGACTCAAAGCTTTCTCTACTATACTCGCTGAGCACACTACAGCTGGCTCTCACCATCTGCGCCGCTCGTCTCACAAACATCTACCATACCGAAGTCATCTCATTCGCACTTGCTTATGAAGAGTACAAAGTCTTGGCAAGCAAAGCTAGATTGCAGGCCAGTGCGAGCGGAGCAATCGCAACTACGAAAGTCTGGGGCAAAGAAGTTGCGAAAGGTGCTTGGGATCAATTGATTGATGTTGGGCTTGTCATGGAGGATGGCAGGACTGGTGGGACTGGGAGAGTTGATGTCGCTTTGGAAGAGATTGGCATGTCTGGCGTTGATCTTGGCGCTTGGGGGAGGTGGTGTAAGGAGATATGATGGAGCGTGCAAGAATGTCGTGCATACCAACATACGGAACACCAGTCGTCCGATTGATTGACGGCTTGCTATAACATCATCAACGATATTTCCACGATCCGTTAGCGTAAGCCGGTCGGACTTCAGCTACCGGTCGCCGTGAGCAAGAATCTAGCACTGCAAGAGTCCACACGCCATCCGCACTCGGCCAAATTGTGCTAGCCCTGACAGGGATGAGAATCCTTCTGCACTCTCCACAGGCTTGAATGAGGAACTTGATCTGGTAGTATACAGACTCGGCTCCAATCGTGCTGTAAAACGAAACTCTTTGTGTCTGCTCACAGAAAACTCAGTCCTGAAGCTTTTCGACACCAAGCCCTATCAATTTCCCGCAACTGGCCCAAACCAGCAGACATCATGATACGTAGGCCTTGATAGATTGCTGCTACAACTACGGATACGACAGCTTATGAATCGGACTCATAAGGCCTCACTGTACCAGATCCACCCATGGTCATTTAACAAGAACGATGTCCATTTCGCCAATTCCAGGACACAATCACAACGATCATCAACAAAAGCCCTCCAAAATGGCAGACCAGAAGATTAAAGACTTCCCGAAATCCTTCGGAGCACTCTACTTCCCAGGTTTCGAAGTCCTCGACATCGCCGCCCCCCTCGAAGCTCTAAACTGTCTCACCCGCTTCCCAGGCTTCGAAGACCTGAACCTCAGCATCATCAGCAAAACCCTCGATCCCATCTCCGTCGGCGAAAATTCCTTCATGAACGCCCAAAAATACCTCCCAACCCACACGTTTGAGACAGCGCCACAGCTCGACGTCTTACTTATCCCCGGTGGCGTCGGAGCTGCGCCCACCCCTTTCCCAGACGGAACCGATCTCTCACACATGCAAGAATATCTCGAATTCATCCGATCCACATACCACGGTTCTGGCGAGGGGGGAAAGAAGCCTTTGAAATATATCCTCAGTATCTGTAATGGCGCTGGTCTCCTCGCCGCCGCAGGGATTCTCGACGGGAAGAAAGCTACGACGAATAAGGAACTTTGGAAATTTGTTACGAAGTTGGGACCCAAGACGCATTGGGTTTCGCATGCGAGATGGGTTTGTGATGGGAATGTTTGGACTACGAGTGGGGTGAGTGCTGGGGCGGATGGGGTTTTGGCTTGGATGAGTGGGTTGTTGCCTGAGGAGAGTGTGAGGGGAGTTGTGGTGGGTATGGAGTGGATTCGTGCGAAGAATGCGGAGGATGATCCTTTTGCGGAGGGGTTGGAGGATGTGGAGCCTGTAAGGTAGGGTGGGTTGTGTTTTCTCTGTTGATCGAGTGAAGATGGCTCGGAAGAAGAGTCTCAATGGGCATTTGTGTTTAGGAGTCTTTGGGATATCCTGGTATGGAAGTATGGTTCTCTTATTAAGCATCCCAGAATCTCTTGCCTACCCACATGGAACCCTTCAAATTCCAGAGTCAGAGTCATACCGCCATGGAAAATCCACAGCGCTCTTAATGTTCGCAGACCAGATCCTGACCTATCGAATTCGTCTCCGCTCAACCCGCCGAGACACAGATGCCCACGCCCATAAGAATTTCTACCCTCGTTCCCTGCGGCTTTGGATCCAGATTCTTCTTATCAAGTTAAACTTACTGAGAGTGAGATATATCCTGAACGAAAATCAATCAATTAATCAAGAAGATTTGACCTGGCCTGGAATTTTTTTTATACTAGCCCGTATTATTTCGGGTGATGCAAAGATTTTGCTACCGTATCTTTCTCCTAAGAGGTTGAGTAAGTAGTGTAACATGTTATTGCTGCTAGATTCTGCGCTCGCTTAAATGGCCGGACGGGCGGGGTTGCGATGGAAGGTGAGGGTGAGAGGTTGAGTGATGTACTTTCTGGGAATGTGTTGATGGATGTTTGTTGGTGGAGAGGATGTTATGATGGGTGATGATATGATTGATTTGAAGGACTTTTGGGCTGGGAGGGAGAATAGTGATGAGAAGAGGGCTAGGATGAGTCAGGTCGTGGGATTGAGGTGAGAAGGGATTGGGATTAGACCGGACTTTGAGTTGGTGAATGGGGTTGGACATGAGTGTGCTGGTCTTTTGCCTGTGATCTTGAAAAGGTCAGAGGAAGTATTGATGCTCTTTGACATATGCCCTGAATTCATGTGCTTGGCTGACTTTCTCCTGTAGCATGCTCCATCAATAGATTGTATGGACTTGAGACACGTTTGGAGCCAGTGCTTGCAATGGATATTGCCCGTCCATCCTCTGTCTGTTAAGACGCAGTATTTGCACCTCGCAGCAAGGCTATCACACCCATGATCAGCAAAATCCGGGTTCACACGGAGGTGCTGGAACCGTCGGCCAAAAGCTGTAAACACCGTTCTGATGATATGTGTATGTCGTGGTGGAAGTGGTGGTGGAAGTGGTGGAAGTGGTGGTGGTTGGGAAGAAGGCTACACAACGTTAACAAGTAGTCTCCTCATGCGCTAGTAGACATACTCCTCATGTAGACATCTTTCTGCATTCCAGCTACTCTTGTAGAGTCCAGCTGGTTGGTGTTCGTTGTGGTAAAAGTCATGCCTCTATTATCGGTTTTGTAAGTACATCGACCTGAACCTGCAGCATTTTGCATGCCATACAGTGCCCCTCCGTTGTACGAGAGACCAGTGCAATTATTTGAAGTATCGCACTCTGGCATGCATGAGGACCAGCTGGGTGCCTGGTAGTTCCAGTTGATATTTCCTGAGACAGCTCCGCCACATATGTATAAGTATTGGATTCCATTAGGCGAGTAGACAACATTCATGTTTCGAGATATGCTTGAGCATTGCTGGCCGTTGGTAGCATATGGAACAGTGGTGTAGCCATCGGTGCCCACGAAAGATCTCGTCACGGTCTGCTGATAGCTTGTGGTTCCCTGAACGGCTTGCCTCCTGCTGAGTCTTGCGTCTTGCCATCGCTGCGCCCCAGCTGTGATTCGCGGTTCGTTGAAGTCGAAATTCTCTAAGATGTAGTCTTCGTACTGAGCTTGCCACTCGGGTTTGTCGTCCTTCGCAAGGATCGGTAGAGTCAGAACGCATAGAAGCAGAATGAGAGTATTGCACACCCAGGCTATGTACATTATGTTGCGAGGTCATCATTGCATTGCGGATCTCTCGTGTGCAGTGAGAGGAATCCGTTGGCAATCAATACGATCGGCACTGTGGCGAAGGAACCGCATCTCAGGAAGGGGCTTCAAACATAGCTGAGTCTATTGCGCGTCCAATTGTTCGATTTGCAACCTGGAATGCCATGTCCACTTGAAAGCTTCATCTGCTGAGCACTTATACAGCTTTTGGTTGGTTCCTCGGAGCTGTAAGATCTTGTGCCACATTCCAAAAGGCATTGTTCTGCCGTGTTATGTGGATGGATGGGGTAAGCATCTCGGCCCCTCGCATTATGAGCCGGTATTTGCGGATCTTCAGGTCATTTTGCGTGTTGAGATGCCTTTACTTCTGCCAGCTGCATTTCTCGGCCAAGGTCTTCGTCGATCGTTCTTACGGCTGTGTTGTGCTGTCCGCCCCGTTACGCGCATTCCGAGACTGTCTTATACCGACCATGGGAAAAGAGAGGTTGCTTTGGTGCCTCGTGTCTTCAATGTTGAGCCAGAACAACGAGTTGCTTGATTTCAAAGCTCCGTCAGATGAAGCAAGCAAGCCGGTCTGAAGATATTGATCCATCAAGCATTAGTCTCTTAAGGACTGGAAACTGACTTGCGACCGATGCATAAATTTTCGAAGGAGGACTCTATCCGCAACGTGTGATGCGCCGGATTCGTGCTATGGAAGCCCGCGCGATCGGTGAGCACAGTCACGAAGAAGCTTCGTCGCCTTCGGAGTCGCGTTTCTCAGCATTAATGGCTGCATCGCCAAATATATGCTCCTCGACCCATATTTGGGTGTAGCTCAATTCTTCGTGCTGGAAAGAGCATTCCCATACACGATCCGGCTTGCCAGGTGTGTGCCGTGGAATTCCAGGAGAAATGGAAGGCGGGTCGTATGGCTCCACATCTTTGTATTTTCAGACTTTGAATCAATGCATATTGAGATTTTCCTAACACTCACCACAATGAGAAGCACACGACTTTCTGAATGCTTTTTCTGCTGCCGCTTCAGTCTTGAAGACACCTTCAATTGCCACTTCAGGCTCATCCCAGTGCTTTGCCGAGGATTTGTAGACCAGCACGTAGACTCTTGAATCCTGATCGCCAGTTTGGTCATCCTGAGCGGCCGATTGAGTTTTCTGCGCAGCATCTCTTCGCTCTCCATCTGCACTGTTGGTTTTTGTGTAAGGACTTTTCTCTGTCAAATGTGCAATACTGATTCGAGACCTTTTCGTTGGTGTGTCTAGATAATCAACAGCTTCCGTCTTTCGCTTCGGCATGGTCGATTCTCAGTCGTTGTTTAAAGTTGGTCTTGTCTGGAATAGTCTTGACTTGAAAGTTGAAACACTGGTTTGAAAGATGCCAACTTCAAGATCGACGCGAAAACGCGTACCCATGTTCATAAATATTCGGATGGCCGCGGCCCGGTGCTCTAATGGTTGAATAACGGGATCGACAGGCGGTGTTCGCGAGAAACGTGGTAGAAAATCGCTTGTTCGACGTGTATACGTCAAGACGCAAAAGGAGTATAGGTCATGTTGAATGACAGCATTGGAGTGACGAGGGATATATGTGCCTGGACAAAAAGAACGCATCCCATTGGCAAGTCTCAGTCGCAACTGAACCTGACCCTTGATGAACTTGTTAGGAGTTGTTATCAATCACGAGAGTGCAGTGCGAGACATACGATTTGAACGGATGACCTTCTAGAATCTCCAGAGAAGACTGGAATCACATGCGCTACCGCTATACAGAAGTCAGACCACAATAATTGGCAGCTTTAGAGAAGTAATTTTTACCTACGCTATAGGTCCGATAACAATTTGTTACGGAAGTATAAAGCGGGGATAGTTTCTTACTGCATATATAAGCTCACCTTTAACTTATCGTAGAACACTTAGACTGCTTTATAGCTGCTAACATTATCTATAGAGGCTTCCCGAGATATCTTAAATATAATCTATCTCGTATATAGCGTTCGAGGTTACTAGTAGTAAAAGGAAGATCGAAGTCTTAAAGGCGGTATTTTTAAATCTTAGAACTTGAATTCTACCTCCTTCTTAGCCGCTCCGTAGTGCCTTAGGTTAGCTTTGCTAAGGCTCTAGCGGAGCGCCTAACGACAAACTCTATAAATCTATTACTAGATCGATATTATATAGATATATAGAATATAATAGCAACGCAACTACGTATATTTTGTATAAGTAATAAAATTAAACGACCTAGCGACAAGCGCAAAGTTTTAAATGCGCTAGTTTAAATATAATATACTCTTTATTCTAGCACTTAAGAAATTGCGCCGTGTTTTTAGGAAGCATTAGTATATCGTAAAAGCTAGAGTAGTCTACGAAGTAGTATATAACAAGATAGCTATAAACCTATTTCTACTATTCTAAATATATAGTATTTACCTTCTTTGCACCGTAAAACTCCTCTAAGTGTTGCCTTAGATATTAAAGTAACGTATTACTAGGTTTTGGCCTCCCGCGCTATAAACGCGCTTCTACCGCAAACTTAAGCTTTAGTCGCCCGCGTAACTAACTCGATACTACTTAGTACTCGCAACTACTTCTAACTGCTTCTTCTTGTTAAAAAGAATAATCTAGAGTATTATAGAAGTCTTACGCGCCTTCGGAAACATATCCTTTATACTAGATTCTCTATATAACCCTAAAGCTATTTATTGCGATTACGACCCTTATATAAACTACAACTCGTCGGGTTACAAGAATGCCTAGTACTACGAAGTCGTAGCGTAGCGTAGCGTATAACAACCGAGGCGGAGGTAGAGGTAGAAGCGTAGGAGGAATAGGTAGAGGTCGAGGTCGGCCTCGAAGAGATACTACTACTACTAGCGCTAACCCGGCTCGACTGCCTGCTAGTATAATAGCAATATCGTATCGCGCGCGTCTAGAAGGTATCGAAGTAGTAGTACCGCTATCCGACGACGAGGCAGATTATATATAGCACTTTACCGATAGATATAATAATATCCCGACTATATCGCTATAGTAGCTATAATAGCTTATATACGATGCTATATAATGCCTATAGTCGGTCGATGTTTACCGCGATATTGTCGAGGCTAGATTAACTAGAGTATTAAAGTAGATATATCTAGAGTACGACTACTCGCCGCGCGATATCTAGGTAGACGGTATTAACGCGCTCTCCTTCGGATAGTTAGATACGGTAATCGTAGTACGTACTAGCGAAGGTAAGAGTATTATCTTCTAGTCTTTCTCCCTCCTAACTAGCTAGACAACTATTATTATTAGCCTACTTATCCGTCTCGAGGAGGAGTAGAACGAGGCGGTCGTATATCTAAATAGGGACATTAAGCTAGTATAGTCGATAGTTATTAATACCGAGACTAAGAAGCTAGATCTAGAGTAGTATAAGAAGATTAAGAAGGGCGAGGTTTAGTATATTATTATAGGCCTAGAGCAAGTAGTACTACTAGAATTTCGCGACTTGCTAGCTAAGCCGTATATACGTCGTCGTATCGGACTAGTCGCGATCGATAAGGTTTATCTTATCGAGAAATAGAAGAACTTCCGCGAGGCCTTTATAGCAATTAACTAGCTACGCTTAATCGTGCGTCGCGACATTGTCTAGCTAGGAGTCTCTATAACTCTATCTATCGAAGCCGGTACCTAGTAGAGTATCCTAGAGAAAGCCGGTTTCCGCGAAGTCGGACTAGGTCTATATATAACGAAGATCCTCCGTAGTAGCATTAATCGCCTAGATATTATATATATCGTTAGGCCGATCCCTTTTAAGAATCGCGGTAACTATAAGAGTCTATTCTTCGCTATTACGCGTAGCGTAACTAACGGAGAGGCGATACCTATAAACATCGATAAGACTATTATCTTCTAAGACGCACATATACTAGTATAGGATATAGTTAAATTCCTCCGTAACTGCCTAGTATATTTAACTAAGGACTGCCTAGACTAGGGCAAGAAGTACTCCTACGATCCTATCGTTAATAGCGGTAGTATCGATGTCCGTATTACTATCTCCTTCTATACTTCCTATATCGTAGAGGTAGATTAAAAGGAGCGATATAATATCTTTAGTAAGCGTAGTAGACTAATCCGGGTTATAGCGAGTACTCTAGCACTAAGTATCGGCTTAAATATACTAGACATTAAGATCGCAGTCTAGTTTAAGTTCCCTATCTCGAAGGATCTCGAAGATAGTATATAGCGCGTTAGTCGCGGCGGTCGTAATATTGCTAGGCAGGTATACGGCATCTTTCTACTACTATACTAGGTTTTTAACGATTAGAAAGATGCTACTATAGGAATAGTATCGGTAGCTACGATATCGATCTAGACTCGAGCCTAAACTAATATACTAGTACGTCTAAGCCGCCTAAGACTAATGCAGATAGCCGGTAAAAGCGAGGAAGATAATAACGATAACTTTCCCGACGCTAGAGAGTCCCTCGATACTACCGATAAAGAGTTTGCTATAGCTAGCTAGAAGAAGTCGTCTACTTAGAACAAAGACGAGCTTAAGCGACGCGAGAACGTACCTATTATCTAGCGCAGCGTTTTTAACTCGTACTTACTACCGCCGCTATCTAACCGCTGCCCTCGAAAGGTAATTAATACCTACCTAGGCGAAGATAAGCGTATATACGAGTTATTAACCGTTACGCTAGAGGGATAGTATTACAATATCTGTAACTCGGAAGTATACGACCCGCTCGAGATAGATACCGAAGCTCCTCTAGTTCTTATTATAAAGGTCGCTCCTCCGCGGAAGGGCACTCGCGCTAGGTATATATTACTACTAGTATAGGAGTAGATATCGGTATAGGCAGACAAGATGTTTCCTAATACTAATCGACGCTTCCGTATTACTATAAGCTTCTTTATACTAGACAAGCTTATCTTCGGTATCTATAATATCTTTATCTCCGTAGATTCCGCTAAAGCTTAGAGAGAGGGTAAAGACTTAAAAGTTAAGGATCTCTATAGTATCGCGCCTAGTCTAGATAAGTAGAATAATCCTAATATCGATAGGTTCCGGTAGGACCGTCTAGCTTAGCTAGAGAATTTAGTCGGGGAGTTAAATCGCATAGCTCTAGATATATACGCCGTATAGGAGGAGGCTAAGAAGAAGAAGGCCGAGAGCGGCAAGTCCGAGAAGTCTCGGGGCAAGTAGGCTATACGAGGTACTAAAAATAGCGGTAATATAGCAACTGCTAATACTAGTACTCTAACCGGAGAAGGCTAGCGACTAGGAGACTAAACCTAGCAGATTGATCTAGACCGGCTATATATACAACGCTTACGCTTATAGCAATAAGCCGATAGCTAGGCCGCGATACGTAAAGCTATTAAGAAGTCCGCTTAGGCTGAATCTACTCGTAAGCTTGCGATCGCTAATAAAGCCCGATAAGCTCGAGAGAGAGAGACTACCGCTACCGCTACCGCTATAGAAGAAGTAGACACTTTAGTAAATACTAGGAGCACTCGTAACCGCCCTACTCGTCTAACCGCGTCTACTTCTATTAGAGATAAGCGCTATATATCTCCTACTACGTAGCAACGCTATATATAGACCCTACTACGTCCTTTAGAAGCGACTCTTCGTGCTACTAAGCAGTCTAAACATCTCCTTAATGCTACTAGTTTAACGACTCGTAGTAGTCGTAAGTATAGACTAACTAAGCGCGGAGAGGGCTTATATAGCATAACGAGTAGTAGCCGTATAGGAAGTCGTATAGGTAGTAAAGAGGGTAGCCGTAGTCGTCGAGCATAGATAAGACTCTATCGTCGTCGCTGCTAGGACTTTATTACGGTAAGCTTCCTCGCGATAGGAGAGGCTAAGTATCTATTATAGGAGGACTAAGTTATACTCTCTATATATTAGAAGCGTAGGTAGATATATAAAAGAAGTCGTCTTATCGTTACTATCTATCTTATCTCTATTTTAGTACGCTTTTAGTACTAGACACTCGGAGAAGGTTCTCTATACCTAAGGACTCTATCGTTATCGTATTAGTTACTTTTGCTAGTGCCGTTACTAGAAATATGCTTAATCGACGTATCTCGCTAAGTTAGGTATCGTACTATCGTAAAAATCGAATATTGTGATATAGAGTCGTAAAGCTAGTATTAAGGAAGCAGTTACGACGTTTAATCCCGCTAATTAAGCGCTCTACTATAGTAAATCCGGGGTCTTAGCGGGATTCGGCATCCTTATCCTTTCCTCGAGTTTACGCTATATCCTCCTCTATATTACTACAATATCTAGAATATTCAAACGACTAAGTCTAATACGCGTATAATAACAACTAGTCCGTAAACGAGTCCGCAATTGCGTATATACGACAAGACTAGTCGCGTACGATATAACGACCGAAGAACGTAGAACGTAGAACGTAGAACGTAGAACGCGAAACTACCGCCTATAAGTAGCGTAAACGGTATACAAAACAGAAAGAGCTATACCTTAGATGCGCAATGTAAACGGCGTACAAAACAGAAAGAGATACGTATAGAGATTAGTAGGTTAAAAGGACAATACTAGAGTAAAACTATAGAGCGAATTAGCCGGGGCTTTATAGCGGTTAAATATAGTTATACCTAGCCCTTCGAGACATATTACGAGTTAACTAAGTAAATATAACTACTACGCTTACTCTCCTTATACCGCTAAAGCAGTAAGTTAATAGAAACTAGACGAACTAAGTTTTTTAATTAGACAATTAGAGGCTACTAAACCTAGTTATTAATAGCGACGAAACTATAACACTTCCGAAGAAGCTCGATAGTATAGTACCGACAATTCCCTACTACTAGGTCTATCTGTTTAAGAGTAGACGCAAAGAACTCGGACGAATACACTCAAAGCAGAGGCAGTACTACAACACCTCTCACGCCCGACTATTATAGTAGAAGGACGCGCTCGTATTGTAATTAGACGCACGGCTGCAATTCTTATATGCTAATATCCCTTCACCGTCGCTAGCGTTATATTAGCGCAGTTAGAAGCGTAAAAAGTAGGTAGCGAGGTAAGGTTTAGATAATAAGAATAAAGTTTGAAAGTCGAGCGTTTAATCTACGTACTAGAAGCATAATTAATTCTTTTAATAAATAAGCAGTCCCCGGCCTAACTCTAGTTAAACTAAAGCTAACGAGTTAAGTCGATTAAACGCGTTTCTACTAAACTACGCGATTTGAGGCATTACGGTACTATTCGCGTACGGAAATTTCTAACAGCTTCCTATTGTTACTTCTACCCGGTCGACAGCCTTAGAAACAGCCTTTATTAGGGCTAAAGAGGCTATACGTAATTAGTATATAACTAGGCTAAGTAAAGCTAGGGTCTTAGTGCCTTAGGTAGGGCTTAGCGCTTAGTAATAGGCTAACTTGCCTACCTTCCTCCCTCTCCTCCTAGCTCTTTATCGAATACTACTCGTACCTACTACTACCCTATCTACCTACTAATATACCCTTCTTATATAGTATTCGATCTACCCTTTAAGGGCAGCAGCTAGATAGTCCTTATTTCAAGCTTTTAGTAGTAGGGCTACGAAAATCGTTAATCTAACTATATTACGCCTAAAGAACGGGACCTATACGTACTATTCTATCGAAACAACCGTACTAATCATTAAGTAAGGCCTTCTATACGGCCTATTACACTAAGTTAAGCATACTAGGCCGATATCTACTAATTCCGCTATATCCGCATCTTAGGGGCTAATAATACATTATTAGTACCGCCCCTTATAATAGCCGGTTTATTACGAAACAACAACCGTACCGCCGCTAGTAGCGCTAGTAATAACAACGCTAGTAGTATAGTTCCCGCTAAAGTGCCTGCTAAAGTGCCTCCTACTAAAGAGCCTACCGGAGAGCCTATTAAAGAAGAACCTATAATTCTAGGTAATAATCTAGAATTGCCTATTAACGACATTCTTAATAACATTGTTAATCGACGATATAGCTAGCTAGCCTTTAGCCCCTAACTAGTAGGGAGACTCTAAGAAGCTATAGACCCCGTAGTAGTTCGGTTTCCGAACTACTAAACGTATATAGTTTAGTTTCTTAGCGGCGAACTAGCTCCCTAGTTCCGGTTTAGTTTTTTCGAACTATATAGATTCCTAGTTTGAACTAGAGACTATATTAGTTTTACTATAAGGATACTCTTATTCGACTGCCGGCTACGATTGCCGGCTATAATAGTAACTCTATTACATTTACTACGCTCTTTTGCTATTGCTAGGGCGTAGTTGCCGTTGCTAGGGCGTAGTTGCCGTTGCTAGGGCGTAGTTGCCGTTGCTAGGGCGTAGTTGCCGTTGCTAGGGCGTAGTTGCCGTTGCTAGGGCGTAGTTGCCGTTGCTAGGGCGTAGTTTTGCTATAAGGACACTCTTATTCGACTGCCGGCTACGATTGCCGGCTATAATAGTTACTAGGTTGTATTTACTACGCTTTATTACCGTTGCTAGGGTATAGTTGCCGTTACTAGGGCGTAGTTGCCGTTACTAGGGCGTAGTTGCTATTGCCGGGGCGTAGCTGCCGTAGTTGCGAAAGCTTACCTATATAACGTTACGTAGGCGGCAACAATTAGGGCTTCGCGATATTCTTACACTTTTAACTTCTTCCTCTATACCTATACCGATAATAACTACTATACGCTACGCCCCTGCCCCTTTCCCTTACAATAGTAAGAGAGAAGCGCGCCGCGCGCTAAATAGAAGATAGAACTAAAGACCGCGAGTTTGTTTTGCCTAAGCGTCTAACTAAAAAGCGTAAGACTAAAGAGGAGTACTCTACGAAGAAGAATTCCGTACGAGACCGCGAGAGAAAGGACAAGATAGATAAGGATAAAAGAGCTAAGGATAAGAGAAGAAAGGCGCGGAATAAGGCATTCTATCGATAGCTAGCGCCTATAGAAAAAAGTGAAGGTTAGAATAAGAAGACAATCTAAGAGAAGGCTAAGAGGAGGAAAGAATTGCGGCTAGTTTTCGAGCGTAAAGTTCTAGTAGCGTAAGTTAATCTAGCTAGCGGCCGTAGCTAGTAGCTATAGCCGGCAGCCGTAGCCGGCAGCTATAGCCGGTATATTTTTCTTTAATACGTTAACTAATAGCATTTAGACCTATAGCCGCTATCTCTATCGATACGACCGATAGTAACGGAGATATTTAGATAGCCGAGAACAACAATGCTAGAGTTTAGGATGCCGCGATAGAGCTTAATACTACGAATAAAGGAACTAAAAAAAGCGAGGAGATACTATACGTCGATCTAGTAACAGGTATAGTCTTAGGGCCTAACGCTATAGACGATAAGCGCTAGGAGTAGATCGAGTATAGTTAAAGAGACGAGATACTAGTAAAGGGCTAAGGTATAAGTCCTATTAATCTAGAAAATTATAGTTAAAGCTACTACGAAAAGCTAGCAAGGATTGGAATCGAGACTAGTCGTCTTTATATCCTCGATATAGAGTAGAAGTTTCTTTATTAGTATTAGAGCGAAGCCTTTACGTCTATAAAGGCAAAGTAGCTTGCGATTAATGCGATCGGGGCTAGGTATCTAGGGACGGTAGAAGTGTTACTATAGGAGGAAGGGGTATAGGTAATTATTCTATACTCGGTATATATAGCCGGCGTTCGTAGCCGGTAGATACTAACAGTTAAATAGAAAGCGTTTCTCGAAGGTAGAGTACTACTACTATATAAAATCTTTACTAAGGCAGAGAGGGCTTGTATCCGGAATCTAAGCTACTAGTAGGATAGGTTAGCGTTGGAATTCTCTAAATCTCTATATAAGCCTCCGAAGGATTATCTATTTTAGCGATACGGCTTTATCTCGACTACTCCGTAGGTACCCGAAGAAGCTCGAGCGCTCTTTAAGGTCTTTACTAAGAAGCGGAAGGAGTTCGAGGATTAGGATTAGTTAATAGAGCTATTAGTTAGTCTTAGGTTTCGTAGTTAGACTCGGCCTAAGCATTTGCTTATCGAGTGTCTTATACCGAAAGAGGATAGATTAAGACTAAAAACGAGCTTAGATTCGTTAGGTATAGTAGCTCGGTTCCGTTAGTAGGAGAGAGCCGCCGTATAGAAGGCAAAATTTAGGTAGTTAGGGTAGCTAGGAAAGAAATTCTAGTAGTTAGGCTAGCTAGGGTAGCTAGGAAAAAAAATCTAGTAGTTAGGTAGCTAGGAAACAAAAAAAAAGGTAGCTAGCTATTTACTGCCTAGCTATTCCTAACGATACGATGCTATAAAAGAAAGGGTGTTTCCCTATAGCTACTAGTATATATCTACTACTCCTAAGTCCTTACCTTACCGTACGAAACCTTAAAACATACCGACCGATATTATATATATACTAGGCGCTATACTAGGAAGAGTAACAACGAGACGATAGTGTAATAAGGGTATGTTAGCAGGTAGATAGGGTAGTAGTAGATACAAGTAGTATTCGATAGAGATCTAAGAGGAGAGGGAGGAAGGTAGGCTAGTTAGCCTAACGCTAAGCGCCAAGCCCTACCTAAGGCATTAAGACCCTAGCTTTACTCGAGCCTAGTTATATACTAATTACGTATAACCTCTTTAGTCCTAATACACGCTTCCCTTCTAAAGGCCGCGCCCTCGTAGCCGGTCTATATTCTATTCTTAACCTCTATCGCTACTAACTTAGTAGGTCTAGCAAGCTTCTTAGCCCGCGCTAAATTGAATACTTAACTACCTAATTATATAACTATGTTAAACCTCACCTCTAATACAATGTTTAACTCTAACTACGCTATCCTTATATATAACAACCTATAAAGTAGTATATACCTATAAGAATTAAGGGCCTTCGACTAATTATAATACGAGCGCGTCTTCCCTGCTATAATAGGTAGACGTACGAGGTATTGTAGCCCTGCCTCCGTTCTAAGTAATATCGTACCGAGTTCTTTGCGTCTACTCTTAAAAGACCTAGTAATGTCCGCTTCCGAGGGTTTGTCCGCTTCTAAGGGTTATTGTTCTTATTGTTCGTAGTTTCGCTAGCCCTAATTAGCTAGGTTTAGTAGCCTTTAAGTGTCAATCATATCTTATCTTTTCAAAAAACACAGCTCGTCTAGTTTCTATAAGTAAAGGCTATTATAAGTATAGTAGTAGAGGTTCGCCTCGCTTAAAGAGTTAGATAGATCGAGGAGTAACCTATTGTCCGCAAGATCGACCCCGGCTAGCTTAGCTCTATAGTTTTGCCCTTAGTTAGTTAGTCTATTAGTCGCTTAATCTTTTAAGCGGCTTAAAGTTTTAATTAAAGTTTTAATTAAACCTTTAATATAGCTATTCTTTTAACTTAGCCGGTAGGGTACGCTCCGGCTTGTAGTATAGGTAAGGTTGTGTCTATAGGCGTAGCGACAATAGCAAGTAATATTAATAATAGCGGCGCTAGTCGTCTTAGCGCTAACTTTACCTTACTTCTAATTTCCTTCTTTAACTAATAACAACTCGGTAATACCGTTACTAATATAGCTATGTCCTTCCTTTCTTAAATAGCAACACACTCCGTAACACCGTTACTAATATAGCCGCGCCGGCCGCGCTATTATAAGCGCGACGCCGTCCTCGCCGATCGCCTAGGCCTCGAGGCTTTAATAGAATAAAGGAATAAGAGGGGGACCTATAGGGCGCGTTAGTAAAGAGGTAGAGTCCTTGAAAGAGCATACGATTAATTAATTAACGCGTCGTAGCGCGCCTAGTATAGTCTTATTGTCCTTTGTTGCTAACACTTGCTTATCTCTAATTAGTTAGCTAATAGCACCCCGGGGGTAGTATTATTCCTAGGCGATATTATAGGCCCTTAGCCTTCTTCTTGTTCTTTATACTAGTCTAGTACTCATCTAACAACTTAGTTATGTCTTCAAAAGAGGCTTTAGCTTCCTACGAGTCCTATTTAGGTAAATAGCCTTGCTATCTTAATAGGTACTCCTTCTTACCTTTCCTAGTCTAGTACTATAGAATACGTTCTATAGACTATAGTTCTTTACTATTAGCTAAGACTTCTTCTAACTTAGCAGGCGCTTTATCGCCTTCGCGTTAATAGTATAGTTTAAGGAGGGATATATAGAAGGTGTTATAGATAGTGTAATAGGGTAGAAGCTATAACTAGTAGGCCTATATGCCCTTCGGTTCTCGGATGCAGAATAGGCTAATATATCTTAGTACGAGCTTAGGCCTTGTTTTGCTATCGGGTAATAGGTATTTGCAGATACGGAGGTTCTTTGTACTAAGCATAACTATATCGCCTTGCTTAAAGGTTATTAGAAGGTAGTGTTTGTTATAGTAGGTCTTTTAGTACTCTTAAGCCTTTGTTAACTTCTCGGCTATCTTAGTATAGATTTCTCGCATCTTCTAAACCCTCTTAATAGCCGCTAGTGTCTTAGGTTAACCCGCTTCCCTTTCCTTACGCTCGGCCTCGAGCGATAGGGGGTCTTATAGTAGCGCAGGGTTGCTTCCTGTTATAGCGAAATAAGGTAACACCTTAGTAGATAAGTAGATACTGTTATTATATACGAATTCGGCTAGTTATAGGAGATTGACCTAATCCTTAGGGTTCTCGTTAATATAACTACGTAGGTACTGCTATAGGGTAGTATTCTATCTCTCTATTTGACCGTTAGTCTGTAGATAGAAGGCTGTTAATAGCCGATGCTTTAGTCTTAGCTATAGGCATATTTCGCTCTAATAGTGCGATATAAATATCGAGCCCCTATCGGAGACTATTCCCTTAGGGGTCCCCTAATAGCTGTAGAAGATATTGTTCTATAGTGCTTTAGCTATATTAATAGCCGTCTAATCCTTCCGAGTAGGAATATAGCGAGCACCCTTAGTAAATCGGTCTATAACGACTAGTATAGCGTTAAAGACGTCCTTGCTTCCTCTTCGCTTAGTAGGGGGAAGACCTATAATAAAGTCTATTATAAGCTCTATAAAAGGCTTCTTTAGAACAGGGAGTAAAGACAACTCGCTAAATAGTAAGTGCTTTAGTACTTTAACTCGTTAACATACGGCATACGTATTTACGTAGTCCTTTATATCCCGCTTACTATTTAGCTAGTAGTATATGCGCGATAGTAACTCGTGCGACCTCTCTATACTATAGTAACCGGCAAGCTTACTATTATAGTGTCGCTTAAGAAGCTCTTATCGGATCGAATACTTAGTAGGGATATAGAGCCTACCCTTATAGCGCAAATAGCTATTAGTATCGATCGACTAATTCTTACTAGATCTAGTCTTACGGCTACTTCTAAGCTAATCTATACGAGCAGTAGCAAAAGCGTCCCTTTGCTAAGTACGTAACAGCTTATCTATAAACGCTCGTCTATCCCCTTCTATAAGTTCGCTTAATAGCACCCTCGCTGTCTTACGTAGTACGTACTATATATATCTAGTAGCACTAGTAGCCGGATTAACTGTAGTAGTGCTATCGCTATTACTATATATAGCGATGTCGACTAGGGAGTTATTATAACTTCTCCTATCTGTGTCCTTAATACGTACTATTAATATAGTAAGAGCATTAACATACTTTAAGCCGTCGCGGAGTCCGGTAAGCCGCTTATCCTACGCTTGCTTATTAACAATACGGGCTATAGCAATCTTATACTATAGGATTAGAAACAATGAATTAATAGATTGCTAAGTCCCGCTGTCGTAATTAGGTCGCCTCGATAGGCTATTAGTAGGGTTACTTACGCCTAGCCGATATAATATATTAAAATCAAACCTAGCGAGGTAGACGGCCTATCTAGCCTATCGACCTATAACTCTAGTAACCTTAGTAATGCTACGGAGGTTGTTATAGTCTGTATAGACCTATATCGTATATTAGGCCCTATCGAGGTAATGCCTCTAATACTTAAAGGCCTCGACAATAGCTAAGAGCTCTTACTCGTAGGTCTCGTAGCGACGCTTAGTATTAATTATCTTTCTCGAGAAGAAGGCAATTAGGTACTAGTAGTAGTTACTGTCTAACTGCTAAGACATTATAGCTAATATAGCGAACTGTAAAGCGTTAGTCTCAATTCGGATCTGCTTGTTTAGTACAAAATAGTATAATAAAGGGACTTTAGTAAATCGCTTCTTTAAACTGTTAAAAGCGGCTTGTACTCTATTAGTCTATTTAAACTCTCTAGTCGGGTTGGCCTTAGTTTTAGTAAGCTTAGTTAGTAGCATTACATGCCTCGAATAGCCCTTAATAAATCGGCGATAGAAGTTAGCAAAACCGAGGAACGACTATAGCTCCTTAATTAACGTAGGAACAGGCCATTTAGTAATAGTTTTAATCCGATTAGGATTAGCCTTAATACCCTTAGTTAATACGATAAAACTAAGGAAGGCTACCTCCTTAGTAGTAAAGGTATATTTAGAAGGCTTGTAATATAGTTTATAGGCTCGTAGGCGATCGAGCACCTTGCGGACTATAGCCTAGTACTCCGCAATATTAGGTAAGTATATATAAACTAGGATGTTATCTAGGTAAACTATATAGAGGTAGTCTAGTAGGCCTAATAGGGCCCGATTAATGTAGGACTAGAATATAGCAGAGGCATTAGCTAGCCTAAATAGTATAACTAAGTACTCGAAATAGCTATAGCGAGTACGGAAGGCTGTCTTCTATTTATCGCCCTTACGAATACAGATGCGGTAATAGGCGTCCTTAATGTCTAATATAGTATAGTAGTAGGTACTAGAAAGGCGGTCGAGGGTCTTATTAATAAGCGGGAGTAGACAGCGGTCTTTAATAGTAACAGCATTAAGCCCTCTATAATTAATATATAAACGTAGGCCGCTATCCTTCTTTAGTACGAATAGGATAGGTACACTAGTAGGGCTGTTGCTATACCGAATTCGACTATTAGCTAGGTTTTCCTCTAGGTACTTACGTAGCATAGTAAGCTCTCGTTTACTAAGGTTGTAGAGGGGGCTAAAAGGAACCTCCTTGCCCTCTATAATATCAATCTTATAATCCGTCTCTTTAAACATAGGTAACGTCGATACTAGGTAGTGTTTAAATACATTAATATAGGTCTCTCGAATAGGTTCTAGTATACGCTTAAGTTGTTTAGGATCTATACTATTAGGGGGCACTAGTTTATCGTTATTACTACCGAGTAGGTCGGCCGTCGGATTAGCTAGGGTTAGGTTGCTAATAAATAGGACCCTAATATTATTAGGGCACTCGCTAATATTAATGTATTTAATGTCCTCTTTCCTAGCGATTCTAAATCGCTATTATTAACTGCCTAAGTCTATAACTATAGCATAGTACTTAAGAATAGGGTTACTAATAACAATGTTAGATAGGAGGCTGTCTATATCTACTACGTAGGCAGTAAAGTTTAGTAGGCGCTTATTGCCGAGGTCGTCTCTTAGGGCTATATAGATATAGTAGGCTCCGTAGGTTAAGTGCCGAGCGTTATTAAACTAAGCAAGGGTTAGTAGGTTAGTCTTAGGTAGTTGTCGAAGGTCTAATTGCTTAGCTAGGCGATAGCTAATAAGGGCGCTAACTAAATTTCTCGGGTCTAGCGTAACCTTAGTCTTATAGTTGTTCCTATATATATCTCCTACGAGACAGGTACGTATAATAGCTAGCACTATATCGATAGTTTTACGCCGTACAAGGCTAATAGTTAGTGCGGCGCTTATTCTTTTTTCGAAGGTTAGCCTATAGGGGTAGCATTAGCGGCTAAAAGGTGCTTTTAATATTTAGTAGTAGTACGGTCGATTCGGGCCTAGTCCTTAGGTTTGTCGTATTAGCCTAGTAGATAACTAGTGCTATTATAGTTAAAGCACTTTAATCCGGTTAGGAGATTGTTGCCGTAGCTATTATTACTACTATTATTAGTCGAGCGGTTAGTATTATAGGGATACGAGCCCCTTCTACGGCCCCTATCGCGGCCTCCTCTATATAGCCGCCGGCTACGGCCTCTTCTACGATCGTTACTGTTCCTATTATTAGTATTGTTGTCTTAGTAGGAACCTTAGTTTCCTCCGCGGCTACGGTTACTACGGTTGCTAGCAGGTCGGATCCTTAATTCTAGTCGTTACTAGAGCTAGACAGCTCGTTTAGCTATTTCTATCTCGACTATAAATTGAATGCGTATTAGGTTAGCCTGTTCGAATATACGACGGCGGTCTAATTTAAGGACTAACTCCTATCGCAATTTAGGGCGTATTTCGGAAATCTAGATAGAGTCGGTCTTAGCTAGCAAATCGTCCTCGAGGGTCTTTAAATAGGCCTTAAATAAACGAGCTAATTAATTAGTCTTTTGCTTAGCCCGAAGGTACTAGTCCTAAGCGTATTGTTGCCTTAGTATAGGGTTTCTAAGGGTGTCTAGCATAATAGTTTTATAGGTTTGCTACTAAATAGCGGTCTAATTAGTAAGGGAGTTAAAGTAGTTATCCTAGGTACGCTTTAGGTCTCTATTAATATATTGTATAGTATAGACGACTAGCGAATAGTCGTCTAGTAGGGCCCTTAGTATATTCCGCTAGTTTAATTTACAATTACGTATATAATTATTGTACTGCTTGCGGCTAGAGCTATTAAATACAGTATAGTCTTTAAGCTTAGCATCCTTCTTTTAAATAGAAGGTCCTACTACTAGTTCTAGTCTAGTAGTAGTTATTAGGGCTTCCTATAGGCGGCGAATCTTAAGGAGGTTATCCTTTAGCTATTATTCTTAACGTAGGGCAGTAAGCCTGTTTTAGGTAGCTTCTTAGAGTCTCCCTACTAGTTAGGGCCTAAAGGCTAGTTAGCTATATCGACGGTTAATAATATTATAAAGGATGTCGTCGATAGGCAATTCTAGGTTATTACCTAGAATTATAGGTTCTTTAGTAGGCTTAGTAGTAGGCCCTTTAGTAGGAGGCACTTTAGTATTACGATCTTAGCGACTTGTATATAAAATTCGAGATTACGTAACTTAAGGTCACGTAATCCAAATTACGTAATCTAAAGCCTACGGACTCCGCTAAGCGGCCTCCGCCGAGCGGATAAAAGGCCCCTTCTATAGAAGAGCTTCTTTCTTTCCTTCCTTAACTCGTTATTAATTTAGATAGCTATTTAATTAATATCTTAATAGAATAACGAGTTCCTTTATTACCTATAATAACGTCGTAGGTACTATCGTATATACCTATATAAGGAATTACGCCGCCGGCGATCGCTATTACCCTTCTACGCTCCCTATTATACGATAGTACTAATAGACCTATATACTAATCTATATTAGGTATAGTAAGCTACCCGACCGTAGTAATACCGCCGATTCGCTATAAATCCTTTAAGACCGCCTACCGATCGCGGTAGCGGCTCGGAATATACGAATACGCCTAACTACGTAGGAATAGCTAGGGCCCCGTTAAACGGTATACTAGAACTACTATAACTACTGCAAGGTCTACGACCTAGTCTCGCCGACATCGATAGCGTACTACGATAGCCGCTACCTAGTAGCCTCTAAGACTTCTATTAGTTCTTTAATAGGGTAAACGAGTAGGAGGCCGCTAAATATATCTTCTAGCGTATAACTAAGCTATATTAGTTAGTAGCTACACTTCGTTAGCAATACTAGTAAGAGGTAGAGATATTAGAATAGGTATAATAAGCTTATTATAAGACTAATACTTATCTTAATAGCGAGCTAGTATAGGCTCGGACTAAAGTAGAATACTAGCGTCGAGCCGCCGATTTAGTACGCAACTCCTTAGTTATTACGCAATAGTAGCGTAATAACCTAGCTTAGTAGGTCGCTCGCCTATAATAATAATAGTCTTCCGTAGAAGATATCGCTCGACGAGCTAGTAAATAAGCCGCTCGCGCTCGTCGCGACGCCGAAGCGTCTTTATTATATAATCTAATTAGTCGAGGACTTATATTAGATAATAGCTAACCTCTATTCCGTCGACCTCTCGATCCCTTTATCTTTCGCGACTAACCTAAGCCTCTCCGACGTTCTCGATTTAACCGTAGTATCGACGATAATAATAACTATACTAGATATAGTAAGAGCGAGAAGTATCTAGACCCCGAGAAATACGATAGAGACCGTAAAAAGCTAAAGCCCTTCCTTACTAAGCTTACGATTAAGTTAATAATTAATAATAATCGCTTTCCGATACTATAAGACTAGTTAATATATACGTATAGTCGTACTACCGGTAAAGCCCGCTCGATAGTCTAGCTATACGTCCGTTACGATAAATAAGGCGTAATCGTAGATTTCGATAACCTCGATAACTTCTGCAACCTATTAGTTAATGCCTTCGGCGATCCTAATAAGGTCGCTACTACTAGTTATAAGCTAGACAACTTAAAGTAGAAGAATAAGGAGTTTGCTTACTACCTTATAGAGTTTAATCGACTTAACGCCTTACTTAGTTATAAAGGCCGAGCTTAGGTTAACGCTCTTAAGCGTAGCTTGTCTTCCGAATTGAAAGTAGCGCTTAGTAATATATATAATAAGCCTACCGACTTCTTAGTATTATACTAACGACTAACTATTATCGATAATCGGCTCCGCTAGTATCGCGTAGAAAGCAGCTACGATAATACTAAGCTAGGATTAAGCAATACTACTAACTAAGGCTCGAACGCTAACTATAGTAATAATAATACTAGCGGCTCTAATAATTAGTACACTCTATAAGGATATATCGCTCCGCGTAATAACTAAGGGCAATTTACCTCGGCGAATAATAATAATAACAACCCCGGCACTACTACGACTACGACTACGACTATCCGCGACCTAGATACTATAGACCTCTCTACTACTTAGGGTTAGGGTTAGGGTTAGGGTTAGGGTAATCGTCGCCGCGTAACGATTAAAGAGAGAGATCGCCGTCGCTACGAGGGTTTATACCGCTTCTATAGTAGTAACTACGTCTGCTCTAATACTACTTATCTAGAGCTCGTCCGCTACGCTTAAGGCCGTAGTAATCGTCTAAATACTAACGTCTCTGCCTTTAGTACCGCCGCCGCCGATCCGACTAATCTACCTCCTACTAATAATAAGAACGCTAATAGTAGCGACGAGGAGGGAAAAGTATAGCTCTTAAATAAAGTCGCGTTTAAGAGCCTATACCGATAGAGTTACTTATACCGTTATTTCCGAAGAACCTATACCCTAATTATAGAAAGAAATATCGATAGTAGAAAGATTTAAAGATTAGTTTATTAGTATTATTAGGAAGTATTATACCCGAGGGCGATAATTAATATCTCGTCTTATATTATACTTTAACGGCTTGTAATAAACCTTAGTCTAGCGTACTAGATATAGGGTAGGATATCGAATATTAATTATTAGCAATAGTTAATTACGGTTATACCGGTTTATCTTTTATCGACTTATATTACGCGTACTAATACTAACTCCCTATCTATAACCTAAAGGAGCCTCGTAGATTAACTGCCTTCGACGGTAGCTTCGTAGCTAACGTTACTTAGTATACTAGAGCGACCGTTAATATTAATAGCTATATCGAATATAGGGCTTTCTATCTTACTACGCTAGGATACTATCCTATTATTCTCGGCCGCCTATAGCTTAATAGGCACAACCCTCGTATCGACTAGAAGCTTAACCGAGTATAGTTTAACTCTAACTATTATAAGGAATACTATAACGACTTATATACTATCGTTCGTACCTACGGCCTATCCGATCGCGAAGATAACAATATACTAGCTTACGCCGAGCCTATAGCAATATAATACTATTAATAGTAGTAATTAGCTTATAACCTATTAGACGATACCGACGCGGTAAAACTTATCGACTCGATATAAAGGCATTATATATAGCGCGACTATCCGACGCGCTAGTTAGTATCGATATAGTTCTTATCTCCGCCCTTACCTCCGCTATATCTATCGCCGCGACTAGCGCTAAAACGTTTATTACCGCCGCTTATCTATATCGCCGGTATAACTATAGCTCCTATAAGTACGTAGGTCTTTAACTAGTAAACAAAGAAGAAGGATTTATTCGTATTCGCCGTATCGCTATAGGATATAGAGAAAGAAATAGCTAAGAAGAAGTATATTAATCCTACCGACAAAGTCCCTTAGTACTACTACGGTAGGTTAATATTGTTCTCGTAGGAAGATATAAAGAAGCTACCGCTATATCGACCTAGGTAAAACTACTATATCGATATTATTAAAGGTAAGGAAACGACGTATAGCCCGCTCTATAGTATATCGTATAAGGAATTAGAAGTCCTATATAACTATTTAAAGGACAACCTTAATAAGGGGTTTATTTAAGTATTAACCTTATAGTACTCTTCGCTAGTACTATTCGTTAAGAAACCCGGTAGAGGTTTACGGTTCTACGTAGACTATCGCAAGCTAAACGAGATTATAGTAAAGAATAGATATCCGATCCCTCTTATCTAAGAGATACTCGATCGGTTAAGTAAGATAGTAGTATATACTAAACTCGATATTATCTTAGTATTTAACTAACTCCGTATCGAACTAGGCTACGAGTAGAAAATAGCCTTCTATACTCGATACGGCCTCTTCGAATATAAGGTTATACCGTTCGGGCTATATAACGCGCTATTAACTTTCTAATAATATATTAACGACGCCCTCCGGCCCTTCCTCGATGTATTCTATACTACGTACCTAGACGACGTACTTATCTATTCTAACTCTATCGAAGAATACCGCTATTACGTACGCTAAGTAATAGACGCGGTCCTAAAGGCCGGATTACGAGCTAACGTATCGAAATCGGAGTTCGAGGTAATAACGGTTAAGTACCTAGGCCTTATTATTAGTACCGATAGTATCTATATAGACGACGAGAAAATCGAGGCTATACGCGACTAGCCTATTCCTACTAACGTTAAAGATATATAGTCCTTCCTCGGCTTTATAAACTTCTACTACTATTTTATCCGTAACTTCGCGCGAATTATAAAGCCTATAGTTCTATTAACTTATAAGGATACTCCTTTCGTATAAATAGCGGCTTACTAAGACGCCTTCGACTAGCTTAAGGCTGCCTTTACCTCTATATCTATATTAGCCTATTATAATCTAGACCTACTAGTAATAATCGAGACTAATACTTCCGATTATATTACTACTAGTATTATATCTTAGTTATATACCGACGGTATATAGAAGCCTATCGCCTACTTCTTAAAGAAAATAATATCCGCCGAATATAATTACGAGATCTACGATAAAAAGCTTCTCGCTATTATTAAGGCTTTCGAGTCTTAAAGACCCGAATTAGAAGGCTATCGGTCTAATAAAAGACCTATCCGTATTATTACTAATTACTATAACCTATAGTTCTATATATCTACTAAGTAACTTAACCGCCGCTAAGCTCGCTAGAGCGAGTTCCTTAGTAGGTTTAATTTCGAGATTATATACTACCTTAATAAATAAGAAGCTAAGCCGAACTCGCTTATATATTACTCTACTAACCTACTTTTATCGATAGAAGACCTATATATTAAGTATAACTACTAACTCGTACTAAAGCTATATAACCTAGTAGTAGACCTTCGATCCGCTATCTATAAAATCTTCTCCTTAGGGTTAGGGTTAGGGTTAGGGTTAGGGTTAGGGTTACGTAACCCTAAGGTAAATAACTATAGTCCTCGAAGAAACGGACGATTTAACGACTTTTACGTTTTTTATAGTAACGACCCTTAGGGTTAGGGTTAGGGTTAGGGTTAGGGTAAACCCTAATTTATAAAAGCTCGTATCGACGCTACTAGCGACGATATAGTTATATTTACTATAGAATCCCTTAGCGCCGAGACTTTAATTAACGCCGAGAGTATTACTAAGCGAATTCGAGAGGCCTCGATTAAGGACGCCCTTTTTTAATAAGTAAAGGGATACCTTTATAGTAAGTCGGATTCCTCTAATAATCTCTTTCTATCCCTTTCGGATTACGAGATTAAAGATAATCTTCTATTCTACTACGATTACTTTTATATACTAGAGGCTAAGGAAATAGATAAATTACTTTATACCGATATTATCCGCGTATACTACGACTATTCCGCTACTAGATACTCCGATATTATAAAGATATTCTACCTTACTAGCTATAGTTACTACTAGCCGTAAATATATAAAGATATTAAACGATATATCGGTATCTACTATATCTATTTTCGGACTAAATCGTTATAGTAGGCGAAATATAGACTCCTTCGCCCTCTATCTATACTAACCGCTCGATAGAAGAGCGTAATAATAGACTTCGTTACTAGTCTCCCCGATAGCTCTAGTTATAATTCGATTCTTATCGTCGTCGATCGATTAACTAAGATACGATATCTTATCCTATTCGTATATAAGGAAGAATACTCGAGCGCTTAGATAGTCGCTAATACCTACCTTACGTACGTTTAGAAGCTTTATAGCCTTCCTAATACTATTACTTTAGACCGCGGTACGTAGTTTATCTCTAAGTTCTAGAACTACTTATATAAGCGCCTATATATTAAGCGTAACCTTTCGACTACTTATTATCCTTAAATCGATAGATAGACTAAGCGATTAAACGAGGTTATTAAAAGATACCTCTAGTTATATATTAACTATAAGTAAGACGACTAGAGCTTATAGCTTCCTATTACCGAATTCGTAATAAATAACGTACTATCCGAGACTACTAGGTTATTACCTTTCTAAGCTAGTTATAGCTATAATCCGCGCCTTAAAAGCGAGCCTTCGATATTACCGAAAGAGGACCTACTAATTAACTACGACGCTTAGGCCTAGATAGACTATCTTTAGACCCTCGAAGCCTACCTCGTCGAGTAGATAAGATACTAACAATCTTATATAGAAGACTCTACTAACTAATACTATCGACCTACCCTTATATACTAAGTCGGTAATAAGGTATTTCTATCTCTTAAAGATATAAGTACTAATCGGCTAAACGCTAAGCTCGACGTTAAGAACTCTAGCCTATATAAGATCGTTAAAATCGTATTACTATACGCGTACTAGCTAAAGCTACCTAACTTAATACGAGTATATAATGTGTTTTATACGTCGCTCCTTATACCGGTACCTAAAGCGAGTATACCTAGTTAGCAATATAAGCTGCTACTACTATTAATTATCGATAGCGACGAGGAATAGAAGGTAGAATAGATATTAGACTCGAAAGGAAAGAAGGACAATATATAATATAAGGTAAAGTAGATCGGTTATAATAAGCTAATATAGGAAGCCGCTAAGGACGTTACTAATACGTAAGAAGTAGTAGAAGACTATTACTATCGATACCTACGTAAACCGCGCCCGCTACGTATTACTAACTCCGCGGCACTAATACGACTAAGCGTACTACTTTTAGTCGCTATAATTGTAACGATCTAAGGATAATAAGTAATAGCGCTATAGACGTCGCCTACGAAGAGGGAGAGTGCTATTACGATCTTAGCGACTTATATATAAAATTCGAGATTACGTAACTTAAGGTTACGTAATCCAAATTACGTAATCTAAAGCCTACGGACTCCGCTAAGCGGCCTCCGCCGAGCGGATAAAAGGCCCCTTCTATAGAAGAGCTTCTTTCTTTCCTTCCTTAACTTATTATTAATTTAGATAGCTATTTAATTAATATCTTAATATTTAGTAAGAGCTTTAGTAGGCACTTTAGTAGGTACTATACTACTAGCGTTGTCGTTACTAGCGCTACTAGCGGCAGTACGGTTATAATTTCGTAATAAACCGGCTATTATAAGGGGCGATACTAATAATATATTATTAGCCCCTAAGATACGGATATAGCGGAATTAGTAGATATCGGCTTAGTATGCTTAACTTAGTATAATAGGCCGTATAGAAGGCCTTGCTTAATAATTAGTACGATTGTTTTAATAGAATAGTACGTATAGGTTCTGTCTTTTAGACGTAATATAGTTAAATCGATAGTTTTCGTAGCTATACCGCTAAAAGCTTAAAATAAGGACTATCTAGCTACTACCCTTAAAGGATAGATCGAATACTATATAATAAGGGTATATTAGTAGGTAGATAGGGTAGTAGTAGATACAAGTAGTATTCGATAGAGATCTAAAAGAAGAGGGAGGAAGGTAGGCTAGTTAGCCTAACGCTAAGCGCTAAGCCCTACCTAAGGTATTAAGACCCTAGCTTTACTCGAGCCTAGTTATATACTAATTACGTCGTATAACCTCTTTAGTCCTAATAGACAGTCGAAACAGTCTAGTATACGAGCGAGATTACGACAACGTCGAGAGGAGGTCGTATACTTACCTTCGAGCCTATCGAGTCCTAGACGACGATTAGGGCTAGATTTATCCTCTCCGAATCCTAGTAGTAGGAATTTATTATAGGGTACTACTACCTAGTCCTTACCTTTACGGAGTCTAAGTAGAAGGTTATTCGGAGATATAAGAATATCGAGTATTAACCCGGAAATCTTCGAAAAGGCTAGCTAGGCGTATCTTTAGAAACCCGAGTATATAGAGTAGTTTAATTAATAGGTCTATAAGATATAGTTCCCTTTATACTTACGTTCGAAGGAGTATAAACTCCGGAAGTACTCGATACGATAGGGGAGTAAGGAGCGAACGGACACATTCTAGAAGTTCTTTATAGAGGGGGCATTGCACCGTTATACGACTTCTCGACTTAAAGGTTAACTAGTAATTGTCTACAACTTCTACGGTTTAATCTTAAAATACCCGAAACTAGGGGATAGGAACTTATCGCCTACGAACTATCTCTATTCTAAACGGTATCGGGAATCTTAAGGAGAGAGGAGAGTTAATATAGATATAGCGTTCTAGAAAGAGGTACGTCTTCTAAAATACCGGCTATAGCTACCGGCTATAGCTACCGGCTATAGCTGCCGGCTATAGCTGCCGGCTATAGCTACCGGCTATAGCTGCTAGCTATAGCTACCGGCTATAGATTCCGGCTATAGATTCCGGCTACTTAAATCAACCGTAGAGGTTTAGCTAATTATTATAGGCTACGCTTAAGGAAGCTCTAGGATTAAAGGCTACCGATTTCTCCCCCGAAGACTTTAAGCAACTAGTAAACGAAATGCTAGCTATAAACGGTCTTCCGGAAGACTTCTACGAAAGGGAGTCTATATAGAAGATATACCTATATCTTATAAACTACCCTCCCCTATTTCTCGGCGCGACAACCTAGCGTATTATATTCGAAAAGAATAAAGAGGCTACGTTAGACGATATTCGGGAGATCCTCCGTAATACTCGCCGAGTAGCTATTGCTATCGATAGCTAGTTAAGCCGGACTATAAGAGCCTCCTTCCTCTCGATTATACTATACTTTATTAATTCGGATTAGAAACTCTAGGAACTTATAATCGGATTCCCTAAAATTCTAGGTTCCTATACTAGTAAGGATATAGCGAAGCTTATCTATATAGTAATAGATAGGGTTAGCGTAATAACGAAACTAATCTCGATTACTACGGATAACGCTAGTAATAATCGAATATTATATAAGGCGTTATATATACAATTTACTCGTATATGTCTTTAAAATTACTAATTGTATCGATAGGGTCGAGTACGTAGAGGAGATTATAAGGTCTATAATCTAGCTTAATCTTCCGAATGTTAAGCTCGCTACGATTCCGGATACGTACGATAATACGTACGATAATAACGATAAAGAGGAGCCTATTAATAGCCCTAGCCCTAACGAATCGGAGCCGACGTCGTTACTAGTTACATCCCTATAGAAGTTTCCCTACCTCGCTTATATAGTTCAAATCGCGATCCGAGCCCTCTTTAAGACGCTTAAAATTGCACTATTAAACGATAACTAATAGAAGATCCTAGATAAGGATAAAGCAAAGTCGAAAGTCGAGAAACTTATTATAGTAATAAGACGGGATAAGGTAGAGAGCCTCGCTCTCGTTTTATATAAGGTATAACTTTTGTCCGTAGCCGGTACCTATAGCCGGCAACCTAGTATAGTTCTAACTCTTTTTCTCTAGCTTCGTCGTCTAGCAATATATACGAACTCGAGCTTATAGAGATATAACCGATTTAAGGCTATTTAAAAGAACCTAATCGAGCGCCCTAAAACCGATACCTAGAATATCGCATAGAATAAGCGATAGTAAAAGCGGCCTCCTTAGCGCCTACTCCGTTTTATCTAAGACATTAAGACCTAGTTCGATTCGACTTTCTATATAGTTACGAGAGGATATACTTTACGTACCGCTCTCGAGATCTATTAGAGTTCCGAGGGTATTAAGTAGCTCGGCCTTACCGCCGCCGAATAGCGCTAAGTAGAGTATCTCGTCGATATTAGTAAGCATTACGCGAAGGTTACTACTACGATTAGAAGAACCTAAGGACCGACGATCTACCTTGTCTTTACGTACTATAACTAGCTCTTTAACGAGCTCGAGGAAACTGTAGCTAAGCTAGCTAAGAAGAGCGTTCCCTAGAAAGTAGCTATAACGAAAGCTATAGATACCTCCTATACTAAGTTGTATAAATATTATAGTGCTACCTTTAACTCGTTCGGGGATATCTATAGCGTTATATACTTGCTTAACCCGGTAGAAAAGGATATATACTAGTAGAGGCCGGAATAGAAGGCGGACGAGGTATAGCCGAAGCATTACTAGACTATTCTAGAAAAGATATTCTACGAGCGTTAGAAAGAAACTAGTCTAAATACAGCTCCTATAAAGAAAAAGAAGGTTTAGAAGGCTCCGATATTATACTTGTTTCGTAGGTAGGAAGTAGAGGCAGAAGAGGAAGCAACTACTAAAGTAAATAAAGAAGAGTTCGATCTCTATCGGCGCGCGAGTAAGTATAAACCCGTAGGCTCGGAAAGAGGGCTAATAATCTCTAGATCTTACCGGTCTTCTAGACGAATTCGGAGACGATATTCTCGCTATATAGTAGCGGTTAGAGCCTAGGTTTCTAACGATAGCGTCGGTCGCTCGGGACGTCCTCGCTATCCTAAGCGTAGGTATAGGCTATAAGAGGTCTTTTAGTATCGCTCGTTACTAGGGCCGCTTTAATCGAATATACTCGCCTACTACTTTCGAATCTATTATAGTATTCCGATACTATCTCCTCTACTAGAATCGCTAAGGTAGGTTACTAAAGATTATACTAAAGGAGTTAATCGAGGAATTAGAAAACCTTAAGATCGAAGAAACCTAGGAGCGCGAAGAGAATACGAAATTTAGTCTAAGCGAAACCCTAATTAGCGATAACGAAGAGGAGGAGGGCGGAGGTAGAAGGCGATACCGGGTCGAGAAGCGGAAACGTATATAGGCTTAGAGTAGCTTTAAGGAGACGAAGCGTTTACGTATAAGGTAATATAGCCGGCATATATAGCCGGTATATATCCGAAATGTGTTTCGAATTCCTAGGACCTAAATAGACTAGTTGCTATAGCAACCGACCCCGCTTACCTACGGACTATTTCTAATTCTCTATTCGCTCTTCCTCTCCTTCTTCCCTTTCCCTATATTCTTAAAGATAAACATACCTTAAGGATTCGGCTCTTCGGGCCTTCCTAAGCCGGCTACCTCCCTTTCCTTAAGCTACTATCCTTTATTCGAATCTAACGATAACCTACTAAGGCGGTTTAATAGAAGACTATTTGTTCTAGAAGGTAAGAAGCATTAATGTCTCCTTACGATTATATACTTATTAATTTTCTAGGTCCTACCGATATACCCTCGTCGCCTAAACGCGTAGATAAATATCTTTAGAGGCTAAAGGGCAAGGGTAAAGTAAGCTAAGTATAGGGAGACCGTAGCGAGAACGAGATATCGGAAGAGCAAGGCTCTCCGTAGTATATACGAAGGAAGGGGGTTCCTCGGAAAATAGTACCGAAAAATAAGAAGGCTATAGGTAAATAGGAGAAGGCTAAAAAGAGTAGGCGGACGAAGACTATTGCGAAGAAAAGTTATCTTTCTATTAAAAGAAAGGGAATAAGGTAGGACTCGACGATAAAGAAGCGGCGCTTTAAACTAGGTACTATTGCCCTTCGCTAGATCCGGCTTTTCTAAAACAAAAGAGGGACCGAGCTTTTAATCCCTAAGACTCCCTTCTAGCGACTCGTCCGAGAAATTATATTAGATTTTCGGTCTAGTATACGATTTACGGCTAAGGCGATTAGTGCTCTTTAGGAAGCTACGGAGGCATTTCTCGTAACCGAGCTTAAGCTTTTAAACCTCCTTACTATCTATACGAAGCGGGTTACTCTTTAAAATAAAGATATATAGCTTCTAGCTAAAATTCGGCGTCGGTTTATAGCGGATTAGTTGGAAATTGTATTTAGTCGTTAGATTAACCTAGGAGGAGGCCTATTTTCGTATCCTTTTACCGGCTATAGGTACCGGCTACATTTCTAATTTTATCTCCGCGCCGTCCCTAAATCTAAGGTATGAAGTAGAAACCTAGCGCTCTATATTTACCCGGCTATTATAGAGACGAGCTATATTTAGATTAGTTTCTTCGTATATCGCGACCTAGCGGGTAGTAAGCGAAAGGGCGATAGAACGTTTATAATACGTCTCTATTTAGACCTAAAACACAAAGGTCCTAAGGAGCCCTAGTATCCTAACTATAAGGAGATTCTTTAGTATTAGTACTTTGATCCTCTATACTACGAGGCAGATAGCAAGCCTACGAGAGAGAAACTTTAACGAGAAATTCTCTATAATACGTAGCGCTATTGTATAGCTATAGATACGTACTAAGTCCGGCAACTCGAAGAAGAATTAAGACAGCGTATTAGCGACCGAGGAAGAGATCGATAGTATACTAGTAGAGTCGAGGTCTTATAAGCGAAGCATAAGATAATATAGGCTCTTAGTCGTATAGAGTAACGTACTATATAAATAACTAGGCGTACTACTCTTATTTACTTACGACCTATATCCTAGGATACTCTTCTCGTACTTTTTATACTCTTTTCTAATACCTTACCTATAAGCGCTCCGCGATAACCGAGTAAATATAAGCTATAGGGTTTCCGCTCGGTACCTTAGCCTCCGAGATAGGGCGGAGTTGAATTTAGAGCGATAGCCGGCACTCGTAGCCGGCATATAGAGACGGTAGTAGGCCTTTTCCTACTAAATAACTAGCTTGTTTAGTATAGCCTACCTAATATTTCTTATATTTACTAGTAATAGGCCTAGGTTACTTATAAGATTACTATAGCTAGTAAAGGCATTACTAAAGAATATCTATACTATAGTAAGATACTATTATTACGCCGGCTATTTATTAAAAGGAGGCTTTCGCCTATTACTATACCGGCTATATATGCCGGCTATATTTCAAAGTCTCCCGTACCTGCCTTTTTTAGCCGTACCTGCCTTTTTTAGCCGTACCTGCCTTCTTTCCTTGCTCTAACGTTACTATAATATAGGCTTACGCGAAGCTTACTCTATTGCCTAGCGATACCGCGATACTACCGCTATATTCAACCTTCGTATCGATACCTGTACCTCTACGCTCTATATCTACTACCTCCGTAATACCCTCGCTCCGCGCGCGCCTTCGTACGCCTTCGTAACGCACTTTTTTCCTTAATTCGACGACTTTTACAATAGCGAGTCTACTTAATTAAGTTACGACGCCTCGTAAGAAGGGACCTAGTGCTTCTACTAGTCGTAACAAGACCGGAAATAGTAGAACGAGTATAGTATATTAACGTAAGAGGGCTGCTACTGCTACCGCTAGCTCCGGTACTAGAAAGGGCGTCGCGAGCAAGGCTCCGCGTAAGACAACGGCGGGTAAGGCTCTACGTAAGACGACAACTAGCGCTTCTACTACTAGTAGCAATCGTACGAAGCGTCGATAGCGCCTAGGAAGTAAGTCCTATTTGTAGCCGGTAGCGTAGCCGGTAGCGTAGCCGGTAGCGTAGCCGGTATTCTTACTGTCTTTTTACTAATCCTTCTTTAGCCGTAGCCCTCTGTTAGATTCGGCAGTATTAGAAGAGTTCTAAGCTCCTAATCCGTAAAGCTCCTTTCTAACGACTTATTCGCGAAATTGCTTAGGATTATAGAACGGACCTTCGCTTCTAAGCCTCCGCGATAGGCGCCCTTTAAGAGGCTATAGAAGCCTACCTAGTTCGTATCTTCGAATGTATGTTTCTCTTCTACCTCTTTTCGGACTATACTAATACTATTTTAGCGGTTAACCTTATAGCTATCTACGCGAAGCGTATAACGATTATAGACAAGGATTTTAAAGCACTCGATTAGATTCTAAAAGGCTAGAATGTCTATATTCGAAACGGTGCTAGGTAGGATAGATGTTCTAGTAGAAAGGATGTTCGTAGTATTATCTGCAAGCTTTTCTATATACGAAATAAGCCGCTATTATACGGCGCTATATACCGCGCTCTAAATACTCTCTAAGTATATATATATAGTACAGTATACTTTATTAGCCGTACGGAATAGAAGTCTCCTAAAATCCCGTTAGTACTAAGGAGTAAAAAGGCCGGCTACGCTGCCGGCTACGCTACCGGCTACGCTACCGGCTACGCTACTAGCTACGCTACTAGGTTTTTAAAGAACTAAAAGAAGATAGATATTCCGGTTGATTTGTATTAGTTTAGATTTTTATAAAAAGAAAACAGGGAAAAATAAGGAAGGTTGAAGAGCCTAATAGTTATAGTTATAGGCACTATCCCTGTTTTCTAGAGCATATTATATACCTACCTTCGCAACTCTACCTAATACTCCCTCTAAATATCCTTATACTCTACCTACTAGAAATTCAACTAGGTACCTAGACCTGTAGCTGCCTCTATATCTTTTACTATCTTCTATAGGTTAAAGGCCTCTTCTATAGCAGCCTCTACCTCCTTATATAATACGAAGTTACTACCTGCCCTACCCTTTATATCTCCTAAATAACTAAGAGTTCTAGGGAACGAACTAGCATTCGGCCTTAGTATAGCGAGTAACTAGTAGAACGTTCTATAGAGCTGCCTTATAGCTCTTTTATATACTATGCCGATACCGAGGGAGGAGCTATCCTAGTACTTAATATTGTCGAATAGTTCGGTAGGAAAGTATATAAACTTCTTAAGGAGGAGGACTTCTAGGGAAATCGATAAGTTCTACCTAGATCTAGATAAAGACATTCTGCTAAGCAGTTAGGGAATTGAACCGTAAACGAAAGGATAAAATTTATACCTAAGGAGTATAGTTTCCGAACTAAACTATAATGCCTTGTATGTATGTATATATGCTTTTAATTAGTTAGTGCCTTTAGCTAATTGTCTATAGATTTAAGGTTATATAAGTACCTTTATATAACTACGTAGCCTAAGTAGGATTCGAAAATTCTATAAGTACTAAGGACTAAAAATGCCGGCTACGCTACCGGCTACACTACTAAGTCTTACAAAGGGCTTGCTTAAAGCTACGTATACATTCGTACACTTCTTAAAAACCGATAAATTATATAGTTCGAACCAGCTACTTATATAGTTGCTTAGCAAACCAACCTAAACCAAACTAGAGTTTCGGCTTAGTAAACTAAACCAAACCAACCCGAACTACTACGGGGTCTAAGAAGCTACCTAAAATAGGCTTACTGCCCTACGTTAGGAACAATAGCTAAAGGATAACCTCCTCGAAATTCGCCGCCTTTAGGAGGCCCTAACAACTAATACTAAGCCGATAGTAGGGCCTTCCTTACTATTAGTCCTAGTCTAGAAGAAGGATACTAAACTTAAGGACTATACCGTGTTTAACGGCTCTAGTCGAAAGCAATACAACGACTACATCCGTAACTATAAGCTTAACTAACGAAACGCACTAAGGGCTCTACTAAATGACTATTTACTAGTCGTCTATACTATATAGTATATTAATAGCGACCTAAAACGCACCTAGGATAACTATTTTGACTCTCTAGAGGACTAGACTACTGTTTAGTAGCAGACCTACAAAACCATTATACTAGACACCCTTAGGAACCCTATACTAAGGCAATAACACGCTTAGGACTAGTACCTTCGGGCTAAACAAAAGACTAATTAATCGGCTCGTTTATTTAAGGCCTATTTAAAGACCCTCGAGGATAATCTTCCGGCTAAGACTAATTCTATATAGATCTCTAAGATACGCCTAAAACTTAGGTAGGAGCTTATCCTTAAATTAGACCGCCGCCGTGTATTCGAATAGGCTAATCTAATACGTATTTAATTTATAGTCGAAGTAGAAACAGCCGAACGAGCTGTTTAGCTCTAGTAACGACTAGAATCGAGGATCCGACTAGCTAGTACTAACCGTAGCAACCGTAGTAGCCGCGGAGGAAACTAAGGTTCCTACTAGAACAACAATGCTAATAATAGGAATAGTAACAACGACCGTAGAAGAAGCCGTAGCCGGCGGCTATATAAAGGAGGCCGTAATAGGGGCCGTAGAAGGGCCTTATATCCCTATAGTACTAATCGCTTAACTAATAATAGCAGCAGGAGCGGCTATAGCAACCCCCTAACTAGATTGAAGTGCTTTAATTGTAATAGTACTAGCTATCTACTAGGCTAATGCGACAAACCTAAGAACTAGGCCCGAATCGACCGTACTACCGCCGAGCACCGTAAGTACCTTTTAGCCGCTAATACTACCCCTATCGGTCCTTCGAAAAAAGAGTAAGCGCCGTACTAACTATTAGCCTTATACGGCGTAAGACTATCGATATTGTACTAGCTATTATACGTACCTATCTCGTATCGGATACGTATAGGACTAACTATAAGACTAAGGTTACGCTAGACCTAGGAAATTTAGTTAGCGCCCTTATTAGCTATCGCCTAGCTAAGCAATTAGACCTTCGACAACTGCCTAGGACTAACCTGCCAACTCTTACTTAGTTTAATAACGCTCGGCACTTAACCTATAGAGCCTACTATGTCTATATAGCCCTAAGAGACGACCTCGGCAATAAGCGCCTACTAAACTTTACTACCTACGTAGTAGACATAGACAGCCTCCTATCTAACATTGTTATTAGTAACCCTATTCTTAAGTACTATGCTGTAGTTATAGACTTAGGCAGTTAATAATAGCGATTTAGAATCGCTAGGAAAGAGGACATTAAATATATTAATATTAGCGAGTGCCTTAATAATATTAGGGTCCTATTTATTAGCAACCTAACCCTAGCTAATCCGACGGCCGACCTACTCGGTAGTAATAACGATAAACTAGTACCCCCTAATAGCATAGATCCTAAACAACTTAAGCGCATACTAGAACCTATTCGAGAGACCTATATTAATGTGTTTAAATACTACCTAGTATCGACATTGCCTATATTTAAAGAGACGGATTATAAGATTGATATTATAGAGGGTAAGGAGGTTCCTTTTAGCCCCCTCTACAACCTTAGTAAACGAGAGCTTGCTATACTACGTAAGTACCTAGAGGAAAACCTAGCTAATAGTCGAATTCGATATAGTAATAGCCCTACTAGTGTACCTATCCTATTCGTACTAAAGAAGGATAGCGGCCTACGTTTATATATTAATTATAGAGGGCTTAACGCTATTACTATTAAAGACCGCTATCTACTCCCGCTTATTAATAAGACCCTCGACCGCCTTTCTAGTGCCTACTACTATACTATATTAGACATTAAGGACGCCTATTACCGCATCTGTATTCGTAAGGGCGACGAATAGAAGACAGCCTTCCGTACTCGCTATAGCTATTTCGAGTACTTAGTTATGCTATTTAGGCTAGCTAATGCCCCTGCTATATTCTAGTCCTATATTAATCGGGCCCTATTAGGCCTACTAGACTACCTCTATATAGTTTACCTAGATAACATCCTAGTTTATATATACTTACCTAACATTACGGAGTACTAGGCTATAGTCCGTAAGGTGCTCGATCGCCTACGAGCCTATAGCTTATATTGTAAGCCTTCTAAATATACCTTTGCTATAAAAGAGGTATTATTCCTCGGCTTCCTTCTAAATATACCTTTGCTATAAAAGAGGTATTATTCCTCGGCTTCCTCGTATTAACTAAGGGTGTTAAGGCTAATCCTAATCGGATTAAAACCATTACTAAATGGCCTATTCCTACGTCAATTAAGGAGCTATAGTCGTTCCTCGGTTTTGCTAACTTCTATCGCCGATTTATTAAGGGCTATTCGAGGCATATAATGCTACTAACTAAGCTTACTAAAACTAAGGCCAACCCGACTAGAGAGTTTAAATAGACTAATAGAGTATAAGCCGCTTTTAACGGTCTAAAGCGACGCTTTACTAAAGTCCCCTTATTATACTATTTCGTACTAAACAAGCAGATCCGAATTGAGACTAACGCTTTACAGTTCGCTATATCGGCTATTATGTCCTAGCAATCAGATAATAACTATTACTAGCACCCGATTACCTTCTTCTCGCGGAAGATAATTAATACTAAGCGTCGCTACGAGACCTACGAGCAAGAGCTCCTAGCTATTGTCGAGGCCTTTAAGCACTAGAGGCACTACCTCGATAGGGCTTAATATATAATATAGGTCTATACGGACTATAACAACCTCCGTAGCATTACTAAGGTTACTAGGGTTATAGGTCGATAGGCAAGATAGGCCGTCTACCTCGCCGGGTTTGATTTTAATATATTATACCGGCTAGGCGTAAGTAACCCTACCGATAGCCTATCGAGGCGACCTAATTACGACAGCGAAACCTAATACATTAATTCTTTGTTTCTAACCCTATAGCATAAGATTGCTATAGCCCGTATTGTTAATAAGTACGCGTAGGATAAGCGGCTTACCGGACTCCGCGACGGCTTAAAGCATATTAATGCTTTTACTATATTAATAGTGCGTATTAAGGCAAGAGCTAAGGACATAGATAGGAGAAGTTATAATAACTCCCTAGTCGATATCGCTATATATAGTAACAGCGATTAAAGCACTAATGCAGTTAATCCGGCTACTAGTACTATTAAATGCATATAATACGTACCTCGTTTAATAGCGAGGGTACTATTAAATAACCTTATAAATAGGGATAGTCAATCGTTTATAGATAAGCTATTACGGGCTTAGTAGAGGGACGCCTTTGCTACTAAACGTATCGACAAGCTTATAAGTAGGCGAAAGACTCGATCTAGTAAGAGTAATTAGTCGATCGACGACAAAGGTTACTTAAGGTTTAAGGGTAGATACTATATCCCCGCTAAACAATCGATTAGATAAGAACTTCTTAAGCGATACTATAATAGTAAGCTTGCCGGTTACTATAGTATAGAGAGGTCGCACGAGCTACTATCGCGCATATACTACTAGCTAAATAGTAAGCGGGATATAAAGGACTATATAGACACGTGTACCGTATATTAACGTATTAAGGCACTAAAGCATTAGCCTTTTAGCGAGTTGTCCTTATTGCCAATCCCCTACAAGCCATTTATAGAGCTTATAATAGATTTTATTACAGATCTTCCCTCTACTAAGCGAAGAGGAAGTAAAGACATCTTTAACGCTATCCTAGTCGTTATAGACTAGTTTACTAAGGGCGCTCGATATATCCCGGCGCGGAAAGATTAGACTACTATTAATATAGTAGAAGCGCTATAGAACAATATCTTCTGTACCTATTAGGGGACCCCTAAAGGGATAGTCTCTAACCGAGGCTCGACATTTATATCTCATTATTAGAGTAAGATATGCCTATAACTAAGACTCAAGTATCGCCTGTCTATAGTATTCTATCTATAAACAGATAGCTAAACCGAGAGGCAAAATGCTACCCTATAGCAGTACCTACGTAGCTATATTAATAAAAACCCTAACGACTAGGTTAACCTCCTATAACTAGCTAAATTCGTATACAATAATAGTATCTACTTATTAACTAAGGTGTCGCCGTATATAGCTATAATAGGCTAAAACGCTGCTTTACTATAAGATCTATTTACCTCGCTCGAGGCCGAGCGTAAGGAAAGGGAAGCGCGTTAAGCCCCTAAAACACTAGCGGCTATAGAGAGGGTTTAAAAGATGCGAGAAATTTACGCTATAATAGCTAACAAACTAGCAAAGGCCTAGGCCTATTAGAAGGCCTACTATAACAAACACTATACGCTAATGACCTTTAAACAAGGCGATATAGTTATACTTAGTACGAAGAACCTCCGTATCCGCAAACACCTATTACCTAATAGCAAAACAAGGCCTAAGCTCGCACTAAGATATATTAGTCTATTCCGCATTCGAGAAGTTAAGGGCTCCTCCGTATAGGCCTATTAGTTATAGCTTCCTCCTTATTACACTATCTATAATACCTTCTATATATCCCTCCTTAAGCTATATTACCTACGCGAGGGGGATAAAGCCCCTACTAAATACGAAGACATACTAGCGGATAGTAAAGAGCTATAGTCTATAGAACGTATTCTAAAGCACCGGACTAGGCAAGGCAAGAAGGAGTACCTATTAAGATAGCAAGGCTATTTACCTAAATAGGACTTATAGGAGGCTAAAGACTCGTTTAAGGATATAACTAAGTTGTTAGATAAGTATTGGACTAGCGTAAAGAACACGAAGAAGGCTAAGAGTTTATAATGCCTATAATGTTACTACTAAGCCTAGGATTAATGCTATCCCTAGGGTGCTATTAGCTAACTAATTAGAGGCAAGCAATTGTTAGCAACAAAGGATAATAAGACTATACTACTATAGTAGATGCGTACCGAGCGTTAACAAACGCGCTATAACTGTTAACTAATCGCCTACTCTTTTAAGGAATCTACCTCCTTACTAGTATACTCTATAAGACCCTCCTCTTAGCGCCCCTCTTATTTCTACGTCCTATCGGGGCCCTAAGGCCTAGGCGGTCGATAGAGGCGGCGCGCGCGCGTAGGCGAATAATGTTAGTAATAATAATAATAACGACAGCGCGGCCGGCGTAGCTATATTAGTAATAGTGTTACGGAGTGTGTTGCTATTTAAGAAAGGAAGGATATAGCTATATTAGTAACGGTATTGCCGAGTTGTTATTAGTTAAAGAAGGAAATTAGAAGCAAGGTAAAGTTAGCGCTAAGACGGCTAGCGCTACTATTGTTAATATTACTTGCTATTATTACTACGCCTATAGATACAACCTTACCTATACTACGAGCCTAAGGCACCTTTAATTAAAACTTTAATTAAAACTTTGAGGCTAAGTTAAAATATTAAGGCTTAAAAGGATTGAGTAGCTTAATAGATTAACTAACTAAGGGCAAAACTATAGAGCTAAGCTAGCTGGGGTCGATCTTGCGGACAATAGGTTACTCCTCGATCTTTCCGACCCTTTAAGCGAGGCGAACCTCTACTACTGCACTTATAATAGCCTTTACCTATAGAAACTAGACGAGCTGTGTTTTTTAAAAAGATAAGATAAGATTGACACTTAAAGGCTACTAAACCTAGTAAAGGACGGAAACCAACACTACTACTACTATTTGTAGCAATAGTATAGGCTACCGAGGGTAACATAACCTATAGCAATATAGGCAGCTATGTTTAGTAAGATAGGATAACGAGACTGTCGCTTAGGCTAATAACTAGAGCCCTACAATATAGGCATTGTAGAAGTGTAACATAAACAATGTACTATACGAGGTTAATAATCTATCTACTCTATAGAAGGAGGCCTCTTATATAGGCTTAAAACTAGCCTATAGGTATAGGGCCGGTTACTAGCTAATATCCCTCCCTTTCTTCGTGTCTAACTAGACACGTTTTATATTAGGCGCGCTTAAAACAAATATATATGCATCCTTAGCGCTCTTAGCTAAGGCCATTCTTAGAACTCCGTAATAACACCCCCGGGGTAGCATTAATCCTAGATACTATAATTATACAAAAACAACTTCCTAAGTAACACTATATAGACTTACTATTGCTTTAACGCGCCGTAATCCTTACTAGTAATAACCTTATCTACTAGTCGGCTCTCGAAATCTCCTCCGTATACGTTAAAGCTATTAGTACCGAAGTACTATCCCTCGTAGAAAGCTTAATTAACGAGGAGATTAACAGCCTTTTCCGTCGCAGCTTTCTCCTAATCGTATAGATATTCCTTAAGTCCCTCGTTATTAAGCTAGAGGATCTGTTCAACTTCGTTCTAAATAACGTAACTTAACTAAGGAATCCTACTAACTAGGGCGTCGGAGATATAGCTAAGGCCTTCGACTAAGATAGCCGTAGAGAAAGCGAATAGTACGAAGGAGTTAGAGGCTAGGAGGGCGGTTAGATTGCGGTACGCTTTAGCAACCTAAGAGACTGTTAAGTTCTCGTAGCCCTTAACCTTAGTGCCGTTAATAACGCGAGAGTAGCCTAGGTTAATTAATATACGGTTGCTCTTAGTCTTTAGATTACTATATAGCAGGTATAGCATCTAAATAGAGACCTCGCACTCCTTTAGAGGGTTGAGGATCTACTCCGCCTTACGCCCCTTACTATTAGGCTAACTATCGAATATATAGTCGAGGTCGTCGTCGGTAAGGTGCTTATTAGTAAGCTTACCGATCTTGCTTAGTAGGACTAGGCTACGAGCCTTAAGCTTCTCAACCTAGTTCGCAAAGACCTCGGGCTAATATATGCCTTCGATAATAGTAGAGTAGCTAGTCTTATCCTTAGATATAAGGCAGACCTTAATACGTAGGTAACTAGCACCCTCGCTAGCTGCGAGCTTAACTATATCTTGTCCGAGACGAGCAGACTCCTTAGAAGGACAGTTTTTATAAGTACCGCTAACCTTAAAGAACTTAGTAGGCTTAGGGACAGAGATAAGCTCGTATATATAATTAGGTCGAAGGGCGACAGCTAAGAGCTATAGGGCAGGGTACTAGCGGACGATTTAGTTGCTTACACTATAAGTTTAAAGGGCATTACGGCCTTCCTACTTAGCCTTAGGCATCGCACGTATGTGCTAAAGGTACATTTCAAACTCCTCCTATATTAGGTCGATAAGGAAAGGAAGATGTACTCTACGAGGCTCTTATAACTAACTAAAGACTTAAGGGAAGATAGCATTGCTAGTCTAGCGAAAGCGGTCGAAGGAGACGCCTTAGCTAAGGATGCTAGTAACGAACTTGCTCTAGCGATCCGTTAGCGTAAGGGCGCGAGTAATAGTACTAGTAGGGTTGAACGCGTAGAGTCTTAGAGATATCGGGGCGGCAATAGGGCGTCTAGGAAACTAGTTAGTATAGGCCTAATTAGCCTTAAGGGCAGCGAAGGCATCTTAATTAGCGACATTACGTCTAATCTTTAACAGGCGGCTAATAAGGACACTTGTCTTAGCACTAGCATAGAGACTACAGACCTTAGCAGCCTTCTTAATATAGTTAGTATATATAGTAAACCGCTCTTTACCTAGCTTACTAAGGTCGTCGAGCTATTAATAGATAGACAGGGCGGTAGGAGCTTTGCCTATATCGGCTTTAGGAACTATATCGATCTTAGTAATAAGGTGCGTAATAGAGTCGCCCTTATAAGAACTATAGATGTTCTTAGTTAATAGGATCGGCGAGAGGCCTCTATCTCTACGCTCGCTAAAGGAGCCTTCGGAGGAGACATCTTCTAGTAGTATATCTAGCATATTAATATCTGAGTTACTATAGTTAGTACTATAGTTAGTACTATAGTCGGTACTAGAAGGAGTGCTGTACTTCTTACTAGCCTTACGGAGGGCCTAGCGAGCATGTAATGCCTTCTTACGCGCTGCTTCGGCCTTAGCGCGCTCGTCTTAAACTTCTTAAGGGACCTTATAGTTGCGGGTCGAGCGACGATCTTTAGCCTACATTTCTATAGCGAGCGCAAGACTAGCAGCCGTATCGGCCTCGGTTTCTAGGCGAAGAGCCTTACGTTTAAGGATATTAACGATAGGAGCCTCTTAACCTTTAATAATAAAGCCTATACTATTAATACGATAGCCCTTCTCTTTTAGTAGATCCTTAGTTGTCTATACGTTAAGATCGACCTAGATAATCGCATCGTAGTGCTTCTTCTAGTAGGCTGTCGTAAAGTCGTTAAGCGCAAAGGACAAGTTAAGTAACTACTTGCCTACCTTCTTACTAGCCGTAGACATACGATAGATTATAGTACGGGAAAGATGCTTAGCGCCTTAACGACGGACCTTATACTTATTAACGAACGAAGAGACCTGCTTAGTACGCTCTTGTCTACCGTAGGCGAAGTTAATAAGGCTCTTAGGAAGACTGCTTAGTCCTCCCTAATGTTCGAAGGCCTAGTCGAGGGTCTTAAAGCGCAAACGAATCTAGGTACCGGCCGTCTCGAGGCTATAGACGATAGGAAAGGCTTATTCGATATCTATATCGTTAAGGACCTCGCGCTTAAAGATACGCTTACCGATAGACTAACGCAAGTTGTTTATACCGTACGTAACTAAGATAGTAGCCTTCTTAATATTCCTATTAATAACGCGTAGTAGGGTACGAGCGTTCTAGATCTTCTCTTAAGGGTCTTTAAGGGCGGTAACGATCTAGAAGCAGTGCTCGAGGCTAGTTATAGCAGCTAAGGCGCTGTCGGAAGGGGCTTCGATCGGGACTAGTACGCCTAGGTTTAGGGCTAGTAGGTTGCTGCTACTACTAGCGCCTAGCGGATTTAGGGCGCCGGAAGACATCTTAGTCGACCGGAGCGGAAAGGAGTTAGTAACGAGTTTACAAAAACGTTCGTAGCTTGTTAATAATAATTGAAGGGTTTAGATAGAAGGAGGGGGAGGGGGTAGGCGGTAGTAAGTTAGTTAGTATTCGAGTAGAAGAAAGAGCTTAGAAAGCTCGCCTTAAATAGGGTGCGAAGGTAGTATAGTCCGTATATTCCGGTAAAGCAAACGGATAACGACTATATATAGACCCTAAAAAGTAAAGCTATATACGAGACTCCTTTATTAGTAGGGCAGGCTAAAGTTTAATAATCGATCTAGCTAATTACTAGTAGCGACTACGCGCCTCTATTAACCTCTAGCTTTCGTAGATTCCCGCGTACTCGAAATGTAACTAGTTAGTTCGAGTACCTAGTAGTAATCTATAGTAGTAAGGCTAGCGGGACTAATAACACCCCCGGGGTAGCATTAGCTTTTCTCTAGAGATACTCGGCAACTAGGAGCAAATCGCCTAGGCCTAGCGCAGCTTATATTAGCCTATAGCACTATCGTTATAGATATAGCATTACCTTTCATAGTAGTAGGCATATAAACGTAGCCCGTGCGTTCTTGTTTCTTCTAGACACTAAGCTTAGCGGCCTAAGGTCCCTATTCTTAGAGGCTATAGGCCTAGGTTGCTACGTCTATCTAAGAGCTAGGAAGGGAGAGGGATCCTCCCTTTCTTAGTGTCCTACGTAACTAATGCTAATTAGGGCAGGAACAATCTCTAGTAGAGTACCTTGTTATCGTTGCTACTTAAGGATAGTTACTAGAGTCTAGGAACCTAGAGGGAAGTAGTCCTAGAAGGGTAGAGGGTTAGGTTCGGCTATTTTCCTAATACTACCCCCGGGGTATTATTAGGAAAACACGCCTCGTATAGTTCTATCTAAGGAAACAAGAGCAAAGGAATAAAGTTATAGTAATATTAATCGAAAGCAAAGGCAAAGCAAAGGACAATAACAAGATAAACTAAAAGTAACAAACGAGAGCATAAACATTAGTAGGAACGGATAGCAGGTAAGGACTAAAGGTATAGGGCGGCACTGCATTAACAGCGCGGAGAACGATTAATAAGAGTAAGGAAGCAACGTAGTAGAGGCAGATAGAGGTAAGGAAGAGCAAGCAATTATTTAGTCTCGGGGTCGTCTAGCTATAATTCTAGGCGGTCTTTATCGCTAGACTAGTTAGGTTCCTCGGAGTTAGAGTTAGATAGCTAGAAGTCTAGTTTACTATTAGAATCGGAATCAATATCGGAAACGCTCTATATATAGTTAATCCGTATATAACCCTCCCTTTGTTCTTAAGTTATTCCTAATAACTTACTAAGACGAATCTAGGGATAGGCATAGTTATTAGGTAGAACAGGATCTATAATAGCGGCAGGATCCTCCTCCCGATAGGCATCTAAGGACGGTAGAGGGTCTATAGAGGCACTAACTTCCTCCTTAGTCGGCGGAGGGCGGGCAGGTTTACGTAACTTAACGATCTTCTTTAGATTAGCCCGAGGGTGAGAGTGCTTTAAGGTAGCACTATCTAGCTCCTAAAGAAGGTATACGGAACCCGAGTAAAGGACCTCCTTTACTCTATAAGGACCCTTCTACTTAAAGGCTAGCTTATAGGAGTAACTATACTCTAGTTCGGACCGGTATAGAAGGACTATATCGCTAACCTTTAGAGGCTCCTAATTAATAGTATTATAGTTATTAAAATACTGCTTAGCCTCTTCCCGAAGCCGACGTTGTCGAGTAAGACCCTTTTAAGAAGTCGTAGTTATATCCTTAAGAGCCTTAGCCTATAGGGTAAGAAGGTCTGCCCTAGTACGAATAGACCCCTAATCGTAAACGCCGTGCGTACGATAGGACAATTTAATAGGAAGAACGGCGTCCCTCCTAATTATAAGTTTAGCTAGTATAAGTCTAGTCGTGTCGATAATAGTAGTTCGGTCCGCTTAGAGAAGGGCTAGGACGCGGGTAGAAATAGGAACTAATCTATCGCTACTATTAGTTATCTTAGATAGGGCATTAATTAACGACCGATAGCCGCGCTTAATAATAGCATTCGACTAGGGATAGTATAGGGAGATGCGAACGTTCTTCGCCCCGTACGAAATAAGTAGCGCTTAAACCTCCTTAGCTATATTATTCGTAGCGTTGTCTAAGATAACCTCGTAAGGTGTTCCCTAGCGGCAAAATAGATCCTTAAATAGGAAGGTAGCTATATTACGGGCATTAATAGCACCGTAACCTTTGTAGAAATAATAGGCCTCCGGCTATCGAGAAAGACCCTCTCGAATAATATATAGGCTATTATTGCGGCTAAGATAGACCCTATCGCTATACTACCGCTCCCTAACTAACTAGGTAGTAGGGATACGTAGCTCTCCTAGACGCCGGTAGCTATTCCTAAAGTTGCACTTAGGATAGCTCTTATAGTAGCGGGAGATATTAGCCTATACGCCGTCCTACTAGTAGCGTCGACGAAGGACATCGAAGGTGCCCTCCGCCGCCCGGTAGCCGAGCTTATCGTAAACGGAGCGAAGGATTTCTTATCGGGCTGCTAGATCGTTAATAACACGCTAGAGAGGTGCATTAACTATCGCTTATCGCTAAAGGATTCGATCTTTAACTAGGAATCGTCGAGAATAGCGAATAACCCGACGGTATTAACTCTTTAATAGACTAAGAGCTCTCTTCGTATAGGTAAGGAAGTAGGCGATATTATAGGAGTCGTCGGAGTAGACCCTATTAAGGATATTATTTCTGCCTAGTTCGCCCGCCTTAGTATCGTCCTAGTTCTCGCCGTTAGTAGCAGGGTCTTCGTTAGGCTAGTTACTAGGTTAGTCGTCGGCAGTAGACCTAGTAATTACTAGCATAGCGTTAATATAGAAGGCAGTAAAGAAGGTGCGGTTAATAACCGCGTCGACATCCTCTTCTTCTATTATCTCGGCGATGTCTTCGTCTATAGTAGGCCTTCTAGAAAGGCTATCCGGTCTAGTATACTTCTTGCTAGGAACATAGAAGACGTCGAAATCAAATAAATAGATCTAGGCAACCTACCGAGCTATCGTAGAGTTAGGCAGGTCGGAGGCTATACGGTTAAGTTAATAGACTAGCGTCTAAGCGTCGACTTCTAGGCGAAAGAACACTCTAAAAAGCTAAGGTCGGAACTTCTTAAGAGCCTTATAGACACTAAGGCACTCTCGCTTGCTAGTATCGTATCGGGCCTCGATAGGTTTCTATAGACCGGACTCGTACCGGATAGGGTAACGTAAGGAGGGCTCCTTACGATTATACTATATTAGTATCTCGCCGTAGCCTTCCCCGCTCGAGTCGATAGTAACAATTAGTAGACCTACGCCTTCCGAGTAGTTAATAGAGGTAAGCGTAGGCGCGCTAACAAGTACCTTAGTAACCTTATCCTTAGCGGCTTAGTAAACGGAGGTCTATTTAAACTCTGCATCCTTCTTAAGCAAGGCGTATAGAGGCTTATATACTAACGCAAAGTTTTCGACCTAGATACGGAAGTAGGAGACTACTCTAAGCCAGATCCGGATATCTTTCTAATAGGTAGGGTCGGGCTAGGATATAATCTTTAGGACCCGTATATTGTTAGGATAGCGGCCGTTCTTATTAGTTACAAACCCGACAATGTTTATTCGTTTATATAGGAGCTAAAGCTTCTCTCTATATACCGTTAGGTTAGCTCGCTCTAGGTCGTAGAGGATACTATCGAGGTTCTAAATATATTCGAGAAAGAACCTGCGGATGCTAGGCTCTACTTCTTTATTGTCGTACCTAGTTTTAGGGCCCTTAATGCCGATGTCGTTAAGGAAAGGCATCGCTATATAGGAGATATAGGCCGCGAGGACTTGGTTTATAATACGAACGAACTAGACTACGGAGTTAGTTGCCCCTTATAGAAGGGTGGTTTGTCTATATAGCCTAAGAGGTATCTCGAAACTAGTAAGGTCGCGGCTATCCGGATAGAGAGGGATCTAGTCGTAGCCCGAGAAAACATTAACTAGTAAGGCTATAACACAGTTAGCAAAAGCTTCCGAGAACCTATTAGTCTCCGGAGGGAGGTTAGTATCTCTAATCGTAACTACGTTGAACTTTTATATAGCGTTAATTAGACGGTACTTCTTTAGTTCCCTAGGAGCTGTCTTTTTCTAAACTAGGAAGTATAGGTTGCGATACGAGGCATAGGAAGGCTCTAAGGTGCTAGCCTTTACACGCTGCCGTATTATGTCCTTAACTATACCTCTTAGGCTTAGGTTTAGCTTAAACCCTAGGTAAGCCTAAGGCTTATACTCGATCGTTCGGATCCTCTATAGAGGGGCAACCTCCGGGTTGATCCTATCTAGATACGTAAAGTTATATACTAATACGGCTTCGCGGTTGTATAGAAGCTCGTATAGCAAATCTAGTTTAAGATCCGAAAGCTCGATACTAGGTTTAATATTCGCTAGTCTCTCCGGCGTTAGCCTCGATCCCCTAGGAATAGTAGAGAACTTTTTAGTAATATACCTCTAGTCGTATAGACTATCCCTAGGTATTAATATCGCTTCGCGGTTAAGGCACTTTTATCGCTAGTTAGGATTTCCGCTAGGATTAGACCTATCGGTTATATATACGCTACCCTTTACGGGCTTAATCTTATTAGCTACCCTCTTATATAGGATATATATACTAACCGCTCGTAATACTCGAGCCCTCTCTCTTTAACGTTAGGCCCGGAGATTGGCGTAATAGAATAGCGCGTAAACTTTATTAGAAGTCTCCTTAAGTCGGTAGGTATATAGCTAGTAATCCTAATTTATAATTCCGGCGAAAACGTTAGATTCCTAATAACACCCCCGGGGTAGCATTAGCTTAGCGCTCTAATTAGTTAGTTCGGATTCGGGCTCGGGTAGATCCGCTTCTAGTAGCGATGCCTACGATAGCATTATTACCGAGATTCGTGTACTAGGTTGTCGTTACCGGGTTGTTATACTCGCTATCGCTTCGAGCATTCGCCTCCTTAGTATAGAGCCTAGAAACTAGCCTTGTCGTACGGAGCGGCGTACCTCTAGATATAACCTATTTAAGCTATATTAACTTATAGCGTAGATTGCCGGTCTTACAACCGCGCTATAGCGTTTCCCGAAGAGCGCTTAGAAGTAGCAAGGATATCCTCGTAGGACTTGTAGCTAGTGTTTCCGATATAACTAGTAAACACGACTCGGTTGCCCTTCTAGTTAGCGATAGTTCCTTCCTAGGAGCTATCGTCGCAGTTGCGCTAGATACCCCGGGTTATGCGAGACTATAGTCGACCTAGAATAATTAGCGTATTCGGGTTAGCGGCAATCTAGAAGGTAAAGGAAAAGCATATGCCGAAAGCGTCTACTATAACATTATAGCAGGTACCTACTAGCGCAACCTCCCTATTTACTCCCTATATACTAAGGGAAATATCTCTATTTATTAGTAGTCGGAGCTGTTTAGCCTAGCGCTTACTTATAATAAGTAACTCTAAACCATTATTAAGCATTACTAGTAACTACTAGCTATAGCTTCCGATAGTAACTTAAATATAGATAGCGGGAACGACGGCAAAGGAACGGGTAACTACGGAAAGGTCTATATTATTAGGGATAGAGTAAAGTTCCTTAAGTCGAGGAGGTCCTACTCGACCGATTTATTAGCTAGTAAATCGGACAGCCTTAATAGAAACTAAAACCGAAGCAGAGTCGGCATTATTATTATCCCCTCGGCCTATCTCCTTAATCCCCTCTTCGTTAGCATTATCGATAGTCTCCTAGCTCTCGTAGGTTACTAATTCGCCTTCTACTAACTCCTAGGCCCCTAAAAATTTAGGAAGGAACTATAGGGAAGAGACGTCGATATAGTCCTCTCGCCCCTATTTACGTTAGAGGGCTATAAGGTCTTTTATAAAGGTAGCATCGTTAGGAATCCGGCTCTAGAACAGGTTAGTAGGCAAACCGTATACTAGAAGCTCCCCTATAGATACGTTAGACTTAAGGTCTAGGAACTATAAAGCCTAGAAGAGAGCATTTGCCTTTGTATCGTAAGAGTTAGTAGGCCCGGCGCTATACTTCTTTATATACCTATTAAAGCGAAAGCTCTTTAGGTCGGCTAACTTTCGTTTATAGGCCGGCGGGTTAGCTAGGCCTAGGGTACTACTAAGGTCGGTAGCAGCATCCTCTATATCGATATCTAGAGTTTCTAGTACCTCCGGAGTAGCTATACTAGCTCGGATTATACGGTCTTTAGCTATCTAGAGTGTCTTAGTCTTAGCGACTAATTCTCGCTGTTTCTTAGCCTTATTAGCTGCCTGCTTCTTAAGTATCCTAGTAGGGGCTGCCGCACTAGGGCGGGTAGGGTTCTACGGGCTCTTGCCCTTGCCCTAGGACTAGGTTTAGGACGACTAAGTTTAGGACCTTGTAGTAGCGTAGACATCTATACTGTTCTTAGTAACCGCGTAAACATTAGTAACTGCGTCCGGGTCCTAAGACACAAAGTTAACTTTAATAGGCTTAGTAGTACTATTACTGCTCCGCTCCTTAACCTGTTTTGCCCTAACCTTCTAAGTTTCTCGTTTAGTAATAGCGGCGAGGGTACTATTCCTAGTATCCTTAAACTCGATCTTGCTACTATACTTCTTCTTTAGAAGACTCCTAAGTTAAGGCAGCTTCGGAGCTCTACGATCCTACTCGAAGTCAATCTTATCGCCGGTATCGGTATAGTAGAACCGACTATTTACTTATATAACGAGCTTCCTCTTAAGAAGCTCCTTCTAGATAGGGTAGTCTAATTAAACATGTTTGAAACCGCCGCATATCTAGCACTTGCTATCTAAGTTAGAATAGATCTTCCGCATAGCGTAGACGTTAACTAAAGGGGCCTTAGGGTAGTTAGGATCGGAGACCTAGTAGACTAGTAGTATATCCTTTAGTATACTAGCATTAAGGACCTCCCTAACTCGCTATAGTGCTTTCGCATTAAGGTTAAGCTAGGCTAGGGATTTAGCTAAGTCCGCAACGTCCTAAGAATACTTAGTAATAGTAGGAGTTACGGTACTAGGACTACTTTGCGATTTAAGAAGAAACTTAGGCCCTCTAGTTCCCGAGGTATCGTTCCTTACCTAGGCTAGGTTATTCCGGTCCTCGCCGTAAATAAACTTCTTTGCGTTAGCGGAGCTATTAATATCGTCCTTAATAGCCTCTAGGACCTCTTTATACTTCCTAAAGGTCTCGGGATTAGCTTCGCTAAGCTTATAGCGACGGAAGACACGCTTAGCCGTAGACTATAGCAACCCTTTAAGGAGTAGCCTCGTTCTCTAAGAATTCTCGAGGTCCTACTAGTCGATGCCGTCCGCTAACTTAACAAACTCGCGGACGTACTCCTTTAGGTCGTTATCTTCGGTGCGCCTCTCTATATAGAGGTTCTTAAGCTACGTACGACTGCCTTTAATGCGACGGCTATCGCGATCCCGATACTCCCTTATAAAGGCCTGCTTAAAGACCTCCTAGTCGGTATTAGACTTGTCGTCCTTTTCTAAATAGCTAACTAGGGTTCTAAGGGTTCGGTAAAGCTTAGTAATAGTAGTCCTCGTAAGGGACCGGACCTTGTACTAGTCCGACTCCTCTTCGAGCCCGTACTCGGCTAAGTTATCCTTAAAGCGTTCTACGTACGCTGTAGCGTTCTAACCTTCGAACAAAGGGTTCCTACTGCTTCCCGGCTCTAGCGGGCGACGCCTATTCTAACGGAGAAGGTTAGTTTACCCTTAAATTATCTTTATAACGACATTGTAAAGGGCCTCGGGCGTAGAAGGCTCGATAGCCCCTAGTTCGATAGCGCTTATAATAACTAGTCGTCGCCTAATTTCTTCGTTAATAGGGTCCGGTAGGTTATTAGATTCCGAAGATTCCGCTAATTCGTAATGCTCGCTTTCGCTAGAGCTTATTCGATTATTATAAAGTAGTTGAAATAAAATGCTATAGGAAAGTGTTTTTAGTATATATTGTAGGTTTGGTTTGTTTCGATGTTGCTATGCGAGAAAATAGTATACTAGGCTGTTTTCTTCTAATATTACCCCCGGGGTAGTATTAGAGTTTAGCCTCTTAGGGGTCGCCTAGACACCCCTAGGAGCTTTAATTTAGTAAATTTAGACAAAAGCCGCTCGGAGGAAGGAACTGTAATCTCTATTTATACCTAGATCCTAGAAACTAGCTACTTTACTAACTATCGTTATCTCCTTTAGCTAGGTAGGGGGGCGGGGACCTTCTTTTTCTAGTAGAAGGCTAAACACTATCCGAACGAGGCAGCGAATCCCGAAATAGTCTACCCGGTTAATAGGGGAACTGCCTAGGCATCCGACCTGTAATCTAGAAATTGCTATTATACAGACAGTCTTAGCAAACTAAGTAAGGCCGATAGGTAATTAATCTATCTCCTCCTTAGGCGGGCGGTAGCTTATCTCGAGCAAGCGGTACTAAATAGGTCTTCGACCCGGAGCCGAGTCCTTAGAAGCTAGCTATAGTTATAGACTGGGCCCTGAGCTGTAACAGTCCTAAGGGTTTGCAGCTTTTCGGGGTTAAAGCGATGCCCTTGTTAAGAGGTTTCTCTACTTGTCGTAACGGCCTCTTAAGATACTTTAGTATCGTCCGTATCGTAGGCTCTTATCGTACCCTCGCTTCGGTTATAGCCATTCGTACCTAGAGACTACCTTTAATATACCCGAACCTGTTAGATATAAAGAGATAGCCCTACCTTCGGCTCTAATAAAGGACGGAAACTAATACTACTACTACTATTTATAGTAATAGTATAGGCTACCGAGGGTAATATAACCTATAGCAATACGGGCAGCTATGTTTAGCAAGATAGGATAACGAGACTGTCGCTTAGGCTAATAACTAGAGCCCTACAATATAGGCATTATAGAAGTGTAATATAAACAATGTGCTATACGAGGTTGATAATCTATCTACTCTATAGAAGGAGGCCTCTTATATAGGCTCAAAACTGGCCTATAGGTATAGGGCCGGTTACTAGCTAATACTAGCTAATTAGGGCTAGCGAAACTACGAACAATAAGAATAATAACCCTCGGAAGCGGACAAACCCTCGGAAGCGGATATTGCTAGGTTTTTTAAGAGTAGACGCAAAGAACTCGGTACGATATTACTTAGAGCGGAGGCAGGGCTATAATACCTCGTACGTCTACCTATTATAGTAGGGAAGACGCGCTCGTATTGTAATTAGTCGAAGGCCCTCAATTCTTATAGATATATATTACTTTATAGTTTATTGTATATAGGGATAGCGTAGTTAGAGTTAGACATTATGCTATATTAAAGGTAAGGTTTAACATAGTTACATAATTAGGTAGTTAAGTGTTCAATTTAGCGTAGGCTAAGTAGCTTATTAGACTTGCTAAGTTAGCGGTAATAGAGGTCGTAGAATATAGATAGGCTACGAGGGCGCGGCCTTTAGAAGGGAAGCGTATATTAGGGCTAAAGAGGCTATACGTAATTAGCATATAACTAGGCTAAGTGAAGCTAGGGTCTTAGTGCCTTAGGTAGGGCTTAGCGCTTAGTAATAGGCTAACTTGCCTGCCTTCCTCCCTCTCCTCCTAGCTCCTTATCGAATACTACTCGTACCTACTACTACCCTATCTACCTGCTAATATACCCTTCTTACAGCCTTATATCTCGCTATCTAGGCTAGCACTAACGAAGAGGCTGCCGCTAGCCTCGTTAGTTAGGTCTATCTCTTCGATGTCTCCTTCTATTAGCCGATAGTAGCTATTAGCCCTACGAATCGCCTATACCTCGTTATTCGCGCTAGCATTAGCTAGAGTACTACGATCGCTACTACCTAGTTCGCGCTCGGCAGCATCCTTATCGTACTCGTAGCGTAATAGAGGTCTAGTACGTCCTCTATATAGGCGTAGGTTAGTAGTATTTAACTCTTTAATAGCGGCCGTAAGCTTCTTATATCTAATCTGCTCGATATTATCGGAAAGAGCGCTATCCTTTCTCTGCTAAGCTGCCTAACCCTCGGTTAGAATTCGCTCTACTAGGTTAAACACTATAATAGAGGTGTCCTTCTTTAAGTAATAGGCGTTATACTTAACTCCTAGGCCCTTACGGAAGATATTCTTCGCTATACGAGAGGCTTCGCGGTTTAAGGCTATCTTACGGAAGGTTGCATTAATATCGTACGTCGAGTTAGAGTACTTCTTAATATCCTCTAAGTAGTCGTAGTTATAGAACTCTACTAGCTTATTAGACGCGAGAGTATAGCCTTTCCGATCGCCTACGATAACGCTAGAGGCAAGAATAGCCTCCTATAATACCTTATCGGCTACGTTACTTAATAACTAACGTAGATAGATTAGTATCCGGCTATAGTTAGTCTAACGGTTGCTTAAGAACGGCTAAATTAGGAGATTAACAACTCGACGGAGATAACCGATGTCTGCCTTACGTACTGCTTTCTTCGTAGTAAAGAAGAGTACGTATATCTACAGTATGCGATATATAGTAGTAAAGGCAGGGTCTAGCGCTGTTATTAATAATCTAGAGGAGGAACTATCGCGACCTTAAGCTCTAGATATACCTGCGGTAGTACTAGTAGCACTAGTCGGATATAGCACTAGTACTAGAGTAGCAATATTAGGTACACCGCGCTACGCGTTAACCGTAAATAGCTTCTTATATATCTTTAGCTAGATCTAGATATACTCGATAGCTTGTATATTCTTAATAGCTCGCTTAATCGCGTTAAGACGGTTCTTATCGCCTCGAATAGGTAGTATCTTGCCTTTATCGATTAGCTCCTATACGAATATAGCAACGATGCGGCCGTCGAAGCTAGTCTTAATAAGACCTTACGTAAGGAAGAACTTAGGCTATTAATCGCTAAGATGCTTCAAATTTAGGAAGCGGGCATCTTCTTAAAAGCAATAGTCGAGTGCTTTACCTACCTTATTCTTATCCTAGTAGGTCTTTAGTAAGCTATAGAGGATATTTATAAAGGTATAGAACTATACTAGGGATGCTAAGATGAACTTGCGAGTGTCGTACGCATTCTTACTCTTAATACTCTTAAACTAGGTACTTCGGTTGCGTATATTAGTTATATTGTCTCTAATAGCGATTACTAGCGCCTCCTTAAAGAAGTCGCTATCTCGATTAAAGCCTATAAAATTAAGGAACAGGTCGTCTACTATACTATACGTGCCTTTAATTATAGCTTCGTCGTATATCGATAGCGGTATAGAGAATACCTTCGGAGGATCTATCTCTAGCGGCTTAATAGACGGGAACTTTATACGCTAGAAATTAGTATCTACCTAGTTCTCGGGCTTTATAATATAATCGATCTTATCTCTAAAGAGCTTGCTAAGCGCCTAGTCTATAAAGTACATAGCGATCTAGCGGGCGTACTTATCGGTAACGATATTATTAATAATGTCGCTTAGATCTAGAGGAACGTTATATCGCAGTATACTCTACTTTAACCTACCCTTCGGGATATATAGATTACGGGCGATATACGATATCGTAAAGCTATTAAAGGTGCTAGTATTACTAGTAGTCTGCTTATATACTCCTCGCTAGCGATTGAAGTTGTCCTAGTATATATACTACTAGCTATCTTCTAGATCTTATATAAGGGTCTTAATTGCCTCTATCTAGGCCTTCGTATTCTTAGCTATAATACGCTAAATAGTCTTATATAAGGATACGATACCTATATTATTAAGAACCTCGAGGATATAGCGTAGGTAGCTACTAGCGATAAGATACATACTAAGGGCCTTATAGAGACGAGCGGCCTTAGTAGATGCGATAGAGCGGACAATAATGCCTATAAGTATAGTAATACGCTTGCGCGTTATATCTCGCTCGTCTTAAAAGGCGTACCGCTTATATTCGCTAGCCTAGTTCGGGAGCAGTTCCTTCTTTAGTATATTATACTAAAGCGGAGTAGTATTCTTAACTAGATTATCTACCTTATTTAGGTCGTATTCGGTTATACTCTACTACGGGTCGTATCTAGCGAAGAACGACTTGCCGATTAAACGCTTAAGCTCCTTACGCATCTTCTTTATACTATATAGCTTCTTATCCGGAAATACGTCGATAATGTACTAAAGGCGGCGTCGATATATCTAAGTACCTTTTAGACCGGCCTATCTCTATAATAGCTTAATAGGACTAATACCTAAACGCTTAAGCTCTTCTATAGCCTTATTGAACTCCTCGGTCGGTATACGCTTCTCGCGGTCGAGGCGCTCCGCCTTAGTCTTCTTATCCTCGACCTTATTATATCCTTCTTCTTCTTCGTCTTCTACTATTACTTAGTACTCTCGCTTATAGTCCGGATTAGTATTAGGATCCTCCTCTTTATCTTCCTCGTCCTTATTACTTAACTTAATATCGATATTATCTTCTTCTAATATATTATCTTCCTACTCTATCTCTTCTTCCGGTTAAGCTATAGGATTACTAACGAGACCTACGCTAGAAGCCTCTCGTACGATAGTCGCCCGCCGATTTGCTTCTATCTATCGCTCTACCTAGAGAAGAGCTAGATCTCTTTCTAAAGCTATTAGATTAACTTCTAAGTCGCGTATTAACGTAAGCTAGAAGCCCTCCGATATCGCGTCGATTTACTACTCGATATTGTCCTCGACGTCTATCTCTTCGTCGAATGCTTTAGGATACTCGGGCAAGCCGGCATCGCCTATATCTTTATCGCCGGAAGATATAGCGGCGGCGGCGGCGGTAATCGAGGTATACTATAAGCTATATACTACTCGAGATAATCGGCTTTAATTAGGGCGGAAGCGATACGTATTAGTACTATTTAATAAAGAAAAGGGTTAAGGGGGTAACGACTTAAAGAGTTAGAGTCTAAGTGCGGTCCGTAGGAGTTAATGCTTTATGCTATATAGAGGCGGACCTACTTAACTAAAACAGGCCGTATACATTTACCTTAGATACATGTCTTTCTATACGTAGCGCGCCTTTAACACCTCCGACGCGTACTACCTTTAGACGCGTTTGCGATACGAGACCGGCACCCTGCATTAAACTTCTGTTTATATAGATAGATAGATAGATATTTTATTTGCCTATTATAGTACCTTTCGGCCTATGCAGGTCTGTTTCTATATATTGTTTTAGGTAGGAAACTAACTTAGTTAGTGAAAACCTCCCTCCCGTCCTATTTATAAGTGCTAATCTTCCTCGTTTCCTTATTTTCCTTCCTCTAGGGTATACTAGTATTATAGTTGTTACCCTCTAACTACCTTGCCTGCTGCCCTACCCTTCTTTCCCCCTCTTCTTCCCTCCTTCTTATCTACTCCTTAGTTTCCCTTACTAGTGCGAATTGTTATACAAATCCCTATTTAATAATCTACTTTACTATCCTCTTTAGGTCTTCTTTGCTCTAGATTAGCTTATCGTATTCCCTTTCTATTGCTTTTAGTCTCTAATTACTTCTGCCTTCTAACTATTAAGGGTAGACTAGCAGCATATACTTAGGGTTCTAAGATTAGTAGCTATATTAGTAAGCTCTGCTTTCAATTCCTAGGACGTTTCTTCTAAATAGGTAAGATCTGAGTCTAATATGTTTAGATCTGATTTGGATAGCTAGGCTTGCTTCGGCCCTGTTTAGGTCCTTATAGAGCTAGTAGTTGTATTGACTAAATTTGATTAGTGCCTTTAGGGTTCCTAGTCTAACTTATGTTTTATTTTATTCCTGCTCCTATAGGTATCTAGCAATTGATTCTACTAGGCTTTGTTTCTCTCCCTTTAGCTTGTCTTCCTTTAGCCTTATATTTGGTCCTTAAAGCTCTTTCTCTAGCATTTCTCTTGTTAAGACTCTATATTGCTCTAGGTCTTTAACTTTCTAAGGAGTTATTTATAGTCTGTCTCGCCTCCTAGTCCTAATGCACTAGGCTTTTATCTTGTCTAGTGCCTTTTAGATAGTCTATTAGGCTAGGTATTCTATTGTCTTTGCTGTATATTAGTGTCTTAGTCCCTTGAAGTATTGTTTAACTAGTAGGATCCCTAATTCCATTTCTACTACCCTTGTTAGTATAGTTTTATATACTCCTAGGATTTTCTTTAGGCTTTAGGTTTAGGACCTACTAACTAGTTGCTTAATCCTCTTTAGTGTTTTCTCTTAGGCTGTCTATATCTGTGCTCTATATAGCATTGCTAGCTTAATAATTGCTTTGTATATAACTTTGGCTTTCTCGAATATAGCCCCTTATATAGAGGCTATAAGCCTATTAATGGATTGTATATTAGCATCTACCCTCTACTTTGCCTTCTTTACTTATAGTCCCTAATTTAGTTTTAGATCTAGCTAGATCCCTAGTACCCTAAGCTCTATTAATAGTTAGGTTTCAAAGCCTTAGATAGTGATTAATTGCTTTATATTATAGGTTGATTTAGCCTTACTAAAGTAGATAAGCTAGTACTTTTCTAGGGCGAATTTTGCTCTATACCTCCTTGCCTATTTTTTATACTCCTAGTACTTCTCTTCTAGGATCTTATAGTTGGTTTCTATTGTCTTAGACTAGGCTAGGATGTTTGTATTATCTATAAACCTTAATGCTAATGTGTTTTTTGATTCTAGGAGTAGGAGTAGGTCTGCTATAAAGATAAGGAAGAGGATTAGGGAGAGTATTAATCCTTAGGGGATTCCCTTTTTAGTTAGCATTAGGTCTAATTTGAATTTGCTTAGAATAAGCTATATTGATCTTTCCTATAGGAAGGACTAGATAAATTAGACTATCTAGTTTAGTATAGCTTTCTGTTTAAGTATATATAGGAGCCTTTTATAGGAGACATTGTTAAAGGCTCCTAAGATGTCGAGGGAGAGGAGGGTTGCTACCTAGTTTTGACTATAGTACTAGATATATTTAATCTGTTCTGTAATTAGTTCTATAGCTATTAGTATTAACCTCTTCTTTCTTCCTCCTATCTAGCCTTTAGGAAGGATGTTCCTTTCTTCGGTAAAGGTTATTAGCCTTTTAGCGATAATTTTTTCTAGTACCTTGCCTATTGTATTAAGTAGGGCTATTAGTCTATAAGCCTTAAGCTGTATGTAGTCTTCCTTCTAGGGCTTTCTTAGCACTACTATTAGGGACTTCCTAAATAGTCTTAGGTAGTGTCCTAGTACTAGGCTTTATAAAAAGATATTAGCTAGTGCTAGGGCTAGCCCCTTCCTATATGCTTTTAGAAGTTTGTTATAGATCTTGTCTTCTCCTAGTGCCTTATTACCTAGAATTTTCTTTAGGATCCTTTTAATGGTTTCGGGTTTAACCTAGGTGTCTCTTAGTATGCCTAGTAGTAGAGTCTCTT
>NW_006921539.1:3444799-3446064 GCF_000340215.1 Pseudocercospora fijiensis CIRAD86 | reverse complement strand
TAGAAGAAGTGTAGCCCTAGGGCTCTGCTTTTCCCTTCTATTATAGTCTATATTTGTCCTTATTAGTCTATAATGTCCGGGAATTGTAGTAGTATGTCCTTATCCTATTTAGGTCTCCTTGCCTATTTAGCTATCCTCTATATCTCCTCTAGTTTCTTTATAATTATTCCTATTATAGATCTCTATTCTTGTATCTTATCTTTCTTAATCTAGATCTTCTTTTCCTAGTAGGCTTTGTTGTAGTTGTCCTATGCTTCCTAGGTGTAGGTTTGTGTCTACTGCCTCCTAGCCTTCCTTACTACTTTAACCTTCCTTATATACTTACTAGTCTAGTATAGTTGCTAGTATAGTGAATGTTTCTTTGCTAGGGTATACTTTCTAGCTACCTATTTTAGGATTCCTATTAGTTCTTCTACTACTTTGTTAATGTCCTCTAGCCTTAGTAGGTGCTTTATTAAGAGTTCCTCTAGTTTTAGGTCCCTTTCTAGTTCCTCCCTAATCCTGCCCTATTAGGCACCTTTCTAGTTAAGCTTCTCTTCTAGTTCCCTTTCCTAATTAGCTTAGACATTTAGCTCAATCTGTACTAGGAAGTAGTCTAATAATTCTTCTAGTTCCTAGTTGATCCTATATCTTGTAATCCTGTTCCTAATCTAATATAATATAAAGTATAGGTCTAGTATGCTACTGCTTCCTCTTGCCTCCTAAGTAATTAGTCCCTTTAGGGTAACAATTTCCATTCCTTCCCTCTCTAATATATTAATTAGTCTTCCTGCTAGGAAGTAGTAAGCTAGGGTAAAGTCTAAGCCCTAAAGGGGATAGTAGAGGTTGAAATCCCTAAGTAGGATTTAGTAGGTATTCCCCTAGATAACTCTAGGTAGTCTTTCTAGGGTTTTCAGTTAGGTACTACTTCTTAAGTCTAGTAGTAGGTTATATATACAGTGGACTTAGAGTATACCTTAGGATATCTCTACTTAAACTAATATTAGGTCCCTATCTTCTTATAGTATAGCCTGCTAGGTTTCTGTATCTATCTCCTTACTAATATAGATGTATATCCTTAGGGCTCCCTAGTTGTAGATAATTAGGTAGTATCTTAGGTCTTTAACTATTGCTAGTCTTTTTGTATATAGGTTGAGCTAGGGTTCTTGGATTGTAATAATGTAATATTCTTTTAGGTTTAGTGCTTAAAGGAAGCTCCTCTATACCTTATCTTTACTCTTGTTGATATTGTACTATATAATGTTTAGTAATGTTGCAATATTTAT
>NW_006921539.1:3187623-3444699 GCF_000340215.1 Pseudocercospora fijiensis CIRAD86 | reverse complement strand
TATATTATCCTATAACCAATTCTATATATCTCTGTTTCTAATCTTTCGAAGTCTTAGAATAACCCCTAGTCTAGTACTATATTAGCTTGCTCTATACTCTCTACCTAGATAATTAGGGAAGACTGCTTCTTAGTCTCTTCGATTTTCCTTTTAATCTATACCACTTTTGTAATCTTTAGGCCTAAGCATATAGCTTGGTTTTGTCTCTATAGGCTCTTAATATCCTGTTCTTCCTTAAAGCTTCTTATTATACTATAGGCTATAATTATGAATTGCTATTAGGAGACCTTTGCTGTTTTCCCTATTTTAGTTGTCTATTCTTTTTATGTTTCTAGCTTCTTTTTGTCCTGCTCTTATACTATAAATAGCTTAATTACCCCTTTACCTTCGTTCCTAGCCCTAATTACCTCTTTAACTGCAATTCTTTCTATAATCTCTTTCCCTATAAGTCCTTAGATTTCCTTTTGCTCCTATAGGTCCGTAATGTAGACTCTAACTACTGTCCTCGGGGGTTTTAGCGCTTCCTAACTAGCTACTACTGCCTAGGTGCGGTAGTTTAGGCTTATTTCCTATTGTTTTTTCGTAATCTTTGCTACGACTGTATTAGCTACCTTTGTGATTACGTAGCTTGCCTAGTTATAGATTGCTTTCAGTCCTCTAAGGAGTTCTAAGATTATCCTCCTATATGCCCTCTTAGGGGTTCTTCTATCTTCCGCCTTTAGCACCTCCTCTGCCCTAGTATATAGTGCTTTCTATTCGTCCTCCCTTCCTTCTTAACTGTCTTCCCTTCGTCTCTGATTGTTCGCTGCTATTTTAAAGTAGGTATAATCGTTGCTACGGCTCCTATATCTTCTGTTTATATAGTAAACGAATAGAGCTAACAAATCGATCTACGCGCTAAGCCTCCGCAAATTAGATATACTTTCGTAGTATAAAACGACGCAAAGAAATGCCTTATACATTCTTTAATCGCCTTCTTACTAGCTATAAGCGTATATGTATATCGAGAGTGTTAAGCGTAGTTAGTATTTCGGTAGTTTAGATATTGTCGAGATTGGCTTATCTAGAAGCCGGCTTTTAGAGTAACCTCTACTAATTAACAATTATCCGCTAGTAATACAATTTATATTGTTCTACCTTATATATTTATTATTTACAATTACCCGCGCTACAAGCTTATACTATTGCTATATTTTTACAGTGTTGTTAGGTTTTAACGATTCTAAGCGATATACGAGATTCCTAGCTATAGCTAGAGTCGGCTTCGCTTATCGATTGTTCTTTAGCAATACAACGTCGCGCAGATATTCTAAATTAGTAGATTGACTCGAAAATAGGCATTCTACGACATCTACCTATAATATTTATATATATTAGTAATATAGTATATCTCGTATATGCGAGTGTTAAAGTCGTAGATTCAGTCGTTAGGCCCTTACTACGCAAGGATTTAGCAAGCTAATTAATATTAATCAAATTGCTACCGAGCGTATTAGTAAGGGCCTGTATAGAGGTAGCTTGAATTTATTTTAATTAATTTAGGATAATTATTCCTATAGATCCTATAGAAATTTGAACTATATTTATTCTAAATAGTAAATAGAACAAATACTATCTGCTAGACTTTATATAGTTATATTTGCTAGTTATAGAGTATACTAAATAAAAATATTAAAAAATAAAGTAATATATAGAGTAATATATAGAGTAATATATAGAGTAATATATAGAGTAATATATAGAGTAATATATAGAGTAATATATAGAGTAATATATAGAGTAATATATAGAGTAATATATAGAGTAATATATAGAGTAATATATAGAGTAATATATAGAGTAATATATAGAGTAATATATAGAGTAATATATAGAGTAATATATAGAGTAATATATAGAGTAATATATAGAGTAATATATAGAGTAATATATAGAGTAATATATAGAGTAATATATAAATATTACAATCTATAGTTAAAAATGTTTCTTTTAGAAGAATATTTACTTTTATAGATTAAAATTAAAATTAATTTAGTATAGTAATAGGTTAGAAAAACCCACAAGTATTCTATTTTATACTTTTGTCTTATACGTATCACCTGTTATCAGTTTCTTCTAAGGCTAACTATGCGATTACGCTTCACGTGCTAAAATTTCTACTTATCCAAGTGCAGACCTATGCCGACGAAAGGCTTCAAGTTGACAACGAACTCCGCGCGGCTATACATCTTGCGAAAATTGTACCACTTATCGGTTTTCAGGACCATGTCACAAGGATCGAGGACAATCTCCAGTGCGCAGACTTGCTTGAGGCTAGGATGATTGGCACTTCGCGGCAACTGGACAGGCGGTTGGCTCGACATCACTATCGTGGTCCTCCATGGCACTTTTTCCTGGCCACATGGAATTTTATGGCTGAAGTCTTGGGCCACACCATCTTTGACGTCTACCAGTTGTCCCCACCATACTCTAAGCCTTGGACTTCGAATCAAACATCAGCAGATAGCATAGTCCAGCAATAAGTAGTGGTCTCAGATCATTTGTAACGACCAGTGGATTGGATTTGATGGTTCGGAGACGGTCCTGCGAGGGACACTGGACCAGCCGCCACTGCTTCGGAGGCATAACGGCATGGAGTGTGAATGTGGAAGCACTTCCGGGCGTCATGGCATAGCGCCTCTGGGGCCCGCTACACTCATTGCTGTCGTCCAATCCGCCAAGGGGTCATCTTCTCGAGGCTGGTGGTTGCTCATCGGTGACGCTCGGAGAGACGCGTCGGATACATCCTTGTACACATTGTAATGCTAAGGCCGGCTAGGCCGCAGGTTTTCAAGACGCGGTGGTGTACATCGCTGTCTGTATGCCGTACCTGGAAGGCTCTGCAAACTGCAGAAGCGATTAAAAATGTCGATGTCGCTGTGGAGGGCGTGGCGTTGATGAGCGATCCATGGATGCTGTCGCGTGCTCCTTTTCACGGGAGGGACGGGGCGGGGCGGAGCGGAGCGGAGCGGAGCGGCATCCAACCTTGTTGATAGCCCGCCGTGACAACCTGGACAGCAAGATGTCATCAACAAGGATTATTTTGAGCCGCGTCGATATCAATTGTTGCAAGCTGACCAGGTCAATACTATTGTGTTCCACAATGCCGTCCGTTTTCTGATTTTGTGTCGCTGTCTCATCATGTCGTTTAAAGTGAGCACGCGACAGTTTCCGTTGATGCTCCTTCGACGCCCGCCAAGACTGCACTGCCAACGTCGAAGGAGTCGATGGCGGAGTTTGGCAGTGCAGCATCTTGAAACTCGTCAGTGAAGCCTACACTCTTTCTCTCCTCTTTCTTTCCTGCATCGCTCACCGCACGGCGTTCCGCTCTCTACCCTGCTTTATTCTTTGCAATACCTCACAGCATTGTCTGAGCTTCTGTTTGCTGATCCTCCCGAGCTCATACCAAGACCAAGACACAGGCGCCACGTGAAAGTGGTCAGCCGTCCACGACTACAACCCATTGGCTAGCACAGCGAGTCCTCTACAAATCAATCTATTCCTCCACTTCGACATCGGCACTTCGATCGAGTCGCCCCACATACAGTACACCCACTAGCAGATCTGGAGTGGTGCAGGTGCCACGGGGAGATATTGTAACACAGACCAAGACTAAAGAGCGTGGATCATGGCAGGGGAAATAGCAGGAGGACAGCTCACACACAACCTGACTGACGGTGTATTCGACAACTATGCGGAATGGACAGCGAAGCCAGAATTCAAGCTTCCAAACTGGGGAGAGGCAGTCATCTTCGTGACCATCCTCTTTGGAGGCATGATCTTGACCAGACGCCGAGACTACAGCATATTTGGTCCGAGGAGAGGCTTCTCCTACAAATCCATCCTAGACCAATCGCCCAGAGACTCGGAAGACACCGAGCTTTTCGACTTCCACAGCGACAACGATGATGATCGACATTCCACCTTCGCTCAGGAGAAACAGTTGCCAAAGTCCAGGACCTGCTGTGGTCTCTGCACAGTATCGACCCCAAATACCTCCCGCTTCAAGAACCACATCCACTCCCGACTCTTCCAAAAGTTTCCCTTCCTCGTCGAAATGCTCTACTGGGTGCTGAACTACCTCTTCTACCGCATGACCACAGTCCTCTCCAATAAAATCTTCGCCGGCAAAGGAATTTGGGAAGCGGCCCAAGATCATGCCCTCACCATTCTAGAAATCGAACAGTTCTCCTGGATCTCATTCGTCTTCCCATTCCGCGAGCTCGACATCCAACAATGGTTCATGCACGGCCATCAAGACTTGCTCACATTCCTCGACCGCTTCTATTCCCTCATCCACATCCCAGGCTCCATGGCTTTTATTGTCTGGTACTACTACGTAGCACCCTCACACTCTACGTTCGCGACGATCCGACGAACAATGACCCTGACGAATTTCATGGCCTTTATGACTTTCATTTTCCTCCCGGTCATGCCGCCTCGTCTTCTGCCCAAAGAGTATGGGTTTCTGGATACAGTCCACATGGAAGACGCAGCTTCTCTATGGCAGACCGGAAAACACGTCAACTCCCTCGCAGCCATGCCGAGCATGCATTTCGGATACTCCTTCGTCATCGGCTGTACATTCATCTACCATTCGGGAATTTTCCGCCGCAGATTTGAGAAATTCGAGTCAAACAAGAACATTTTCTGGAAAACGTTCTACTGTGCGCTCGGAGTTTTGTATCCGACTATGATCCTCATCACCATCCTCGCGACTGCGAATCATTATATTCTGGATGCGATGGTGGCGTTTGTGTATTGTTGTATTGCATTTTTGGCGAATAAGGTGTTTTTTGTGTTGCTTCCAATCGAGGATTTGTTTCTTTGGTGTATCCGCGCGGAGAAACCTATACCCAGTACAGGAGAGAGGTTTCATGCTAGGGGTGGGAGGATATAAGGTGCATATATCTCTGGCGTTCTTGGGGACATCAGCATGGGTGCAGATGTTAAAAAACTTTTCCTTTGAAGGCGTGCATAATTTTGCATTGTACTGTACCCAATATTTTGCACTAGACGACAGCGCAGCTTATCAGCGGCTCACGAAGATGGATCAAAAGTCAATCTTCTTCTCTTTCTTGAACCCCTTCCTCGTGCGACGCTCGCTATGCCCACCATGAATTCGCCATCAACTGCACCAGAGCAATTCCTTCAATCACCAACCCCAGTACCACATTCACACTTGGTCCATTGCCTGATGTTCCATTTGCACGCCGGCGAGCCCGGTTCCTTCTCCCCCCACTTGCCCACCTCCTCTTTCCTTCCGCTGTTGCTGTTTCTGCTGTTGTCGCAATTCCCCTTTTGTTGGGGGTTTGTGTTTTGGTTCGGTATTCTTTGGTTGCTGGAGTGGTTTGTTCTTGCGGTCGTGGTGTAGGATTTGTGACATGTTGCCTTTTTCTTCTTCGTCGCTTTTGGAGTGTGTTGTGCTGTGCTAATAGGAGACATGCTGGAGATGAGAACGCTGCATTTTTATGTTGATGGGGAACAGGAGGGTGGTGGGACATGGTTTCATGTTCCTTATTAGCGATGAGTGAATTTGCATTGTGAGCCATGAGTAGCAGGTGGTGTCTCAATGCTGAGTTGACACTCTCTATGAGCTTGAAGCGAGACCTGCAGTTTGTCCTTAGTGGAAAGACCGTTTCAACAGCCATGCTTTTACTTCTGCCGTTAATGTCTCAATGAATTGGGCAAACTTCCTAGAGCTTACCGAAATCATTCGATGCATTCATAATTCAGAGCTCGGGTGGTGTTGTGAAGCTCGCAGAATAGGCGCTGCTTTGCGGGAATGCTTGCAATGCGATACAAGACCTCGCGCGGGACCGGCAACCTCGTGTCACTCTCAGAGTCCTGGGTAAGGTTCGAGACTGCGACTGAAATCCCGTTTGTAGGGTTGCGTCACCAATGTCGCTCACTCGAAGCGCGCATGTGAAGCGCTAGGCAGGGATCAGGTGGTCCATGCTCCATTCCTGCCTGCGCAGAGAGTATAAGCGTTTCCCCCTCCACGCTCCGACTTTCTCTTCCTTTCCTCAACTTCGCCAAAGCTTGCACCACTTAATGACTGTCCCAAGTCTGTTGGCCGAAAAATGTCGAACAGTGATTCTCTTTTAGTGGAATGCTTTTCAGTAACGCTCTTGTAGAGGAACTCTGTTCGACGTAATAGGGCGCGGGTCCTTGCTTGTCTGCAATTATCATGGTGCGGACTCGAACTTGGACTGGAACACCGCAGTTGGTTCTCCCCGCAGACGGTCCTTTGCCATGAGATTCGTTGGGAATGGGACTCACCACCAGAAGCGTCGCATGGCGGTCCACCATCAACGCCGAAGGTCGCGAGTCTGGTCAAGCTTACGCGCAACGAAGGTCGTCAAACAGCCTGAGCGCATTTTCGGGATCAGGGGGATATTGTACGTAATCCTTGCGGATTGTACTTCATGGAGCAACCAGATATCAGAGAAAGCAGCACTCGATCGGCGGATTGGAGTTCTCGCTTCATCGCGCAGACATCCTCTTCTTTCTGTGCGCGGATGAGCAGGTGTTTCAACAACACCTCACCTCTCCCCGTACGTGTTCAGCAGAAAGTCGACCGACAGTTGAGTTGTTGTCCGAGGACAGCACAGGCAGTGAGATCCCTTCGGACACCTTTACTGCTGCCGTCCAAGGAGTGCGCGATCCCGAGCTGCATGAGTGGGTCATGTATAGATAGGGTATCGTGCGAAGTCTTTCTACCTGAAGTCTGTCCATCGGTCGGACCAGCTGATGGTGTGTTGCACTGCGATTGAACCCATTGTGGTACGGCGCAGCAACTTTTCATTCAGCCCTAGCCAGTGGTTGAGGAAAGATTCTTGCGCTTTTTTTCATCTTTGCATTGCTATGGCTGCGCCGAGGAGAAGAAAGATCTGAGGCGCGCGAGAACATGCTCCGGCGCTTGGGTTTGTCTTGTAGCTTGAGCGACCACGACATCGCCACGTGCACGCGAGTCTTGCGTGCATGTGATACTGACCCACATGCCGTCGTGAACATGTTCCTGCTTTCGCCGACATGGATCGACGACGTCAGCTGGAGGGCCTGGTTCTGTGTCACAAGGAACCTGTGTGCTGGTGATGCAAATACGTCGCCTCGTCGTCGTCGTCGTCGCTCACAGAATCGTGTTTCGCTGTACAGCCGCTGGTCCGTGTACTATCATACCGGTTCACGAGAAGTGGCTTTTTGGACGGTTGAGATGAGTCAAGACAGGCCGCGCGGGACATTCCTCTCCCGAATTGTCGTCGTCGTCGCCCTGCTCGTCCTTCACTCTCCCTCCTCTCCATTGTGCATTCTCAGATCCGAAGACCGTTCGTGAGAGCATATCTCCTCGTCTTGGTGGGAAAAGCACACTTCTGAAGTTCTGAAGAAGTCACACCCTGCTCGAAGCTCTCCAACTTCGGAACTTTGGGACAATTCGAGCTGCACGAAATAGTGACCGAGTGACATCGCCTAGCAGCTTGCAACTCTCAGTGGAACTCTCAGCAGCACCCCACAATAATCTACTGCACCAGTAGTGGCTGCGTGATCAACCACCCCCAGGCATTTCCCTCCCACTACTGCGGCCCCATAACTCTACCGTGCTGCGAACTCATGCAGACCGCCTGAACATGGCTTCGACAAATCGACCACGAGTCTTCCTGGACGTCAACATCGGCGAGCGGCCTGCCGGCAGGCTGACAATCGAGCTGTTCACGGACAAAGTACCACGCACTGCAGAAAAGTAAGTCTTAGCACAGGCACAAGATCCGCGGCCTCCCGAGCTCATGGAATACAATCACTAACACCGCAGCAGCTTCCGCCAGCTGTGTACAGGCGAGCACAATGGCCTGTCCTACGAGAAAGTTCCCTTCCACCGAGTCATCGACGAATTCATGATCCAGGGCGGCGACATTGCCAAGGGCGATGGCACTGGCGTCACAAGCATATACGGAGGGGGAACTTTTGAAGATGAAAATCTCAACTGGCGCGCAATGGACGCGGCCGGCTTGGTGGCATCAGCGAATAGTGGGAAGCATACAAACGGTAGCCAGTTCTTCATTACGCTAGAGCCATGTGAGCACTTGAATGGCAAACACACCCTGTTTGGACGGCTAGTATCTGGGGAAGAGACGCTGCGCCTGATCTCGCAAGTCGCAGTGGACAAAAATGACAGACCTGTGGAGCCTGTTCTTGTCGCCAAATGTGGAGAGCTAGAGCGGAGGAAGAAGCAGAAGCGCGACTCGATACACGAGACAACTGCCCAACCACAGGCAGACGAGAGAGGCAGGCGGCGAAAGAGCGATGGGTCTGGTGATGAGATGGACACAACACCAGATCAACGCCCTCTAAATGGCCGAAGAAGCCGGCGGCAGAGTGACAATGTAGTGGATGAGGGATTGCGAGGCAGGCCACGACTCCGCTCAGTATCACGCTCGTCATCGCACCCGATCGAAGAAGAGTCGGAGAGCATGTCGGATGCGGAGCACTCGCCTGTGAAGAAGCACAAACGCAAGCGCAGCCCGTCTCCAAGCAGACACCTCGACCGCCGAGATGAGGGTGCTCAGTCTGAGCGAAGGCGGAGAAGCCTGCCGAATCAATACGACAGACAAGTCAGGAGGGATCCTGAAGGGGATCGATATCGACCGAGTCCACGTCGCGATGACAACTACAAGTATTCTGCCGGCCATCGGGGAGGCAATGATAGATACCGACCTTCGCGTGATCGAGATCGATACCAGGATGAGAACCGCCTCAGCGACGGGAGGCTCGGCGGCGGTGCTTATGATGATTTCGATCCGCCTGTCAAATTCAAAGGGCGTGGTGTGATGAAGTACCGCGAGCCTGGACGACTATAACGACCTTTACGATTGACGACATTCTTGAATGAGGGCATGGGCACCGGCGTTTCGTCTTGGCACCTTCCGCGGGAGGATCGTGTAATATTACAGCTTCACTCGAAAATGTACGGCAGACACAAAAGCTTTGGTATGCGAGAGAAAGCGCACGCGCTCTGGAAAGATGGTTATCAAGCGCTTGTCCCGATTGAACGATCAGATATGTACCGACTCGCGAACAAAATAGGCGCGTTTGCAATTCAGCCTGTTCAGATCCGTTGCTCCACAATAATTTATTCCCCGCAAACAATCCAAGCTCAATTCGGAAGGTCGTCAACCATACCACCTCATCGTGCAGATTATTATTATTCGTGTTACAGTTGATTTATGATGACGCACGGCTATATCCCACAACCTTTCGCTTTTGAGCACGGATGGAACCTGAACATCTGCATGTGGCATCCCGGCTGATCTGATCCTCACAGACTCCACCTCGCCCTACAAAGGTAAGCTTTTCGGACGGTGAGTGGAAATCTTGTGCGTTGCTCGTCTCTCGCAAGGTTCGTCAATACCATGTCTCTTTCGACAGCACTTGAGTTGCTATTGCTGGCAGGACATGCACTAGCCTCGCCACCAGGCTACGCTCCGGGATACCATGGAGATGGACCTTGGGGTGGTCATCCTCAACCCGGCCAGCCTTCCAGCTTCAACTCATGGGATCTCAAGAAATTCACCACCCTCGTCACATTCGGCGACAGCTATACCGATGACAGTCGACTGGGCTATTTCAGCGATCACGACGGTCAAGCCCCGCCAGTAGGCTGGGTCAATCCCACAGTTCGTTCGAATTTTCTCCGAAATCTCTCAGTCCGAACTCACTAACGTCTTTCAGAACTACCACGCCTCAGACGGAGGCCGTATCTGGCCCCAATACGTAAAACAGTACAGCGGAGTCAACCTCTACAACTACGCCGTCTCAGGCGCCGTCTGCAGCAACAACATCACACCCCGAACATTCTCCTACATCAACGCTCCATTTCCCGCTGTCGAACAATATGAAATCCCTGCCTACATCGCAGATTCCCAGTACATCATCCCATCTTCAGGTCAGAGATTCCTCATCACCCCCTCAGACGAAACCGTCTATTCGATGTGGATCGGAACAAACGATCTCGGCAACTACGCTTTCATCTCCGACTCCCAAGTCAAGGGAACAAATATCGTGAACTACACGGATTGCGTGTATGCGCAACTTCAACGGATCTACGAAAACGGTGGGAGATATTTCGTACTGCAGAACGTTGCGCCTCTAAATCTTGCTCCGCTTTATGCGACGCCTGAGAATGGAGGTCTTGGTCCTGGACCGGGAAATCAGTATTGGCCTGACAAACCAAGTAATAGCACAGAGATTTCTTATCGAATGGAGGAAGAGGTTGTGACTGTTAATCGGATCTATGATTTTCAGACTCCGTTTGAAGTCCTTGTCAAGAAATCCATGCCGGAGGCGAAAATTGTTGTGATGGATATGCATGGGTTGGTAAGTCAGCTCGCGAAGGTCTTTCACTCCTTTTTGTTTGCTAACGCTCGTCCCTCTAGATCTCAGATATCTACTACAACCCCGCCGCCTACCTTAACGGCACAGCTCCTTTGAATGTGACGGGGTACGTCAACAGTCATTGCAATGCCACGGGACAAGACTGCATGCCCGATCCAAACCCGGACAGTTTTCTGTGGTATGATGCTTTACATCCTAGTGAGCAAGCGGATCGCATCATTGCTAGGGAGTTTGTTGATGTTGTTAACGGTGGGGGCCGGTGGGGGATGTATTGGGGTTGAGATGGATCAGAGTACAATTTTCGTGAGCTTCGTCAGACAAGAGAAGATCTATGTAGGCCATCTAGGCAGTCACAGATTGTTTGAGAACACACAATTCTGCTTCCGCTCTGTGCTACCAGACGTATGACATCTTGCAGTCGGTGGTGTAAACTGCCGACGACCTTGATGATGAACGCCTTGAATCTCCCTCATGAACCTAGGGCGCCGATGAACACAAGTGACCTTTGTGAGGGAGTTTCGGCGAAGTTGTTAGGAGTGCGGTGGGAGGTGCCAAGGTGCTTCCAAGGCAAGTGCCAAGCAGGGTCCAAGCGCACGTGCCGCAGCCGAGTGAATGCCGCGCGCCGATGATGCCGAAGCGCATCCAAAAGTCCAGAACACCGTCACAAGCAGCCCGACTTTCATTCTCTTCTCTTCCTAGACCAGACATTCACGATCACGAATCATTCAACTCTCCGCACAGACAAAAGCCTCTCTGTCTGCAGCCGACCTGTCCTCAGCAAACGCCGGCAAAAACTTTGTCCTACTGTGACGTGCACCCGCTTCCAACCTCCCGACCAACAACGTCAAACGACATCACACGACCAGTCCGAAAAAATATCTCTACGCCACTGGGAGCACCTCAAACACCATCGCGATGGCGAACGAGAGCCAAACATCCATCAACATCCCCCAAATCATCGCCGTCGCAGTCGTCGGCTTCCTCGCGATACGATGGTGGATGAGCAAGCCCACCACCACCACAGGCGGCACAAACCGCTCATCGCAAAGATCAAGACCCGTCGATCCCGCACAAATCGATCAAGTCGCCTCCATGTTCCCGCAACTCGACCGACGCAGTATAGCGTGGGACTTACAACGAAACGGCGGCAGCGTGGAAGCGACTACCGAGAGAGTACTGGGCGGAAGAGGCCTGGAGACTCCACCACCGACGTTTCAACCTGATCTCCCCAACACACCTGCGACGACGACTGGTAGTGCGAGAAATTCTTCTTCGGCGGGGAAGAGTGAGCTTTCGCGACCGGATCTTATTACGAGGTATGGGTTGCAGAGTAGAGTTGGGGGGAAGGGGAAGGAGGCTGTGCTTAGTGAGGAGCAGAAGAGGATGGCGCGTGGGTGGAGTTCGGATAAGGTTGCGAGAGCTGAGGGGTTGAAGAGGAGGAGGGAAGAGATGATTTTGGCGGCGAGGAGGAAGATGTTGGAGAAGGACAACGAGGTTGCTGTATCATCGTGACGGCGGATTTCTTGATTTTTCTCGCCTGGTTTGCTTGCTTGCTTGCTTGGATGTCCTGTCCTGCGCTCTGAGTGTGAGATGCTTTTTCTTTAAGCTGTGTATATGTATATGAACCTGCGCTTCGAGTTTCATATCTACATCAGCTTCAAGTTTTCAGACACATTGCTTGCTTGTATCAGTCATTATGGCTACGCTCCGCTCTACTGATTACAACGTCGGCCTGAAAACTGTGGTAACGACCATCGAGGACCGAAATCCCTTGCAATAACCTCACATCAGTCTGCAATCGAAGATCAATACGACCTTCAAGAACGATGCCGGCGGGCACTGCCGAGATCACACGATCAACAACATTCCTCGCACACCGAGTGAATATCAACGTCGATCTCGATTCGCAGGTCCAAAGCTAGATGGTATTGGCCAGCAAATCGTACCTCTGGTCACTCACTCCTGCTTCACCAAGACTATCTGTAGCTTTCCGTTCGAGACAAGTAGGTGTCGGTGTCGGTGCGTGAAATCGATTACTCTCACAATTGAGTGAGAGACGAAAACGTTCTCCGTTATAGGCCTTGAAAATGAGGCCGCATATTGCAATTAAAACAAAATCGCCATGGTATATTCGGAAGCTAGACACGTAGGTATATCAATTAACCAACCATGAACCCCCACAGATCGTGGCCAATCTTTCTTTTCCAACTAATCCTTCTCATCCACAGCAGTCTCCTCGTGACCCACCGACTTCTTCCGCATAACAGCAGTCTCAATATCCGCCAAACTAGACTTGCGATGATCGCCACCGACCTCCTGGACCTCCTGGAACGAGACGGTGGGCACGAATTTGGAGGAGTGCCATGCCTTGGGAACTTTGGCGTACAGCTCGTCGACTTGCTCGAGAGAGAGACCTTTGGTTTCGTAGATCAAGGCCCACACGAAGAAAATGCAGACGAAGCAGAAACTGCCCCAGATGAAGAAGACTTTGGATTGTAAGTTGGCGTTGCCTGGACCGTCGTCGACTAGGTAGGGGGTGGAGTAGGCGATTGCCCAGTTGAGGAGCCAGTTGGAGGCGGTGGTCATGGAGAGGGACTTGGCGCGCACTTTCAGTGGGAAGATCTCGCCCGTGACGACCCAGGCGCATGGACCCCAGGAGCAGGCGAAGAAGAAGATGTAGATGCAGACGAATGCGATCAGGGCTTTCTGTGCGGCGAGATTCTCGAGACCGGCTCCTGTACCGACTCCTGCGACGATGTACTGGCAGACAGCCATGCCGATGGCGCCGAAGAGGAGGAGGTTGCGGCGACCCCAGGTCTCGACCATCCACAGACCTGGGAAGGTGGAGGACACGTTCACGGCGGAGGTGATCATGCTGACGACGAAGGAGTTGGTGATGCCGGAGTTTTTGAAGAATGAAGTTCCGTACTGTGGGAATGTCAGTGGCAGCGCCGATTTGTGGGGGAGTGGTTTGCGTTTGCACTTACGTAGAAAATGAAGTTGACACTACAAAACGCGAAGGGAAAGTGGTTAGCAACACAAGTCTCTCTCACACGTCGTGGTGTATGCCAACAGACAGACTTACCCAGTGAGCTGCTGGAGGGCTTGAAGGAGACAACCAGTAGCGAGACGCTTTCCGAGGTTGCCCCTGAAGCAATCGAAGTATGTGGCCTTACCGAGCGAGAGCTCGTACTCGTGGTTGGCGGTGATTTCGCCCAACTCTTCGACAAGTGCTGGGTGGTCGACGTCCAATCTCCTGAGTCGCGAGAGTGACCTTGCAGCTTCCTCTGGCTTGCCACGCTTGATCCACATACGTGGAGTCTCTGGAAGCAGCAGCATGCCACCGAAGAGGATGAGGGCCCAAGCGAATTGCACGGCAATTGGGATGCGGTAGCTACCAGTGTCGTCGCGGTCCTTGGTGGCGTTATTAAGGACGGCAGCGAGAAGGAGACCGATGGTGATAGCCAGCTGGTAGCAGCCAACAATGGCACCACGAATCCACTTTGGTGCGGTCTCGGATTGGTAGAGGGGGATAAGTGCGGAAATCATGCCCACACCGTATCCAGCGAAGAATCGTCCGGCAACGAAGAGTGGGATAGCGGTGGCGGCAGTCTGGAGAACAACACCCAGGGTGAAGACCATGGTGGAAACCATCAATCCCCATCGTCTCCCGAAGAAGTCTCCAGCGGGTGCAGCAGTCAAGGCACCGAAGAAGGTTCCAGCAGAGAGAATGGAGACAATCTCGGAGGACTGCGAAGATGTGATGCCTGGTCCACCAGTCTTTGGGTTCGTGTATCCAGTGGAAAAGGTCTTCAGCCAGTAGGGCATGGCCAGAATGCCACCAATTGTTCCTGTGTCATAGCCGAACAGTACACCACCGAAGGCGACGAACAGACCGACGACGATGGCAGGCCATGCTGCACCGGCGGTGCCTGGTGGAGGCTTGATGGTAATAGGCATGTTGATGTCCTTCGACGATGGCGACCAAGTCGAGGATGAGGAAGACTCTGAGGCCGCGGCGGGAGAGGAGGTGAGGGCCGGTGGGCGGTGGGCGGTTGGCGGTTGGTGGTTGGCGGTTGGCCTTTGATGCTATTCTACCAGGGCGGCAGCTTAATTATAACATGTGCAGCCGTGGAGTCCATGTCCATGCGCGCACTCTGGAACGGTAGCATGAGATCCATGAGGGGTCCATGCCCACGAGACCAGACAGGACCCCTCGATACTAAACCGAGCCCCAGCTACCCGCCCGAGCCCCAGCATAACCCGAGGCTAGCACCATTGTAGAATCGGCTTTGTATAGAATTACGTGCTCTTTCTACCTAATATAGGCTATTTCCGTTCTTGGTTAGTGTTGTCGACGGGCGCGTAGCGCGTTACCTAGGAAGGAATTCTACTCGAATCTACTATATACCTAAAATTCGCATTTCTTCCCCCTTTTGCAGTAGATTACCTAGTAACTATCGAAAATGGCTAAATCTCTATTATACGAAGAGTTTCTCGATAATCTTATCGCCGGCGGCGCGGCAGAGGTAGTAGTAGAAGGCGCGCTCTCGGCGGTAGAAGAAGGCTCGGCGGTAGAAAGTATTAAAGGTATAGAAGGCGCGCTGTCGGTAGCGGCGGCGGCGGATATTAAAGAGGTAGAAATAGTAATAGATAGCGCGCTCTCGGCGGTAGAAGGTATTAAAGGTATTAAAGGTATTAAAGGTATTAAAGGTATTAAAGGTATTAAAGGTATTAAAGGTATTAAAGGCGCGCTACTAGCGGTAGTAGATATTAAGTCGTAGGAAGAGGTCTAATTTGTCTCGGAGACGCGTATTCGAGGTCGCTATCGCTTACTAAGCCTACCTTGCGAGCGTGTCGCTTTGTCTAATAATAGGTTAGTGTCGCTACGACCTTAGAAGCACCTATTTTCGCTAAAAGAGCGCCGCCGTAGACCTTTACTACGAGAGTTAATATTTAGGTTTTATTATACCCTTATCGAGTACGTCTATACCTTCGGAAAGTCGACTAGATATAAGTTTAAGTAGTACAAGCCGTAGAAGAACAAGAATAAGGTTAAATACAGGTACCTCTTCGTATATAGTTGCTACGGTTTACTAGATAAGCGTACCTAGAAGGAAGAGATAAAGCGGAAGTCGACTTCGAAGAAGATAGGTTATAGGTTCTATTTCTACGCCGTTACTATCGATCTAGCGCAACTAGAAGGTAAATAGGTAATCCGCTATTCTTTAGAAGATAACTATTGTTATTATAACTACGAGAAGGACGATATCGTCGCCCTTGCTATAGTACGGCGGAAGTTAAGGATAGCGGCTTTCTTCGAGCAATTAGAGGATCTTTAGTAAGCGCGAATGCTAACCTCGAAGATTATAGCCTATTTCCGCGACCGTAGTATTATTCTAAAGCCTAAGGATATACACAATGTTGCCTAGTCTCGCAATATTAATGCTCGATAAGAGATAAACTAGGCTTAGCGGATAGTTAAGTTATTAGACGAAAACGGCATCTTCTACGAGGTTGAAACTAATCCGGAAAATAGGGCTATTCGTTCTATAGTTGCCCTCTACCTACGGTTACTAGAAGCCTTTAAGAACACGCTATATATACTAATTATCGACACTACCTATTCTACTAATATCTATAACCTCGAGCTAATAGATATCGTTACCGCCGGCCTTATAAATAATACGATTAAGCTTAGTATTAGTCTTGTCCGTCCGAAGCTAGATAAAGCGGACTTCTTAAAGTTATTATGTCTACTACGGAAGGGCCTCGAACAAGCCGGTTGTCTAATGCCTCTTATTATAGCTACTAATCGAGAAGAAGCGCTTATGCTAGCTATTAATAATAAGTTTCCGGAGTCTAAGAATATCGTCTATAACTAGCATCTATAGCAAGATATACTAACTCGAGTCCGTAAAGAACGAGGCGAATTTAGACAAGTTAAAGCCGACAATAGGGGCTAGATAGACAGTCCTTAAACCAGCCGCTTCTTAAAGCTCTTTATATATACTATTCGTAGTTAAACTAAGTAGGAGTTTAACGACAACGCTCGGAAGTTAGACAACGTATATCCTATATTTAAGGCGTACCTAGAAAAGAACTAGTAGCGCTATAAGACACGTATTGTTTACTGCTAGACAAACGAGGTTCTACACTTCGGCTATAAGACTACTTCTCGTATCGAGTCGACCTATAGACGTATTAAACAATAGCTTAATTATAGTAGCCGCTACGACATCTTCTTACTCTTTAAGAGCCTGCTTAACTAGTAGTACGAAGGTTACGATCGTCGTCGTATTCGCCTTGCTAAGAACCTTAAGAGGTGCAATAAGGCACTAACTAGACCCTTCTAGTCTAGTATAGCTCGTATAATTAGTAATTATTGCTTACTAGAAGTAAAGGAGCAATATCTACGTACAGTCGACCTTCTATAGACTATAACTAACGATAATAGCAACGAGGTTAAGCACTCGGCCTATTCCTATAGCTGTCCTTACTATACCTATAGTAACTATACAAAATCGACCTACGGCTACCCTTATAAACACGACATTATACAGCTTCTTAAGATAGGCGGCCCTCGAGCTATGCTATTGCTATCTTACTTCTATTCTTACTAGCTTATTAACTTCCGCAAAACGGTCTATTTACGAGAGCTAGAGGTAATCTATAGCAACCGCAAACCTATAACTAGTAAGGCTACTTTGTATAGCACTAAGCGTATAGCAACGGCTCGAGAATTAGACAATTTAAACACTACTGCTATTACTAAGAAGTAGAAGACAATAACCGCTAGAATAGTTAACTTTAAGTTAGAACTAGGCGTATCTCTTATATAGCTTCGGACGACGGTTGCTAAGCACTATAAGTGCGTAAAGAGCTAATGCCGCACTTAATAATGCCCTTGCTAGAGGGCTAACTATACGTATAGCTCTGCCTACTATCTAAGCGGCTTTAAGTGCTATAATCTACGAGTCGAGTCTTTACTTCTAGCTGCTCCGGAGCTACCTTCTAAGCTAGATCTACTTCGCCGAGAGATTAAGGACCTACGAGTACGTAAGAACTAACGTCTATAGGCGGAAGAAGAGCGAGCGAGGCAATAAGCTAACTATAGCCGCTAGTAGGCGGCATTGTATAAACAATAATAACGATAGGCTGCTTAGCAATACTACTAGTACTAGCAATAACAATAGTCGCTTATATAGCTAATAGGGCGGCTACTTTATTACTAGATACTATAGTAATAGTACTATTAGTTTACTTAGTAGTAGTATTATATATAGCAGTAGGCTAGTTAGCAAATAAGGGACTAATATAAGCTAGTATATATAGCATTACGTAGTTACAAGGCTGCAGGTCGTAATCCGCTTAGACCTAAGTAGATAGCAACTAACAATACCTTGAATTTTGCTATACTACTAATTTGCTAACAAACTTTAGCTTTATAGCTGCTAGCAGCAGTATAGTAGTGGTTGCCCGGTCGTAGGGGCTGCAGCGACGCGATTATCCGCTTCTACACGCGATTTTGTATAGAATAGCCGATCTCGTAATCTCGGGTTATGCTGGGGCTCGGGCGGGTAGCTGGGGCTCGGTTTAGTATCGAGGGACAGGACAACCCACGTCTCCAGCCATACACGTTCCAGCTCCCATGTGCGATGCATCATGCCGCCAGGTGCGCTTCCCCAAGGTAGGAAGCTTTCCTGTCTGGCAAAGGGGTCTGAGCTCCGGGCCGAATAGCATGCGGCTCCCCAACTCTAATCACATCGCCTGTCGGTGTGCCTGGGAGCAGTCAGCAGTCAGCAGTGAGCACTACATACGACGAGATGCGACCATTATTGCCACGGGCAGTCGTATCGGAACAGGTTAGTCAAACAACGAGATGTGAGCAGGCCGCCTGCACTCGACGGACGACGTGCTTTCCGCTGCTCCACGGCAAATTGCGTGCAGCCTGGGCCGTGCACAGAACATGGCATGGTGCATGGATGCTGCGGAGAAAGCTCGTGGAGTCATCATGGTACAGCCGTACAGTACAGGAGATCATGGAGCAGCCATCCGTCTCGCAGATTCGGCCGCTCGATTGGATTGCTTCTAGACTCACCATGTATACGGCAGCGGCGCATATACGCTCGCTCGAGGCCGTCTGACTGCATGGCGTCCGCCCGGCGTCCAGGTGGCCAGGCCAGGCCAGGCTAGAATAGGTGGCGCGGTGCTCCAACTGCACGCGAAATGCACTCCACAATATTGCGGTATTCAGAAGTGCGCGCCATGCGCGGAGACCTCGTGACTTTCGCGTACCCTTAGTTTTTCCGTAGACCCACACTCTCTATATAAAATAGGAGGCAGTCTAGGGACGGAACGAAAGCCTTTCTTACTACTGCCTACTTAGGTCCTCTAGTAACAGTTAGGGTTAAGAAGGAGGCTAATATAGAAGCCGTCGCTATACTTAGAGCTTCTAAACGACTATAGAAGCTTTCCTCGAAGAAGAAGGAGGCCCTTCTCGCTTAGCAATCGACTAACCGAGCTACTAACAATACTAATAAGAGGCGCCGCCGAGAGCCGACTATTAAGCTAAGTAAAGGCTCTAATACTAACGACGAGTTACTAGTAGACACTTAGCAAATCTAGCAAACTAGTATCGACGACGAGGACTATATATCGGCCGAAGAAGAAGACGAAGCTATTAAACAAGAGCGAGAGGTCTTCGACTACGTATTATAGTAGACAATAGCTAATCTAGCTAACGTACGGTTACTACTATCGAGTAAGTGCTTTCCTTATAAGGTTAATAACAATAGCGACTCCTACTATAAGGAATTCTATACCTAGTACGCTAATTAGCTTACAACCGGCTCTAACGACGACGACTACAAGTTAGCTAGCTTAGAGATTGTCGCCTTAGCGAATAAAATTAAAACTAAGCACTATTTCCGCAGTACTAGTATATAGAAGGGCAATTTCTAACGTACGTACGATATACTAGCCTCTTAGCATTCTTAAGGAAGGAAGGGCCTAAGACTAGACTTTAAACTAACTATCGAGCGGCAGAAGACAACCGTAGAGCTAAGTAGACCCTCGTAGGCGTAGGGTCGTCGTAATAACCGTAGAACTAGCACTACTCGTAATACGGCAACTTAATAGCAATTAGACGCTTTGTACGCTAGCTAGGCCGAGGTTAAGGGTTAATCTAATGCCTTAGAAGCTAGAGCCGACGACAATAACTCTACCTTAATCGGCTCGTTAACTAACGCTCGCTATAAGTTGTTAAAGCGTTAGCCTTACAAGAACAGATACTGCCTTAACAAGGGTAGCTTGTATTAGTTTAGCGGTCCGGACAGAGCTAAAGACTACTACAAGATCTATCCTAACGTTACAAGCCGCTAGATTAAGGGTATTAAAGAAGGGCGCCTAACTATAGGTAATCTAGGCTTAGTATTAGCCTTAAAGATATAGAAGAACCGCGGTAGGCAACTTGCTAATCTATTTAAGACTCTACGGACTACTAGAATAGCCGCTATTAGCTCTTTAACCCCTATAGTAATCTATAATTACTATAGCTAACAGGCTCCGTAAAAGCGCTCTCGTATAGCTAGTCCGCTAGTAGCTTCTAGTCTACTAGCTAGACTGCAATCAAGTCCAATTCTAGCCTTAATCGCTTCCTATTAATCGTATATAGCGGACATAGAATTAATAGGCTTCTTTAGCTAGTTACGTGAAGAATTAAGTAGCAGCTAGACCGAGCGACACGCTAATATAGCTAATATTAAGCGTATATTCGCTAAAGAAGGCGACTTCTTACTTAAATAGCTAAGGAAGGTGAAATTGAGCCGTTAGGTTGCTACTAGACTTAAAGAAGGCTAATACGCTCGGTTTGTTGCTACAGTTAGTCGATACTTCGACAAGGAAGTCCGTAAGCAGCGGCTTAGTCGGATTAACGAGTCGTCTAACGGTCTATTCTTTAGTTAGCTGCAGAAGCGCTGTTTTAGTATAGAAGCGAGGTAGATTTTCGGGTATAGGTCGGCGGCTTAGAAGTTAATATTTAGCTTAACTAAAGTCGCTTCTTATTCTACTAATACTACGTATTTTTGTATAGTATAACTTAGAGGTGTATTAGATAGATATAGACTCGGCTCTCTATACTTATAGGAATAAAAAACAATGCGTTATAGTATTGCGCTAGTATCGAGTCGAAGTAGTTAAAATTAGCTTATAAGGTCCGGAGCCGCTAAGCTAAACCGCCGAGCGGAAGCCGAAATTTCGGCAGTCTCGGTATAGAGAATATACTAGAAGTCGTAAATTTCTAATATATTGCCGAGCCTATATCTTTACTATAAGTGCATATTTTTTTAAACGGATAACGGGAGGTTGTTTAGCGGTATTAATAGTAGTATTTCCTACCGAAGAGATAGTATAGATGTATTATAGTAGTATTGTAGTAGTAGCCTATCGGTCGATATAGATTCCGGCTTTCGAAGCTATACTCTCCGGATCGACACTCGATTCCGATACGAATACAGCGACCTACCGATAGCACTGCCTTAAATGAACTTAAGGTAATACTAGCGATATAAACGGCTTAGAACCTACCAAATTCTAGGCTCTTTAGTCGCAATAGCTACCGGTAGCGTATTAGAGGTATGCCTATTAGGTATTATTATAGGTTTAACTAATTCCTAGTAGATTGCCGACAGTTAAGAAGACGAGGACCTTATACGAGATGCGACTACTGTATTACCGTTAGCTATCAATTTAAGAAGCTTATCGCTATAGCTAGTATTGCTAGATCTATAGCATATAGAAGCGATAATAAAGGAGCATACTACTAATACTGCGCGTGCAATTATAGAGGAAATAAGACAGGAAATAGAAGAGTTAAAAGGCCGTATTACTAAGCTAGAGATAGTCGTTAGTATAAGCGAGTCGTTAGTATAAGCGAGTTTATATAATAAGTGTAATTAGTATCTCTAACCTGCCTTCTAAAACTATGCTTCTACGTACTATTCTATATTTAACTCGTTAATAGCATGCCTTATAAACTGTCCGAAGTCGACAAAGCAGTTAGCCTCGTAGATATTCTTCTTAACCTATGCCTTTAGTAACGAGAAGGACAATTTAATAGGATTGAAGTCCGGTAAGTATAGCGGTAGCATCTTTAGGTATATACCTGCTTGTCGATACGCCTCTTTTATACCGTCGGTACGATAGATTAACGCATTATCTATAACTAACACTATACCTGCTTCTATCTGCGGAAGAATAGTATGCTTTAGCTAGTACTCGAACATTAATCCGGTAATAGAGCCTTAGTAAATAAGCGTGCCTTAAAGGTATCTATTAACCCCGATTGTAGGTAGAATACTCTACCTCTTCGACCGTACGATACTACCCTCTTTATAGATTAGACGATTAATAGGACCGTATCTATACTTCCGCTACTTAGTACGCTTATTCGAAGCACTCTTATCGATAGTAACGACCTTATCCGGCGACACGCCTATTTACTATATTCTAAAGTTATCGCGTAGCTCGCTATTTTACTTATATGCGATACGAAAAGCCTTCTTCCTCGTCTACCTACGCTCCTTTAATATACGCGATATCGTCGGCTAGCTTACGACAACGCTAAACTCGTTATATAGATACTATATTACCTTATCTTAGTACGCTATCGGTCGATTAGTAAGGAACTCGAGGATGCGCTATAGTAAGAGGCGGATTAGTTATAGGTACCTTAAAGAGCCGGAAATATATATATCTTCGTAGATTAGTAGCAGCTTCCGTAGGCGCCCTAATTTTATAAGGTTACGTATATAGAACATACTAAATAACTTATAGTTATTATAGAGCTTGTCTATAGTGCGCCTAGCAATATTTATAAGGTCGCTAATGCTATTATTCGATAGGCGACCTTCGTCGAAGAGGCGCTTTATCTCGTTAAGCTAATCGTTAGGTAGGCGCGCTATTAATAATACCTTAAAAGGGTCTATACTATTAAAACAGCGACAATATAGAATTTAGCTATAGTAGTAGAGATCTAGACTGCCAAGAACGCCAAGTTGCTAACTAATTATAGTAGCAGCTAGCAGAAACCGAAACTCGGCCCTCCGACCCTATAGCGCGCACTTCTAAATACTACAATAGTTCTATTTGCCGCTACCCTTCCGACTTCGAGCCCTCGAGGATGCATCGCCGTGCCGTGCCCTCCTCTGCAAAGCCCGGGGCTCTAGAAAAGCGTGTAAGAAGGTGCACTGCTTCGCTAACTTCGGTCCGTAGATATAACGAGCTACGTGCGCGATGCGGTGGCGTGTTGCATTAGAGCGCACACGCGAGCTGTAATGAATTGCTGCTGTCTACTGTAATGAAGTCTAAAGATCAGATCGCGACAAGCTTTCCCTTCCCCGTTCTTAGCTCGTTAAGCTTGTCCCTATTATAGGTGTCTGTATTCTAGCAACGCGCTAATTCTCGGGTAGCGTATTCCGTAGAGATCCACAATTGAATAACGTTTTGTATACCCCGCTAAGACTATAAAATTCGTATATATTCGCGTTATAATTTTAGGAATTTTTAAATTACTACTACCTCGTTACCTCTATTATCGCTATAATAGAGAAACTACTAGTTATCGCTATACCTAAAGGTAATAGCGATGCGCTTAGCAATCTTAGCGTCCTTCGCGATAGGCTCTTCCTTATTAATAAGGATATACCGCTATCCTATACTAAATAGATTGTTGCTATTAAACTAATATCTAATATATATAGCTATACTCGTATAATAGTCCCTAAAAGAGACTATAATAGCAGTATCGTTTCTAGGTTCTATTATAAGTATATTAAGGCTAAGCGGATAGAAGCGGCGGAAGCAAAAAAGAAGAAGGTCGACGATATATCTAGTCGCTAGAAGCTAGAATATACGCTATTTAAGCCTTATAAAGTTAGCCTTATTATACTATAATACTACGATAGTAAGGCTACTAAACCGACGAGAGTAGTTGTTTAACGTACCGATTATCGCTATAAGTATACCTATAACCTATAGTATAGCGATACGCGGCGAACGAATATATACCTAAAAGAGATAAGTTAAAAGAAGTTAGATAGATCGCCTCGAGTAAGTCGTACGAGAGACTTCTTAAAGGACAACTATAGCGATATTAGCGGCAATTCTGTCTATTATTAAACGTTATATAACCTAGCGAGAAGCTTACTATATTATAACTAAGATAAGCGATATATTGTCCCTAGTAAGAGCGCTATTCTACGGCAAATTAAAGAGGTAGAAGAGCGTACGATTAAGCGTAGTTATTGCTATTAAACCTTCGTAATAGACACTTCAAAAGGGCTTAAGAATAGTATTATATATACTAGTAAGAAGGGCATTAAACTACTAAAGAGATATAGCGAGTTCTTATCTATAGACGCTACGTACGATACTAACAATACTAGCTTCTATCTTCTTAACCTCTTCGTACGAGATAAGAATAACAAACAACGCCCTATCGCTTATATACTTATTAAGAGCTAGTATACTATTGTTCTAGCGACTAGCTTCTAGCACTTATTATTATAGGCCGATTACAAGAAGCCTAGAGGTTAGTACCTAAAATAGGTAATTGTTAATAACTCGGTATAAAGGGCTACGCTCTAGATAGAAAGCGCTAGCCTTAGGCATTCGGCCTACGCGACTCTAACCTACTACTTAGCGCTTAGCGTACTATATAAAACTATTCGGATTTACGTAGATAGACTTAGCTCTTTATCGAACCTATTAAGTCTTATATCTAGTATCTACGTACGCGTTGCTTACCCGTAATATTAGGTTCGATCTTTAATATAGTAAAGGACGGAAACTAAAACCACTACTACTACCTATAGTAATAGTATAGGCTACCGAGGGTAACATAACCTATAGCAATATAGGCAGCTATGTTTAGTATAATAGGATAACAAGACGGTTACTTAGGCTAATAACTAGAGCCCTGCAATATAGGCATTGTAGAAGTGTAACATAAACAATATGCTATACGAGGTTAGTAATCTGTCTACTCTATAGAAGGAGGCCTCTTATATAGGCTTAAAACTAGCCTATAGGTATAGGGCCGGTTACTAGCTAATATCCCTCCCTTTCTTCGTGTCTAACTAGACACGTTTTACATTATGCGCGCTTAAAACAAACATATATACATCCTTAGCGCTCTTAGCTAAGGCTATTCTTAGAACTCTGTAATAACACCCCCGGGGTAGTATTAATCCTAGACGCTATAATTATGCAAAAACAACTTCCTAGGCAACACTATACAGACTTACTATTGCTTTAACGCGCCGTAATCCTTACTAGCAATAACCTTATCTGCTAGTCGGCTCTCGAAATCTCCTCCGTATACGTTAAAGCTATTAGTACCGAAGTACTGTCCCTCGTAGAAAGCTTAATTAACGAGGAGGTTAGTAGCCTTTTCCGTCGCAGCTTTCTCCTAATCGTATAGATATTCCTTAAGTCCCTCGTTATTAAGCTAGAGGATCTATTTAACTTCGTTCTAAATAACGTAACTTAACTAAGGAATCCTACTAACTAGGGCGTCGGAGATACAACCGAGGCCTTCGACTAAGATAGCCGTAGGGAAAGCGAATAGTACGAAGGAGTTAGAGGCTAGGAGGGCGGTTAGATTGCGGTGCGCTTTAGCAACCTAAGAGACTGTTAAGTTCTCGTAGCCCTTAACCTTAGTACCGTTAATAACGCGAGAGTAGCCTAGGTTAATTAATATACGGTTGCTTTTAGTCTTTAGATTACTATATAGCAGGTATAGCATCTAAATAGAGACCTCGCACTCTTTTAGAGGGTTAAGGATCTACTCCGCTTTACGCCCTTTACTATTAGGCTAACTATCGAACATATAGTCGAGGTCGTCGTCGGTAAGGTACTTATTAGTAAGCTTGCCGATCTTGCTTAGCGGGACTAGGCTACGAGCCTTAAGCTTCTCAACCTAGTTCGTAAAGACCTCGGGCTAATATATGCCTTCGATAATAGTAGAGTAGCTAGTCTTATCCTTAGACATAAGACAGACCTTAATACGTAGGTAACTAGCACTCTCGCTAGCTGCGAGCTTAACTATATCTTATCCGAGACGAGTAGACTCCTTAGAAGGACAGTTCTCGTAAGTACCGCTAACCTTAAAGAACTTAGTAGGCTTAGGGACAGAGATAAGCTCGTATACGTAATTAGGTCGAAGGGCGATAGCTAGGAGCTATAGGGCAGGATACTAGCGGACGATTTAGTTGCTTATACTATAAGTTTAAAGGGCATTGCGGCCTTCTTGCTTAGACTTAGGCATATTACGCATATACTAAAGGTATATCTTAAACTCTTCCTATATTAGGTCGATAAGGAAAGGAAGATATGCTCTACGAGGCTCTTATAACTAACTAAAGACTTAAGGGAAGACAGTATTACTAGTCTAGCGAAAGCGATCGAAGGAGGTACCTTAGCTAAGAATACCGGTAACGAACTTGCTCTAGCGATCCGTTAGCGTAAGGGCGCGAGTAATAGTACTAGTAGGGTTAAACGCGTAGAGTCCTAGAGATGTCGGGGCGGCAATAGGGCGTCTAGGAAACTAGTTAGTATAGGCCTAATTAGCCTTAAGGGTAGCGAAGGCGTCTTAATTAGGAACCTCGCGACTAATCTTTAATAGGCGACCGACGAGGACACTCGCCTTAGCACTAGCATAGAGACTATAGACCTTAGCGGCCTTCTTAATATAGTTAGCATATATCGAGAACGGCTCTTCTCCTAGCTTACTAAGGTCGTCGAGCTATTAATAGATAGAGAGGGCGGTAGAAGCTTCGCCTATTACGGCTTTAGGAACTATATCGATCTTAGTAATAAGGTACGTAATAGAGTCGCCCTTATAAGAACTATAGATGTTCTTAGTTAATAGGATTAGCGAGAGCCCTCTATCTCTACGCTCGCTAAAGGAGCCTTCGGAGGAGACATCTTCTAGTAGTATATCTAGCATATTAACATCCGAGTTACTATAGTTAGTACTATAGTTAGTACTAGAAGGGGCGCTATACTTCTTAGTAGCCTTGCGGAGGGCCTAGCGAGCATGCAATGCCTTCTTACGCGCTGCTTCGGCCTTAGCGCGCTCGTCCTTAACTTCCTAAGGGACCTTACGGTTACGGGTCGAGCGACGGTCTTAAGCCTACATCTCCGTAGCGAGCGCGAGACTAGTAGCCGTATCGGCCTCTATTTCTAGGCGAAGAGCCTTGCGTTTAAGGACATTAACGATAGGAGCCTCTTAACCTTTAACAATAAAACCTGTACTATTAATACGATAGCCCTTCTCTTTTAGTAGATCCTTAGTTGTCTATACGTTAAGATCGACCTAGACAATCGCATCGTAGTGCTTCTTCTAGTAGGCTATCGTAAAGTCGTTAAGCGTAAAGGACAAGTTAAGTAACTGCTTACCTACCTTCTTACTCGCGATAGATATACGATAGATTATAGTACGGGAAAGATGCTCGGCGCCTTAACGACGGACCTTATACTTATTAACGAACGAAGAGACCTACTTAGTACGCTCTTATCTACCGTAGGCGAAGTTAACAAGGCTCTTAGGAAGACTGCTTAGTCCTCCTTAATGTTCGAAGGCCTAGTCGAGGGTCTTAAAGCGCAAACGAATCTAGGTGCTAGTAGTCTCGAGGCTATAGACGATAGGAAAGGCTTGTTTAATATCTATATCGTTAAGAACCTCGCGCTTAAAGATACGCTTACCGATAGACTAACGTAAGTTGTTTATGCCGTACGTAACTAAGATAGCAGCCTTCTTAATATTCCTATTAATAACGCGTAGTAGGGTGCGAGCGTTCTAGATCTTCTCTTAAGGGTCTTTAAGGGCGGTAACGATCTAGAAGCAGTGCTCGAGGCTAGTTGTAGTAGCTAAGGCGCTATCGGATAGGGCTTCGATCGGGACTAGTACGCCTAGGTTTAGGGCTAGTAGGTTGCTACTACTACTAGCGCCTAGCGGATTTAGGGCGCCGGAAGATATCTTAGTCGACCGGAGCGGAAAGGAGTTAGTAACGAGCTTGCAAAAACGTTCGTAGCTTATTAATAATAATTAAAGGGTTTAGATAGAAGAGGGGGGGGGGTAGGCGGTAGTAAGTTAGTTAGTACTCGAGTAGAAGAAAGAGCTTAGAAGGCTCGCCTTAAATAGGGTACGAAGGTAGCGTAGTCCGTATATTCCGGTAAAGCAAACGGATAACGATTATATATAGACTCTAAAAAGTAAAGCTATATACGAGACTCCTTTGTTAGTAGGGCAGCTAAAGTTTAACAATCGATCTAGCTAATTGCTAGTAGCGACTACGCGCCTTTATTAACCTCTAGCTTTCGTAGATTCCCGCGTACTCGAAATGTAACTAGTTAGTTCGAGTACCTAGTAGTAATCTATAGTAGTAAGGCTAGCAAGACTAATAACACCCCCGGGGTAGTATTAGCTTTTCTCTAGAGATGCTCGGCAACTAAGAGCAAATCGCCTAGGCCTAGCGTAGCTTATATTAGCCTATAGCACTATCGTTATAGATGCAGCATTACCTTTTATAGTAGCAGGCATATAAACGTAGCCCGTGCGTTCTTCTTTCTTCTAGACACTAAGCTTAGCGGCCTAAGGTCCCTATTCTTAGAGGCTATAGGCCTAGGTTGCTACGTCTATCTAAGAGCTAGGAAGGGAGAGGGATCCTCCCTTTCTTAGTGTCCTACGTAACTAATACTAATTAGGGTAGGAACGATCTTCTTTAGCGGAGTATCTTATTATCGTTGCTACCTAAGGGCGGTTGCTAGAGACTAGGAAACTAGAGGGAAGTAGTCCTAGAAGGGCGGGAGGTTAGGTTCGGCTAGCTTCCGAATGCTACCCCCGGGGTATTATTCGGAAGTTATGCCTCGTACAGTTCTTTTCTAAGGAAATACAAAAAGAGTAAAGCTATAGCAATATTAATCGAAGGCAAAAGACAAAAGAGCAAAACAATAGACAAGGTAAAAGCAAAGGAGGGCAATAACTAAGAGCATCAATATCCGTAGGAACTAGGAATAGGCAGTAAGGACTAAAGCTAAAGGGCAGCGCTATATTAATAGCGCGGAGAATAGTTAATAGAGGCAAGGAAAGCAACGTAGCAGAGGCAGGAAAGGATATGCGATTATTTAGTCTCGGGGTCGTCTAGCTATAATTCTAGGCGGTCTTTATCGCTAGACTAGTTAGGTTCCTCGGAGTTAGAGTTAGATAGCTAGAAGTCTAGTTTACTATTAGAATCGGAATTAATATCGGAAACGCTCTATATATAGTTAATCCGTATATAACCCTCCCTTTGTTCTTAAGTTATTCCTAATAGCTTACTAAGACGAATCTAGGGATAGGTATAGTTCTTAAGTAGAACAGGATCTAGAATAGCGGTAGGATCCTCCTCCCGATAGGCATCTAAGGACGGCAGAGGGTCTATAGAGGCACTAACTTCCTCCTCGGTTAGCGGAGGGCGGGTAGGTTCGCGTAACTTAACGATCTTCTTTAGATTAGCCCGAGGGTGAGAGTGCTTTAAGGTAGCACTATCTAGCTCCTAAAGAAGGTATACGGAACCCGAGTAAAGGACCTCCTTTACTCTATAAGGACCCTTCTACTTAAAGGCTAGCTTATAGGAGTAACTATACTCTAGTTCGGACCGGTATAGAAGGACTAGATCCCTAACCTTTAGAGGTTCCTAGTTAATAGCATTATAGTTATTAAAATACTACTTAGCTTCCTCCCGAAGGCGACGCTATCGAGCAAGACCCTCCTAAGAAGTCGTAGTTATATCCTTAAGAGCCTTAGCCCGTAGGGTAAGAAGATCTGCCCTAGTACAAACAGACCCCTAATCGTAAACGCCGTGCGTACGATAGGACAATTTAATAGGAAGAACGGCGTCCCTCCTAATTATAAGTTCCGCTAGTATAAGTCTAGTCGTATCGATAATAGTAGTTCGGTCCGCCTAGAGAAGGGCTAGACAACGGAGATGCCTGAAAGTTATTAATCTATCGCTACTATTAGTTATCTTAGATAGGGCATTAATTAACAACCGATAGCTGCGCTTAATAATAGCATTCGACTAGGGATAGTACGGGGAGATGCGAACGTTCTTCGCCCCGTACGAAACAAGTAGCGCTTAAACCTCCTTAGCTATATTGTTCGTAGCGTTGTCTAAGATAACCTCGTAAGGTGTTCCCTAGCGGCAAAACAGATCCTTAAATAGGAAGGTAGCTATATTACGGGCATTAATAGCACCGCAACCCTTATAGAAATAATAGGCCTTCGGCTATCGAGAAAGACTCTCTCGAATAATATATAGGCTATTATTGCGGCTAAGATAGACCCTATCGCTATACTACCGCTCCCTAACTAACTAGGCAGTAGGGATACGTAGCTCTCCTAGACGCCGGTAGCTATTCCTAAAGTTGCACTTAGGACAGCTCTTACAGTAGCGGGAGATATTAGCTTATACGCCGTCCTACTAGTAGCGTCGACGAAAGACATCGAAGGTGCCCTCCGCCGCCCGGTAGCCGAGCTTATCGTAAACGGAGCGAAGGATTTCTTATCGGGCTACTAGATCGTTAATAATACGCTAGAGAGGTATATTAACTATCGCTTGTCGCTAAAGGATTCGATCTTTAACTAGGAATCGTCGAGAATAGCGAATAACCCGACGGTATTAACTCTTTAACAGACTAGGAGCTCTCTTCGTATAGGTAAGGAAGTAGGCGATATTATAGGAGTCGTCGGAGTAGACCCTATTAAGGATATTATCCCTACCTAGTTCGCCTACCTTAGTATCGTCCTAGTCCTCGCCGTTAGTAGCAGAGTCTTCGTTAGGCTAGTTACTAGGTTAGTCGTTAGTAGTAGACCTAGTAATTACCGGTATAGCGTTAATATAGAAGGTAGTAAAGAAGGTGCGGTTAATAACCGCGTCGACATCCTCTTCTTCTATTATCTCGGCGATGTCTTCTTCTATAGCAGGCCTTCTAGAAAGGCTATCCGGTCTAGTGTGCTTCTTGCTAGGAACATAGAAGACGTCGAAATTAAATAAATAGATCTAGGCAACCTACCGAGCTATCGTAGAGTTAGGTAGGTCGGAGGCTATACGGTTAAGTTAATAGACTAGCGTCTAAGCGTCGACTTCTAGGCGAAAGAATACTCTAAAGAGCTAAGGTCGGAACTTCTTAAGAGCCTTATAGACACTAAGGCACTCTCGCTTGCTAGTATCGTATCGGGCCTTAATAGGTTTCTATAGACCGGACTCGTACCGGATAGGGTAACGTAAGGAGGGCTCCTTACGATTATACTATATTAGTATCTCGCCGTAGCCTTCCCCGCTCGAGTCGACAGTAACAATTAGCAGACCTACGCCTTCCGAGTAGTTAATAGAGGTAAGCGTAGGCGCGCTAACAAGTGCCTTAGTAACCTTGTCCTTAGCGGCTTAGTAAACGGAGGTCTATTTAAACTCTGTATCCTTCTTAAGTAAGGCGTATAGAGGCTTGCATACTAACGCAAAGTTTTCGACCTAGATACGGAAGTAGGAGACTACTCTAAGCCAGATCCGGACATCTTTCTAATAGGTAGGGTCGGGCTAGGACACAATCTTTAGGACCCGTATATTGTTAGGATAGCGGCCGTTCTTATTAGTTACAAACCCGACAATGTTTATTCGCTTATATAGGAGCTAGAGCTTCTCCCTATACACCGTTAGGTTAGCTCGCTCTAGGTCGTAGAGGACACTATCGAGGTTCTAAATATGTTCGAGAAAGAACCTACGGATACTAGGCTCTACTTCTTTATTGTCGTACCTAGTTTTAGGGCCCTTAATGCCGATATCGTTAAGGAAAGGCATCGCTATATAGGAGATATAGGCCGCGAGGACTTAGTTTATAATACGAACGAACTAGGCTACGGAGTTAGTTGCCCCTTATAGAAGGGTAGTTTGTCTATATAGCCTAAGAGATGTCTCGAAACTAGTAAGGTCGCGGCTATTAGGATAGAGAGGGATCTAGTCGTAGCCCGAGAAAACATTAACTAGTAAGGCTACAATATAGTTAGCAAAAGCTTCCGAGAACCTATTAGTCTCCGGAGGGAGGTTAGTATCTCTAATCGTAACTGCGTTAAACTTTTATATAGCGTTAATTAGACGGTACTTCTTTAGTTCCCTAGGAGCTGTCTTCTTCTAAACTAGGAAGTATAGGTTGCGATACGAGGCATAGGAAGGCTCTAAGGTGCTAGCCTTTATACGCTGCCGTATTATGTCCTTAACTATACCTCTTAGGCTTAGGTTTAGCTTAAACCCTAGGTAAGCCTAAGGCTTATACTCGATCGTTCGGATCCTCTATAGAGGGGCAACCTCCGGGTTAATCCTACCTAGATACATAAAGTTATATACTAATACGGCTTCGCGGTTGTATAGAAGCTCGTATAGTAAATCTAGTTTAAGATCCGAAAGCTCGATGCTAGGTTTAATATTCGCTAGTCTCTCCGGCGTTAGCCTCGATCCCCTAGGAATAGCGGAGAACTTTTTAGTAATATACCTCTAGTCGTATAGACTATCCCTAGGTATTAATATCGCTTCGCGGTTAAGGCACTTTTGTCGCTAGTTAGGATTTCCGCTAGGATTAGACCTATCGGTTATATATACGCTACCTTTTACGGGCTTAATCTTATTAGCTACTCTCTTATATAGGGTATATATACTAACCGCTCGTAATACCCGAGCCCTCTCTCTTTAACGTTAGGCCCGGAGATTAGCGTAATAGAACAGCGCGTAAACTTTATTAGAAGTCTCCTTAAGTCGGTAGGTATATAGCTAGTAATCCTAATTTATAATTCCGGCGAAAACGTTAGATTCCTAATAACACCCCCGGGGTAGCATTAGCTCGGCGCTCTAATTAGTTAGTTCGGATTCGGGCTCGGGTAGATCCGCTTCCGGCGGCGATGCCTACGATAGTATTATTACCGAGATTCGTATACTAGGTAGTCGTTATACTATTATACTCGCTATCGCTTCGAGCATTCGTCTTCTTAGTATAGAGCCTAGAAACTAGCCTTATCGTACGGAGCGGCGCACCTCTAGATATAACCTATTTAAGCTATACTAACTTATAGCGCAGATTACCGGTCTTACAACCGCGCTATAGCGTTTCCCGAAGAGCGTTTAGAAGTAGCAAGGATATCCTCGTAGGATTTGTAGCTAGTGTTTCCGATATAACTAGTAAACACGACTCGGTTGCCCTTCTAGTTAGCGATAGTTCCTTTCTAGGAGCTATCGTCGCAGTTGCGCTAGATATCCCGGGTTATACGAGACTATAGACGACCTAGAATAATTAGCGTATTCGGGTTAGCGGCAATCTAGAAGGTAAAGAAAAAGTATATGCCGAAAGCGTTTACTATAACATTATAGTAGGCACCTACTAGCGCAACCTCCCTATTTACTCCCTATATACTAAGGGAAATATCTCTGTTTATTAGCAGTCGGAGCTGTTTAGCCTAGCGCTTACTTATAATAAGTAACTCTAAACTATTATTAAGCATTGCTAGCAACTGCTAACTATAGCTTCTAATAGTAACTTAAATATAGATAGCGGGAACGACAGTAAAGGAACGGGTAACTACGGAAAGGTCTATATTATTAGGGATAGAGTAAAGTTCCTTAGGTCGAGGTAGTCCTACTCGACCGATTTGTTAGCTAGTAAATCGGACAGCCTTAATAGAAACTAAAACCGAAGCAGAGTCGGCATTATTATTATCCCCTCGGCCTATCTTCTTAATCCCCTCTTCGTTAGTATTATCGATAGTCTCCTAGCTCTCGTAGGTCACTAATTCGCCTTCTACTAACTCCTAGGCCCCTAAAAATTTAGGAAGGAACTATAGGGAAGAGACGTCGATATAGTCCTCTCGCCCCTGTTTGCGTTAGAGGGCTGCAAGGTCTTTTATAAAGGTAGCATCGTTAGGAATCCGGCTCTAGAACAGGTTAGTAGGCAAACTGTATACTAGAAGCTCTCCTATAGACACGTTAGACTTAAGGTCTAGGAACTATAAAGCCTAGAAGAGAGCATTTGCCTTCGTATCGTAAGAGTTAGTAGGCCCGGCGCTATACTTCTTTATATACCTATTAAAGCGAAAGCTCTTTAGGTCGGCTAACTTTCGCTTATAGGCCGGCGGGTTAGCTAGGCCTAGGGTACTACTAAGGTCGGTAGCAGCATCCTCTATATCGATATCTAGAGTTTCTAGTACCTCCGGAGTAGCTATACTAGCTCGGGTTATACGGTCTTTAGCTGTCTAGAGTGTTTTAGTCTTAGCGACTAATTCTCGCTGTTTCTTAGCCTTATTAGCTGCCTACTTCTTAAGTATCCTAGTAGGGGCTGCCGCACTAGGGCGGGTAGGGTTCTACGGGCTCTTGCCCTTGCCCTAGGACTAGGTTTAGGACCTTATAGCAGCGTAGACATCTATACTGTTCTTAGTAACCGCGTAAACATTAGTAACTGCGTCCGGGTCCTAAGACACAAAGTTGACTTTAATAGGCTTAGTAGTACTATTACTGCTCCGCTCCTTAACCTGTTTTGCCCTAACCTTCTAAGTTTCTCGTTTAGTAATAGCGGCGAGGGTACTATTCCTAGTGTCCTTAAACTCGATCTTGCTACTATACTTCTTCTCTAGAAGACTCCTAAGTTAAGGCAGCTTCGGAGCTCTACGATCCTACTTAAAGTTAATCTTATCGCCGGTATCGGTATAGTAGAACCGACTATTTACTTATATAACGAGCTTCCTCTTAAGAAGCTCCTTCTAGATAGGGCAGTCTAATTAAACATATTTGAAACCGCCGCATATCTAGCACTTGCTATCTAAGTTAGAATAGATCTTCCGTATAGCGTAGACGTTAACTAAAGGGGCCTTAGGGTAGTTAGGATCGGAGACCTAGTAGACTAGTAGTATATCCTTTAGTATACTAGCGTTAAGGACCTCCCTAACTCGCTATAGTGCTTTCGCATTAAGGTTGAGCTAGGCTAGGGATTTAGCTAAGTCCGCAACGTCCTAAGAATGCTTAGTAATAGTAGGAGTTACGGTACTAGGACTACTTTACGATTTAGGAAGAAACTTAGGCCCTCTAGTTCCCGAGGCATCGTTCCTTACCTAGGCTAGGTTATTCCGGTCCTCGCCGTAAATAAACTTCTTTGCGTTAGCGGAGCTGTTAATGTCGTCCTTAACAGCCTCTAGGACCTCTTTATACTTCCTAAAGGTCTCGGAATTGGCTTCGCTAAGCTTATAGCGACGGAAGACACGCTTAGCCGTAGACTACGGCAACCCTTTAAGGAGCAGCCTCGTTCTCTAAGAATTCTCGAGGTCCTACTAGTCGATACCGTCCGCTAACTTAACAAACTCGCGGACGTACTCCTTTAGGTCGTTATCTTCGGTGCGCCTCTCTATATAGAGGTTCTTAAGCTACGTACGACTGCCTTTAATGCGACGGCTATCGCGATCCCGATACTCCCTTATAAAGGCCTGCTTAAAGACCTCCTAGTCGGTATTAGACTTGTCGTCCTTTTCTAGGTAGCTAACTAGGGTTCTAAGGGTTCGGTAAAGCTTAGTAATAGTAGTCCTCGTAAAGGACCGGACCTTGTACTAGTCCGACTCCTCTTCGAGTCCGTACTCGGCTAAGTTGTCCTTAAAGCGTTCTACGTGCGCCGTAGCGTTCTACCCTTTAAATAGAGGGTTCCTACTGCTTCCTAGCTCTAGCGGGCGACGCCTATTCTAACGGAGAAGATTAGTTTGCCCCTAAATTATCTTTATAACGACATTATAGAGGGCCTCGGGCGTAGAAGGCTCGACAGCCCCTAGTTCGATAGCGCTTATAATAACTAGTCGTCGCCTGATTTCTTCGTTAATAGGGTCTAGTAGGTTATTAGATTCTAAAGATTCCGCTAATTCGTAATGCTCGCTTTCGCTAGAGCTTATTCGATTGTTATAAAGTAGTTAAAATGAAATACTATAGGAAAGTGTTTTTAGTATATATTGTAGGTTTAGTTTGTTTCGATATTGCTATGCGAGAAAATAGTATACTAGGCTGTTTTCTTCTAATATTACCCCTAGGGTAGTATTAGAGTTTAGCCTCCTAGGGGTCGCCTATATACCCCTAGAAGCTAAGTTTAGTATTAGACGAAAGCCGCTCGGAGGGAGAGACTACAATCTCTATTTATACCTAGATCCTAGAAACTAGCTTGTATCTCCTTTAGCTAGGCGGGGGGGAGGGGGGGGGGGCGGGGACCTTCTTTTTCTAGTAGAAGGCTAAGCACTATCCGAACGAGGCAGCGAATCCCGAAGCAATCTACCTAGTTAATAGGGGAACTGTCTAGGTATCCGACCTGTAATCTAGAAATTGCTATCGTATAAATAGTCTTAGCAAACTAAGCAAGGCCGATAGGTAATTAATCTATCTCCTCCTTAGGCGGGGCTTATCTTAAGCAAGCGGTACTAAATAGGTCTTCGACCTAGAGCCGAGTCCTTAGAAGCTAGCTATAGTTATAGACTAGGCCCTAAGCTGTAATAGGCTTAAGGGTTTGTAGCTTTTCGGGGTTAAAGCGATGCCCTTGTTAAGAGGTTTCTCTACTTGTCGTAACGGCCCCTTAAGATACTTCGGTATCGTCCGTATCGTAGGCTCTTATCGTGCCCTCGCTTCGGTTATAGCTATTCGTACCTAGAGACTACCTTTAACATACCCGAACCTGTTAGATATAAAGAGATAGCCCTACCTTCGGCTCTAATAAAGGACGGAAACCAAAACTACTACTACTACCTATAGTAATAGTATAGGCTACCGAGGGTAATATAACCTATAGCAATATAGGTAGCTATGTTTAGCATAATAGGATAACAAGACGGTTGCTTAGGCTAATAACTAGAGCCCTGCAACATAGGCATTATAGAAGTGTAATATAAACAATATGCTATACGAGGTTAGTAATCTGTCTACTCTATAGAAGGAGGCCTCTTATATAGGCTCAAAACTAGCCTATAGGTATAGGGCCGGTTACTAGCTAATAATAGGAAACGCTAAGGTTTATTAGGAACCCGAGTAAGATAGCTAGGGGAACGCTATTCCTACCGCACTAGAGATAACTAGGGACGAGATTTATCGTACCTTCGAGAGTCTCTATACTAGATAGTAGACGATAGAAGCCTAGCTATAAGCTACTCGTTCCGCGCTCTAATACGCGGAAGCGTCTCGCTAGCCCGGGCCTCCCGAAGCTAGTTTAGTACGAGACTAGTCTACGAACGAGATCCTAAAGGGACTACTAGAAACTCTCTCGGCTTCCGGCTAAAACGTAACGGCGTCCTACGAGTAGAAACTACTATCGTAGGATAGGAAAGCCGAGTCGTTCCGGGACTACCTACTACGACTAAGAAGTTCGTACCGAGTTCGTTCTAGGCTAAAACTAAAGCTCTCCGAAGATTACTACTAGGATACCGTATACGATACCCTACCGGTAAAGGAACGCGCTAGGATACGCTACTTCTAGGAAAGAGGAAGCCTTACGAAAGGAAAGGACCCCGAAGCTTTCTTCTAGTAACTCGAGGACGTCTTCGCGGATAGCAACGAAGCTATAAAGGCGCTAGAGCAACTCTAAGCCCTAAGGCACTCCTAGGGACAACCTTAGTACGACTACTAGCTAGAATTCGACGGCCTCCTACTAAGCGTAGGCGGAGACTATTAGATAGACGATACGAAAATCGGGTATTTAAAGAATACCTTCTCGAACGCGGCTAAGACCTATACTACCGCTATACTAAAGATTAAGGATTACTATCTCTATACGGAGGAGGTCGAGCGGATTATAACGAACCTCGAGTCGATAGATTAGTTTAAACAAGCTACGAAACGCTAGTAAGAAAGGAAGAAAGAAGTAGCGAGTCCTACGGTCGTTATTCCCCCCTATATAGCCCCCGCGGCGAACCCGAAGGTCGACTCTAATAGAGACGTAGTTATAAATCCCGCTTAAACTAACGCTTCCTATAGAAAGAACCGCGGAGCCTAACAATCGACGGCGGGGAAACCTAGGGCTAAATAGGTCGACTCTATAGAAAGAGAGAAGCGTAAGGAGAAAAGACTCTACTTCCGCTATAGAGCGAGCGGATACCGTATTCGAGATTGCCCGTACGCCCCGCCGGCTTAGCCTACTAAGATTAGTATCGCCTCCGTATAACCTATTCTAAAGGATATAGAAGAATAGTCGGACTTAAGCAGTTCTAACTCGGGAAAAGAGTAACTCCTACTCGTAGTTAGGAGTCGGGAGTAGATAGAGTACGGGCAAAGAAATAGGAAGAAGTTAAAAAGGATATAAACGGGAATCTTATATATACCGATATAGTCCTCGAAAATAACGTCGGAACTTCTACTCTTATCGACGAAGGATGCTAGTATTACGCTACAATTAATACGGGCCTAGCTAAAGGCCTCGGACTTAGCTATATTAGCCGTAAGTCCCGAGAAGTAAAAGGAGCGTCGTCGGCAATATAAGACGCGAAAATTATAGGAGTCGTCGCCTTCTAGATAGAAATTAACAAATTCTAATAAATAGTATATACTTACGTCGTACTAGGATTAGCTTTTCCCCTTATCCTAGGGAACCTATAGAAGATATATAATAAGGTTAGGACCGCGCCTAAGAAACGATAGTACTACTACGGGAGGGCTCGGTATTAGATTAAAGAAGGGCGCTATTACCGCGAGGTCGATACGAATAGGAATATCGCTACGATTAACGCTATAAGAAGCCTACTTACCGCGACAATTACCGAGGACATTAAAAAGGCTCTAAAGACGAAGGAATACCCGACGATCGAGGAGCTAAAGAAGAAGCTACCCTTAGAGGTTCGCGATATAGCTACGCTATTTTATTAAAAGGAAGCCGATAAGTTAGCGCCCTATCGTCCCGATATCGACTATACGATAGAACTCTAGGAGAAACTAGACGGATCCTAGCCTTAACTCCCTTAGGGTCCGCTCTATAGTATATCGAAATAAGAACTCTTAGTCTTACGGAAGTCGCTAGACGAGCTCCTAAAGAAGGGGTTTATAAGACTAGCGAACTCCGAAGCGGCGGCGCCCGTACTATTCGTTAAGAAGCCCGGGGGAGGACTGCGGTTCTACTACGACTATAGAGCGCTTAACGCTCTAACGAAGCAAGATAGATACCCCCTCCTACTAATCCCGGACACTATAAGGAACCTAACGGAGGTCCGGTAGTTAACTAAGGTTAACGTAGTCTCGGCCTTTTATAAGATTAGAATAGCTAAAGGATACGAGTATAAGACGGCCTTCCGGACGAGGCTAGGCTCGTTCGAATAGCTAGTATACTCGTTTAGTTTATCCGGAGCCCCGGCTATATTTTAACGGTATATTAATACTCTTCTATAAGAGTATCTAGACGACTTCGCGTTAGTATATATAGACGACGTAGTTATCTACTCGAGCGGGTTAAGGGAAGACTATTTCCGTAAGGTAAGAGCGGTACTTAAGAAGCTTTAGGACGGAGGCCTTTACCTCGATATTAAAAAGAGCGAATTCGCCTAGAAAAAGATTAAGTACCTAGGATTTATCGTCTACGCCGACGAAGGAGGAGTATTAGCCGACCCCGAAAAGGTAGAAGCCGTACGAAAATAGGTAGTACCTAAGACCTAAAAGGAAGTTCGTCGTTTCTTAGGATTTACGAACTACTACCGTATATTCGTACCGAACTATTCTAAGATCTCTGCGCTATTAACTGCGCTTACCGGTAAGGGAACCCTATTCGCCTAGGGAGAAGAATAGGATAAAGCGTTCGAAACGCTAAAGGACAAATTCTACCGCGCCCCGGTACTTACCTAGTAGGACCCGTCCCTCCCTACCTTCCTTAAGACGGATTATAGCGAGTTCGCGATTAGAGGCGCCCTTATCTAAGAAAAGGCGGGAATCCGCCGACCGGTAGGCTTCTTTTCGAAGAAACTAAATAAGGCGGAGATTAATTACGATATCTACGATAAGGAAATGCTCGCAGTCGTATCTAGTATTAAGTTTTAGGACTCCGAGCTAAAATTATATAGCCCCTTTACGATTTAGACGGACTATAAGAACCTAGAATACTTTATAGTAAAGCGCTAGCTATCCGAAAGACAGATCCGATAGTAGGAAGAATTAGCGAAGTACTAGTTTACCCTAGTCTACTAGCCGGGAATCGAAGCTATCCTACCGGACGCCTTATCGAGGAAGGAATAAGATACATTAGGCTAAGACGACAAGCTTTCGAGGTTCCGGAGATTCTTAGAGCCGGACCTCTCTCTAAACTAGCCGGAAAACGTCTAGATTTCTAGTGCTACTATCTGTAGCTTCCCGCGTATAACGAAGGCGAGCCCGTTATCCCTACTCGCGAACGAAACGGAGCCCGCGTAGCCTTCGCCGGAAAGCGCTAAACTATTCTAGGACCTAGAGATAAACGATATATAGAAGAGCATTATCGAGAAAGATATAGTATACTAGACGGTAGTACGGAAAATCCGTAAGGGAGGCAGAATATTACAACCGGAAATTAAAGCAAAAATTTAGATTAGGGATTATATAATAGACCCTAAAGGGTTCCTTCGCTACCGCGGTAAGCTCTAGGTTCTAGGAGCCCTAGCGACGACGGAAACCGAATATAAAGACATAGGGGCTAAGGAACTATAGTAGGATATACTACGTACAAAGATTATCTAGTCGATCTACGACTTACCGCTCTATAGCTACCCCGGCCGGGATTCTACTACTTCTATACTAGGTCGCGACTTTTACTAGCTACTATAGTCGAAGCAGGTGCGGCAATTCCTACGGAACTATAACTATTATAGATGCAATAAGGTATAGAGAGAATACAAATACGGCCTCCTAAAAACCCTACCGGTACCCGACTATTTCTTCTAGGAAATCTCGATAGACTTTATAACTAACCTACCGGAGTTAGATAGGAACCGGTATCTATAGGTAATTAAAGACCGCCTTAGCAAATAGATCGCCCTTATCGGTACTCCCTCTATAAAAGCAGAGGAATGCGCGGTTTTATTTCTAAAATACTAGGTTAGGTACTACGGACTTCCTCGTACTATTACTAGCGATAGAGATACGAATTAGACAAGCACTTTCTAGAGGGAGATATATCGACTACTCGGCGTAAAGTAGAGGTTAAGCTCCGCCTACTACCTGTAAACTAACGGGGGTCCGGAGCGCGTAAACTAAGACGTATAAGCTTACCTACGGAACTATATTAACTAGATATAGTCTAATTAGAACTAATAGCTTCCTACGGTAGAACTAGCGTTTAACGGGAGACACTAAGCGGGGTTAGGAATAAGCTCTTTCTTCGCGACTTATAGTTACGAATCTACCTCCCCCGTTACGCTAGAAGAGGATCTAGCTATCGATAGACGGCTAACTACGGCGAAACGGGCGGAGGAGTTCGTAAACAAGATTAAGTAGATCTTAGATCTATACTAAGTATAAATAGCGGAAGCCGTTGTTACGGATCTAATTAGTTAGAGTCCTTATATAATCTTAGAGCGACGCTAAGACTAGTAGGCTAAGCTGTCGCTCTATCTTACTAGGAGCGATAGGAGCGGTCGAGAGCGATAGCGTCGCTTACGTCGCTTACGACTATAGACAAGATATCTCCTTTATATTTAGGAACGCCGGAATGCCCTTATAGCTCGAGGCGTTTAACTTATGTTACCTACTTACTAATTGGAATTACCTTTGTACCAATTATTCTATCTCTGCCTCCCGCTTGTATTAGCCTCTCTAAAGAAGCCTCGGCTTATACGTAATAAGAAGTCACTTAACGATCTGTCGCGAGTAACCGTAACACTTTAAACGCCCTTAGGATAAGTGCCTTATTACAAGTCGGAAGGGGAACTCCCGCCCCTAGCGAGACAGGCAGTACTCGACGTACTACCTCTAGTGCTAGTAATACACTCGGAACCTATACCGGAAACGATTCTCTTAAGATCGGAAAGCTAGACTTCTATTACGGCGACCGAGACAAGTTCGATATCTAGGTTAGCTAGATAGATATGTATTTTATATTTAACTAGGTTTAAGATAACTTAAAGCCAGTCTTCGTAACGACGTTTATACGAGGCAGGGCTTAGTATTAGGTTAAACTATTTCTTAGGACCTATCTAGATAGCAACGGGACCGACAATTCGGATAGAATCTTCGTAAGCTACGAAAATCTCAAGCGTACGATAAAGAAGGTCTTTAGATCTTCTAACGAAGTTGCTACCGCAGTTAGGGTTATCTAATATTTGACTTAGAAGGGGTTATATACCGATTACGCCGCTAAATTTTAGGAATACGCCTAACTTACGGATTAGGACAACGAAGCTCTTATAACAATATATCGGCGAGGTCTTAAGAATAACGTTAAAGACGAGCTTATACGCGACGGTAGAAAAATAGATAATATAGGAATATTAGTTAAGGTTACGATCGATCTCGACGATAGGCTCTACGAACGAGCTTTAGAACGACGTTACGATTCTAAGACTTCTAGAAAAGCTAGTTATACTCCTAGATACGATAATAGACGAAACTATAGTACCTATAATAAACTAAAGGGGAACAACTACTACGGTACGCAACTAATAGAGCTAGACGCTACCTAGAAGGGTCGAGCAATTAAAGGAAGAAAAGGCAAGAGTTCGCCTAAGAAAGTAGGAAGATTAACTTGCTATACGTATAGCAAGGAAGGCTATATAGCACGGAACTGCCGCGGCAAAAATATAGTGCGACGCGAACAGTTTAATATAATACAACGAAAGGACTCGGGCAGAGAAAGCTACCGAATAGTAGTAGAGCTATACTCTATTAATAACGCGCCGAGGACCTACGCAGAGGTCGTAAAGAAAGAGCTACGACAAATCTATATAATAGCACGACGACAAGAACCTGTATATAGAACCCTTTACTAGAGATTCTGTTACGACGACTAATACTAAATTCATTATTCTACTAAAGTAGAAGCAGGATTTTTCCCTTAGATTAGGCGACTCGTACGAGAAGATACGAAATCCTAGTTAGAAGAAGAAACGATTAATAAATCTTGCTTAGATACCGACGATAAAGAAAACCGAGATCCGGAAGCTTTATTCCCTCCTAGGGAGGAGTTAGGAGCTATCCTAGAAGTACCGGAGTCCTCTTAGTAAGAGGAGGAATAGTAAGAAGATTTAGAAGGAAGTCTAGATACCGAGGAAGAAACTACGAATAAAGAAAGTAAAGACGAATTCGGGATTAACGACGATACGATCCTTACGTTTACGATAGATGCACCTATAGCAGCGCGAACAATCGCCTTACATCTAGTACGCAAATACGAGGAAATGTTTCTAAAGGTTAATAGATAACGGAAGGTCGATCCTATCTAATTTGATTATTTCTAGATAAGCTTACGGGCAAAATTCTAGAATTACCCCCGGATACCTATAGACTATACGTACTATAACTTTATTACGGAGCGAGTACCGATAGGAAGTATAATTACGCCCTACGGATACGTCCTATCCGACGAAAGGACGATTATTACTTAAGATATACGTTAGACGGTCTAGCGATTAAATTAGCAATACCGAAAGGCTATAGTAGCGTAGGGACGGGATGTATATAACGATACCCTCGAGGAAAAATTATATACCGAAGAAGCACGAACGGCAGGACTACGGATCCGTAACTAGTTAGAATAACGTTAGGCTACTAATTAGTTAGGAAACGGACTAACTCTCTAGATTAGAGCGTTCTAAGAGAGTTCCTTAATACCGAAAGCGCTTAAGCATTAATAGTAGTCTTCCGTACGAAAGTTATCGTTAACGGGCACCCGACGAGTGTATTAATAGATTCCGGAGCGAGCGGGAACTTTGCCTCCGAATTATTCGTTAAAAGCCGAGGGATCGCAACCCGAAGCAGAAGAGAAGGAGCGTATAAACTTATAGTAGTAGATAGGTTACCGCTACCTAGTATAGAACGAGAAACGATACCGTTACTACTAGCTATCTAATAGTACTACGAGGAGATTGTCTTAGATGTTACTAATATAGCTAGTTATAATATTGTATTAGGCATACCTTAGTTAAGAAGGTATAACCTAGTCGTAGACTAGAGAAAGGGAGTACTTACATTTAAGGAATACGACTGTATAATCGGCATTTAACCTATATAGCGGCAGCGTTCGCAGGCAGATAAGATTAATAAACGTAGGGCGATTCGTAAGACGTTTACGTCGACAGGAATTACGGAGAACCGTATTCAACCCGGATCGATACTACCGTTAGGTTAGGAGGGTTATAATAATGATTATAGGAAGGATAGAAGTTATACGCTATCGAAGAATAAAACTAGAATCTCGGACCTAGACATTCCTAAAAAGTATAGTAAGTAGAAGCGACTCTTTAAAGAAAAGAGAGGCAAGGCAGCCTTACCTAAACATTAACTATAGGATTATAAGATATACTTACAGCCTAGGAAAGAGCCTCTATAGGGACCCTTATACGTAATATCTAAGAAAGAGCTTAAAACCCTAGACAAGTAGCTAAAAGAGAAATTAGAAAAAGGCTAGATACGGAAGTCGATATCCTCGGCAGCCTTACTAGTAATGTTCGTTCCGAAAGCCGGATTAGACGAAGGACGGCTAGTAGTCGATTTTAGACGACTTAACGACATTACAATTAAGAATCGGTACCTACTACCGAACATCGAAGAAATGCAAGACCGATTAACTAGATTAGACTAGTATACGAAGATTAACCTACGCGATGCGTTTTACGCAATACGTATAGCAGCTAGATACGAATAGATAACAGCATTCCGAATAAGATATAGGCTTTACGAATTCTTAGTTATACCTATAGGACTTACAAATGCCCTAGCGTTATATTAAGACCTTATAAACGAAGTCCTCCGAGACCTTCTAGACGTATACGTTATCGCATATATAGACGATATCTTAGTCTATACTAAGGGAGCTCTCGCGGACTATATACGAATAGTATAGGACGTCTTTAAACGATTTACTTAAGTAGGATTTAAGACTGTACCTAAGAAATGCGAATTCTATAAGAAGGAAGTTAAATTCCTAGGATTTATTATTAGCACTATAGGAATCAGGATCGATCTAGAAAAAACCAAGTTAATATAGGAATAGCTAACGCCTATATGCGTTAAAGACGTACAATCATTCCTAGGATTAGCTAACTATAATAGAAAATTCATCGAGGGCTACTCTAAGACAGCGGCACCCCTTACGGAGCTTATAAAGAAAGATAAGAAATAGAACTAGAGCACGAAGGAAGACGAAGCGTTTAGGCAGCTAAAGAAGCAATGCGTTTCTACGCTAACGCTACGATTATTCGATAGGAATAAGGCGGTCTAGATAGAAACAGACGCGTTAGATAGGGCTATAGGAGCATGCCTTATATAGGAGTATAACAGGAAACGACACCCGGTAGCCTATTACTCGAGAAAGATGTTACCCGCGGAATAGAACTACGACATCTATAATAAGGAGCTACTTGCAATAGTTGTATTACTGCAATACTAGCGAGTATACGCGGAAGGAGTACTAAGTCTTACGATTCTTTCTAATTATAAGAATCTGACTTACTTTACTACGACTAAAGTACTAACCCGAAGATAGGCCCGCTAGTCGGAGCTACTAGGACAGTACAAGTTCGAAATCCGCTATACCCTAGGACGCGAGAACGGACGAGCCGACGCACTAAGCCGCCGTAGCGACTATATAGAGGGTTACGAACTAGTATAGTAGCAGATATTAAAAGCAAACCAAGACGGAAGCCTTAGTGCTAATACAAAAGAATTCAACTATATTATACGAGTTCTTTAGGACATAGAAGAACAGTTTCCAATCGAACATAGGAAATACTAAGTACCTAAGGAACGAGTTACGGAGTATATACGACAACACTACGACGGACTAGAAAATAGACACCCTAGAGTTTCAAAAACAATAGAACTAGTTAAGCGAAGCTTCGGATTCCTATATATGCGACAACGAGTTCTAGAATATATTAAGAAATGTCTACAATGTTAGCGTAATAAGGCTAATAGACACGCTAGATATAGACATATCCAATTTAGGACGCTACTAGATAAACTATAGGACGAAGTTACAATAGACTTTATTACGAAACTACCGAAGTCTAAGGATCCGGTTATAGGACATAGCTACGACATAATACTTGTTATAGTCGATAGGCTTACGAAATATACATACTTTATTCCTACTAACGAAGCAAGTACAGTAGAGCAACTCGGATACCTCGTACTAGATAGACTTGTACGATACTACGGATTTCTAAAGACCTATATTACGGATAGAGACAAGCTCTTTATATTAAACTACTAGAAGACGCTTATAGCGACACTTAGAATTAAGCACAAGCTATCAACGGTATACTATCTATAGACAGACGGCTAAACGGAAGTTAAGAATTAGGCCTTAGAGGTATACTTACGGCACTACGTCAATTACGTATAAAACAATTAGGTATCGCTATTGCCTATAGTACAACTTGCACTAAACAACTAACAATCTAAGACTACGAAAGAGATACTATTCTTCGCTAATTTTAGGAAACATCCGTAGCTGTTCGGGGAATAGTATTTACAGTATCTATACGCGGATAAAGCGATAGTCGCTTTAGAAGACTTAAAGCAGGTGTATAAAGAATTGTAAAGGGCAATTGCCGAGTCTTAAGAAAAGATTACGGGACTATATAATGCTAAACGAAAAATGGCACCTTAGCTAAAAAAGGGGGATAAGGTCTACCTCCTAACAAAGAATCTAAAAACCCGGAGATCGACTAAGAAACTAGACTACGTTAAAGTCGGGCTATTTTTGATTGATAAGCCTAAAGGACTAGTTAATTACCGACTTAAACTACCGGACGACGCGAAAATCTACCTAGTATTCTATATCTCTATACTAGAACCTATAGACGCCGAAACACTATATTAAGAAACATTTTACTTCTAACCTAAGGAAGAAAATGAGTTTGAAGTCGAGGAAATCCTAGATTAGTAAGGTTAGAAATACCTTATTAAATAGAAAGGATACCTACATTTAGAAAATACCTAGGAACTAAAAGAAAACCTGTAGAACTGTTAGTAGATAATTAAAAAATATCAAAACCGGACAAAAAAGAAATAACTAGTATAGGAATTAAACCTACGACCTCTTAGACCCTATCGATTATAGCGCCTTAGAGTTCTTAACGACCTAGGGCAGTATAGCTCGAGGAGCGGGGACTCTAATAGCGTACCTAGCAACTATGTCTTTTATAGCTAAGAATTATACTACTAGACTAACTAGCTAGAAGATAAAATAGACAGGAAACATTAAAAATATATACCTTTAGGACACTAGACTCTCGGCACTCCTACTAGGGATTTTAGAGATAGGCTAGGATATCCTATCTAGACGACTCTAGTTATAAGGTAACATCTATAATCGGCTATCTAGGGGAAACGGCTCGTTAGTAGGCAACGAGAATAATATCGGCTCTATAGGCGAAGAGCCTAGCTCTCTTTTAAGCTCCTCCGCCTATTAAATAGAGGCTTCCTCTGCCTTAAGAGCTTGTACCTCCCGATCTTCCTTTATACGTAGCGACTTACGTAAGCGACGGACCTTTACGCGATACTCGAAAAGCTTCCGCGTAAGGAGGTCCTCCTCCTCTTCGGCCGCTTCGAGATCTTTAGCTATCTTTAGGCGCGCCTTCCGGATTTTTTTATACTCTATACGAGTAACTTGTATATTATAGGACTAGCCGTATAGGGCGTACTCGGAGCAGCGACCGGAACGAAGATCGACTTTATAGGGTTTACCGGCCTATTCGTAATAAAAGCAGCGGATCGGTATTTCGAGGCAGTCGGCGAGGATGTTATTTGCGATATTTTCCTTACGCTAGCGAGAAGACAAGTCCTTCGATAACTTTAGTATAATAAAGAAGTTAGAATTAGAAAGTTCCGGAATAAGGGACTATTCCGCTTAAGGAGGGGGATAGTATTACGGATCTAATTAGTTAGAGTCCTTATATAATCTTAGAGCGACGCTAAGACTAGTAGGCTAAGCTATCGCTCTATCTTACTAGGAGCGATAGGAGCGGTCGAGAGCGATAGCGTCGCTTACGTCGCTTACGACTATAGATAAGATATCTCCTTTGTATTTAGGAACGCCGGAATGCCCTTATAGCTCGAGGCGTTTAACTTATATTACCTACTTACTAATTAGAATTACCTTTATACTAATTATTCTGTCTCTGCCTCCCGCTTATATTAGCCTCTCTAAAGAAGCCTCGGCTTATACGTAATAAGAAGTTACTTAACGATCTGTCGCGAGTAACCGTAATAGCCGTATAGAAACGGGAGGATAGCGCGAATAAGACTAGAACTCTAGCGCCGGTATATCGTATCGGAGATAAGGTCTAGCTTAACCTAAGGAATTACTAGACCGGCAGACTAAAGAAGAGCCTCGACTCGATATAAGATAGGTATGTTAGCAGGTAGATAGGGTAGTAGTAGGTATAGGTAGTATTCGATAAGGATCTAGGAGAAGAGGGAGGAAGGTAGGAGAGTTAGCCTAACGCTAAGCGCTAAGCCCTGCCTAAGGCATTAAGACCCTAGCTTTACTCGGCCTAGTTACATACTAATTACGTATAGCCTCTTTAGCCCTAATACACGCTTCCCTTCTAAAGGCCGCGCCCTTATAGCCGGTCTTTGTCCTAGTCTTAACCTCTATTACTGCTAACTTAGCAGGTCTAATAAGCTGCTTAGTCCGCGCTAAATTAAACACTTAACTACCTAATTATATAACTATGTCAATCCTTACCTTCTAATACAATGTCTAACTTCCAACTACGCTATCCCTATATACAATAAACTATAAAGTAATATATATCTATAAGAATTAAGGGCCTTCGACCAATTATAATACGAGCGCGTCTTCCCTACTATAATAGGTAGACGTACGAGGTATTACAGCCCTGCCTCCGCTCTAAGTAATGTCGTACTAAGTTCTTTGCGTCTACTCTTAAAAGACTTAGCAATGTCCGCTCCCGAGGGTTTGTCCGCTTCCGAGGGTTATTATTTACTATCGTAGTTTTACTAGCCTAAATTAGTTAGATTTAGTAGCCTTTAAGTGTTAACTAATTATATCTTTTTAAAAAACTCAGTCCTTCTAGTTTCTATAGGTAAAGGCTATTATAAGTGTAATAGTTAAGGTTCGCCTCGCTTAAAGGGTCGGAAAGATTAAGGAGTAACCTATTGTCCGTAAGATCGACCCCGGCTAGCTTAGCTCTATAGTTTTTGCCCTTAGTTAGTCTATTAGTCGCTCAATCTTTTAACTTAGTTAAAGTTTTGATTAAACCCTTAATAGGCTCAATCTTTTAGGCGGCTTAAAGTTTTAATTAAAGGTACCTTAGGCTCGTAGTATAGGTAAGGTTGTCTTAGTAGATATAGTAATAATAGCAAGTAATGTTAATAATAGCGGCGCTAGTCGTCTTAGCGCTAACTTCACCTCGCTTCTAATCTTCTTCTTTAACTAATAATATACTCCGTAACACTGTTACTAATATAGCCGCGCTAGCCGCGCCGTCCTCGCCGATTACCTAGGCCTCGAGGCCCCGATAGAATAAAGGAATAAAAGGGGGACCTATAGGGCGCGTTAGTAAAGAGGTAGAGTCCTTAAAAGAGTATACGATTAATTAATTAACGCGTCGTAGCGCGCCTAGTGTAGTCTTATTATCCTAGTTTGCCGGCCTCTAATTAGTTAGCTAATAGTACCCCGGGGGTAGTATTATTCCTAGGCGACATTATAGGCCCTTAGCCTTCTTCTTATTCTTTATACTAGTCTAATACTTATCTAACAACTCGGTTATATCTTTAAACGAGTCTTCGGCCTCCTACGAGTCCTATTTAAGTAAATAGCCTTACTATCTTAGGAGGTACTCCTTCTTGCCTCGCCTAGTCCGATAATCTAGAATACGTTCTATAGACTATAGCTCTTTACTATCCGCTAGTATGTCTTCGTATTTAGTAGGGGCTTTATCCCCCTCGCGTAGGTAATATAGCTTAAGGAGGGATACATAGAAGGTATTATAGATAGTATAATAAGGAGGAAGCTATAACTAATAGGCCTATACGGAGGAGCCCTTAACTTCTCGAATGCGGAATAGACTAATATATCTTAGTGCGAGCTTAGGCCTTGTTTTGCTATTAGGGGATAGGTGCTTACGGATGCGGAGGTTCTTAGTGCTTAGTATAACTATATCGCCTTGCTTAAAGGTTATCGGTATGTAGTGTTTGTCGTAATAGGCCTTCTAATAGGCCTAGGCCTTCGCTAGTTTGTTAGCTATCTTAGCGTAAATCTCTCGCATCTTTTGAACCCTCTTAATAGCCGCTAGTGTCTTAGGTGTTAGTACTTGATACGCTTCCCTTTCCTTGCGCTCGGCCTCGAGCAATAGGGGGTCTTATAGCAGCGCAGGGTTGCTTCCTATTATAGCGAAATAAGGTAACACCTTAGTAGATAAGTAGACACTATTATTATATACGAATTCGGCTAGTTATAGGAGATTGACCTAGTTATTAGGGTTCTTATTAATGTAGCTACGCAGGTACTGCTATAGCGTAGCATTCTGCCTTTCGGTCTAACTATCTGTTTGTAGATAGAATGCTATAGACAGGCGATGCTTAAGTCTTAGCTATAGGCAAATCTTACTCTAATAATAAGATATAAATGTCGAGCCTCGGTTAGAGACTATCCCTTTAGAGGTCCCCTAATAGGTACAGAAGATATTGTTCTACAGCGCTTCTGCTGTATTAATAGCAGTCTAATCTTTCCGCGCCGGGATATATCGAGCGCCCTTAGTAAACTAGTCTATAACGACTAGGATAGCGTTAAAGATGTCTTTACTTCCTCTTCGCTTAGTAGGGGGAAGACCTATAATAAAATCTATTATAAGCTCTACAAATGGCTTATAAGGGATTAGCAATAAGGACAACTCGCTAAAAGGCTAATGCTTTAGTGCCTTAACACGTTGACATACGGTATACGTATTTACATAGTCCTTTATATCCCGCTTACTATTTAGCTAGTAGTATATACGCGATAGTAGCTCGTGCGACCTCTCTATACTATAGTAACCGGCAAGCTTACTATTATAGTGTCGCTTAAGAAGTTCTTATCTAATCGATTGTTTAGCGGGGATATAGTATCTGCCCTTAAACCTTAAGTAACCTTTGTCGTCGATCGACTAATTACTCTTACTAGATCGAGTCTTTCGCCTACTTATAAGCTTGTCTATACGTTTAGTAGCAAAGGCGTCCCTCTGCTAAGCCCGTAACAGCTCATCTATAAACGATTAACTATCCCTATTTATAAGGTTATTTAATAGCACCCTCGCTATTAAACGAGGTACGTATTATATATATCTAATAGTACTAGCAGCCGGATTAACTATATTAGTACTTTAATCGCTATTACTATATATAGCGATATCGACTAGGGAGTTATTATAACTTCTCCTGTCTGTATTCTTAGCTCTTGCCTTAATACGCACTATTAATATAGTAAGAGTATTAATATGCTTTAAGCCGTCGCGGAGTCCGGTAAGCTGCTTATCCTACGCGTGCTTATTAATAACATAGGCTATAGCAATCTTATACTATAGGGTTAGAAACAATAAGTTAATAGATTGCTAAGTCCCGCTATCGTAATTAGGTCGCCTCGATAGGCTATTAGTAGGGTTACTTACGCCTAGCCGATATAATATATTAAAATCAAACCTAGCGAGGTAGACGGCCTATCTAGCTACCTCCGTTCAGGCCTTTGTACATTAAGGATTACGTTGCGCGGTGGTGAATTGGTCAGATTGCACGTAATAGATTTAAATTAGGGCTAGCTTCCGTCTTTCCGAACAACCAATTATACACCACTCTACCTAATCCTTTACCTAAAGGCCTAAAGCCAAACCGCTGATTTTCATCGTAGATTCCGCTATTAAAATACGATCTCGCTACACTAACGACAACTAGCAAATCTAATACGAGGAGGTTGTAGCCCTGCTAATTGCGAATTAGAATATCTAAAAATCTCGTGTATGCGACGTGTATACGTAGAATTCGTTATATGCATATGACTTCCGCTTTGAGACTATTCTTGATTAGGTTTAGCGCCATTCGAGATCTCATTCTAGCGAAGCGCCTAAAGCTAAACCGTTCTCGGCGGGTGCAGGTTGCGTTACTACTACTATATTTTATGTCGAATAGGCTGTATAGCTTAACAACTATTAGTCGCAGTATAGTACTTCATAGAGACGGGACCTAGATAATTTAGCGATTAAGAACATCCGCTATTTTAATAAGCTAGTCGCTTTAGAAATGCTAAAGTTATTATCGATAAACGTAAATTGCTGCTCTCGACTAACTCGTTTGCCTACCCCTATATGCTTTACGAGCAAACAAACGACGCCCTTCTACGTTAACGAAGTGCAGGGGGTCCACCTTTCTAGTGCCCTCTACAACCTCCGCGTATCCATCTACTATGTAATTCAGTCGCACACTCGCCTCGACTTAGTAGGGCAAACCAACCCTTTAGCCTCTAATATCTAGAACTTCAACCTATAGCCTAATCTCGACAAACCTAATACGTAGTAGCAAACTTTAAGTGTTCCGCAAGCTCCGCCGCCTATTAAAGTGCGCTAAATCGATAGTCCAATTTAGACCTTACCGCCGCCGGAGAAAGCTATCTAAGCTATATCCTATACGATCAAACACCCGATCCGCATCCGATTAACGACACCGAGGCCGCTAAAGCGAATCGCCGCTAATCGAGAAGTTCGACTCGAGGTCTATCTAGCATCTAGCATCTAGTATCTAGTATTTAGCATAGCTAGCGATAAAGTCCGCCGCAAACAGCGCCTAGCCGAGAAGGCCGCGCGCTAGAAGAAGCAGCAACTCGAGCGTTAAGAACTATATCAAGTACTACTGCTAGGTCGCTCCGCTATTATACGCGTACGTCTAGACTTCGGTATCCCTCCGATGAAGCTGCCTTAACTAAAGTCGGAATAGGCGCGGCACTTTAAGCGGCGTATCGAGAAGATTATAGATCTAGAGACATCCCTCGCGCGTATTTAGGAGTTGGTATAGCAAGTAGGCTAATTTAAGGAGACTGTTTAGTACTAGGCGGAAATCATCGAGAAGGGCTTAACTAAACTCCTCGATTTCAAACATCCTAGTTCGGCATATATCCCTATACCGTTATAGAAGATAGTAATATATGCACTTATCTATAGCTAGAATAATGTCCTATTTATTGCTCGTATAGGCGAGGGAAAGAGTCTACCATTCTAGGGCTTTACAATACTAACCGGTATAATTACTATCTAAGTCGTACTACTGAATCGCTTAGGTACCGAACAAGCAGCAGCGATCGAGCGTATAGCTAGCAACACAAATGGCCTTATATATTTAGTCCATATCTCTACCGAAACTAAGAAGATCGATCTAGGCATATTCAAGAATATCCTCGATAGCAAGATCTAGTATATTCTGCTTAGCCTAGAACAGGCAGCATCACCGCAGTTCCTCTCGTTGCTTAACGACGCGTATATACGAGAGAAGGTCGGTCTTGTTATAATTGACGAGGTATACCTAATCTATAACTAGGGCGAGCCTTCTAGCTTCCGCGACGAATACTCGTAGGTTAGTTAAATGCGCGATCACCTACGCACCGACACTAGCATACTATTAACCTCGGCTACTATAGATAAAGAGTATACTAAGTATGCGATTAAGTATACCGGTATACGCAAGGAAGGACCTAACCTATATAAGACTAAGATTATCCGCAGTAGCATTAATCGCCTAGAGATTACCTATATTATTAAGTTTATTCCGAGAGAGCATCTAACCGACTACGATATATTGTATATAGTAATCGACAATGCCGTATCGTATCCGCCAATTCCTAAGGAGAAGGAGATTACGAAGGGATTAGCAATACTATAGAACATACGCAAGTCCTTAGTATTTATCGACGGCTATAAGTATATCGCTAACTTCGTCGACATCGCCCGTAGCTAGTTACTGTATTTGACTAAGGACAATCCGGACCCTACTAAGAGATATTAGTACGGCGTAGGTCCTAGTATTAATGTCTACCGCACTATCTCCTTCTATACTACAAAGGTACTAAAGCTAGACTAGGATAATCGGTACGATAAGTATTGTAAGCTAGACTCTAATATTCGCTATATAGTAGCAACTACCGCCGCTAGCATTAGTTTAGATGTGCTAGACATTGCAGATATATACTAGTGGAAGTTTAATATAACTCGGAATGCCGGAGACCTTTAGTAGCGACTTAGCCGCATTACGCGGCGATTAGCCCTCCTAAACTTAGAGGGCTTCTTCGATGCACTATACTTCTATCGGCCTCGGGCGTTCTTCTTTGTACTATACTATGCCGGAGATCATATTAAGCGAATGCTAGAAGGCGCTAGTATGCTTTCTATTCTTCTACTAGCATAGATACAGACACAGATACAGATATAGTCGCAGTCGCAGTCGCAGGGCAGCGGTCGTAGTCGTAGTCGTAGCAGAGGCAGAGGTCGTAGTCGTAGTCGTAGTCGTGCACGCGCTACCGGACCTAGTAGACTGCGATAAGAGCTTCCTAGCGAGGATATCGGCGGCGCGAGCGATTAGGATAATGTATATAGCGACACTAAGACAGATACTAGAGATAATACGCCCCGTCGCAAAGGCAAATCTAAGGAGGGTACTTAGAATACGTCTGAGTTAGAGAGCCGAAAGAAGATTCCAAAGATCTTCCTAGGGGCGCTAAACGATTACCTTAAGATCCCTAGTCGCTACTTTCGCGTAGTAATAAACGAGCACTATAGAGAGCATTTAACTTAGTTTCTATATCCGCTAGGCTAGCTAGATCTAAAGGACTGTTGCAACATCTATAATACTAACCTAATAGCTAAGCTACCCGAGCTACCGATAAAGCGTATTAAGCCGGTCAATCTACTAGGTAAAGATACAAGACCTAGCTATACACTCAAACATATTAAGAAGTAGTGCTCGGAGAAGGTCGATACCCTATACCCGCGTAAGAACCGCTTGTTCCGCATACTAGCTAGTATATATATAAAGGACAGACTAATGTAGTCTATATCGGAGGTCTTCCTACTTGCTCGGTTATACGATGCCTAGGAGGATCTGAATCTTAGCACAGATAGGCTATTACAGGTCGCACTAGAACTAAATGATTAGTAATACAAGGATAACCTCGAAGAATTGCTAGCTATTATTATTAGCATTACTAAGCAGGTATATGCTGATTAGGAAGCATATAAATCCGAATAGAAGGCGAAAGAGGAGGCTGCAAAGAAGGCTAAGGAAGATATAGCGGCTGCTATTATAGAGCATTATAACTAGACTATAGGAGGTAAAGGTAGCTCGTCCGAACTACGGCTAGTAGCACCTAGGACCCGAGAGGAAATAGAGGCAGACCTACGCGACCTAAACCAGTCCCTAAGACGCTCTGCCTTTGCGAACACTATCCGCTAGTCTAGTATATAGAATAGTCTTGCTTAGCAGGCTTAGCAGGCTTAGTAGGCTTAGCAGACGACTGCTACCGCGGCACTATCTAACCCTCTATCTAATAGCAACGATGCTACTAGTCCTTCTAATAGTAACGCACTACCCGCTAGGAAGCGTCGTCGTCGTAGTGCTTAACTAGACCCTAGCCAAGCCTAATCTGCTTCTGCTTCTGCTTCTGCTTCTGCTAATCCGGCCGTCGACGAGGAGTACGATATTACCGTAGAAGAAGCAACTAAGCAGTTAATACAAGCTTATATTAGTCGTCGTAGTAGTCGCAATATTCGCATTACTTAGGCTGCTAAGGGTCTATATAGCGAGGGCGCGCGTGCGAGGAGCTTGAGTGCAGCGAGTAGCCGTAGTAGTAGAGTTAACGACGATATCCTGTCCTAGTATCTGCCGAGTAGGTGGTAGAGATTGGCGCTAGCATTAGAATTAGCGCTAGAATTAGCACTAGCACTAGAGATAGCGCTGCAATTGGCGGTGAAATGGCACTAGAAATAGCACTAGAATTAGTACTAGAATTGGCACTAGAATTAGCGCTAGAGATAGCGCTAGAGATAGCACTAGAATTGGCGCTAGAATTGGCATTTAATAAGGTCCTTCCTTACTACCCTTCTATTATATCCTTATAGGCTCGCTAAGTCCTTGTCCTATCCCCGGAAAAGTGAGCCGTAATACTACGCTCGATCGCGTTGCTTCTACGAGTGTAGGCCTAGTTAAGCTGCTTCTACGAGAGCAGGCCTAGTTTAGCTGCTTCTACGAGAGCTAGCCTAGTTCAGCTGCTTCTGCGAGAGCTAGCCTAGTTTAGCTACTTCTGCGAGAGCTAGCCTAGTTTAGCTGCTTCTGCGAGAGCTAGCCTAGTTTAGCTGCTTCTGCGAGAGCTAGCCTAGTTTAGCTGCTTCTACGAGAGCTGGCGTGTAATGCCTAGTTTAGCTGCTTCTGCGAGAGCTAGCGTATAGTAGAGCTAGCGTGTAATGCCTAGTTGAGTTGCTTCTGCGAGAGCAGGCCTAGTTGAGTTGCTTCTACGAGAGCTAGCGCTAGAATTAGCGCTAGAAATGGCGCTGGAAATGGCAGTAGAGTTGGCAGTAGAGTTAGCATTAACAAGATCCGTTATAGCCACCCTTCTATTATGTCCTTGTAAGCTCGCTAAGTCCTTGTCCTTCTGCGAGTGTAGGCCTAGCACTAAGCTATCGCCGCTAACCCTGCCTAGTTTAGCTGCTTCTACGAGAGCCGGCGTATAATATAGGATGCCTAGTTAAGCTACTCCTACGAGAGCCGGCGTGTAATGTAGGATGCCTAGTTGAGTTGCTTCTGCGAGTGCTAGTTAAGCTGCTTCTACGAGAGCTAGTTAAGCTACTTCTGCGAGAGCCGGCGTATAATATAGGATGCCTAGTTGAGTTGCTTCTACAAGTGCTAGTTAAGCTGCTTCTGCGAGTGCTAGCGTATAGTACCTAGTTCAGCTGCTTCTACGAGAGCTAGCGCTAGAATTGGCGCTAGAATTAGCATTTAATAAAGTCCTTCCTTACTACCCTTCTATTATGTCCTTATAAGCTCGCTAAGCAGGTTCTTCTATTATGTCCTTATAGGCTCGCTAAGTAGGCTTTTCTATCGTGTTCTTTGCGATAAGGGTTTATAGATGGTTGTAGGTATAGATAGTCGTAGGTATAGATAGTCGTAGGTATCGATAGCATATAAGAGCTAGGCGAGAAGCGTGAATTCGAGGAAGCGACAAGGATGCCGAGTCCCGCTAAGACCCCGGATTTAGTATAGCAGAGCGCTTAATTGGTAGGATTAAACGTTACAGCTGCTTCCTTCCGCGTATTTACAATACCGACTTTACGACTTTTACAATAGCATTACTAATATAGCGAGATACGTCGATTCAGCGCGTTTCTAGCAAATGGCGCTAACAAAAGTGTCTAACACGATAACGACGGCCGCCTTAGGCACTAATACTAGCGAGAAGTTACTAGCGAGAAGTTACTAGCGAGAAGTTACTAGCGAGACTAGCGAGACTAGCGAGACTAGCGAGACTAGCGAGACTAGCGAGACTAGCACTATACTTATTACACCGTAGCTATTAGCACTACAATATGTACGGCAAGGATAGATACGTAGGGCGATAACATACATCGAGCGCTCGTAAAAGCACCCTTCGAGAAGCTACGACAGCCCTCTTACGTCAACGCCCTCTATTGCTTAGACTCTCCCTAGAACGATCATTCCGATAACTAGTTACTATATAAGGTAGAGAAAACGAATAGTAGCGTCCGGGGATCTAATCAACTAGCGGCACTAAGCGGCTATAGAAGTACATACTCCGAAGCATACTAGCATTATATATAGCCTATATGCTACGCGTAATGCGTAACAATCAACGCATTCTATTACTAACTATAGTACGCGAGGTATGTAGGAAGGGACTTATTAAGCGAAACAATAATAGCTCATTCGCTAAAGCGACACTTATTAGTACCTAGACAACAATAGAGTATAACCGCGCCCTTAGTGTTAGAGACACCGCGAAAAAAAAAGGTTGTCGAGCGCGTTACAGTCGTATAGCAATGTTGATACGCTTGCTAGAAGAGGAGGCGTACTATAGTCGGATAACAGTCTTAATACGCTTTCGATCGGTTCGGTTCGGTGTATACTATAGTCGAATAGCAGTCTTAATACGCAAAGGGCTACAGTCGTATAGTAGTGCTGCAGTCGTGTAGTAGTAAAGACCAAGACTAAGCGCCTTCGGGCTTAATAAGTATACTAGAGGCCCTCACGTAACGACTAAGGTCATTATAACTAACAGTCCTAACGAAGGCGTTACGCCGACTCAACCAGATACGCGTATATTATCCTATAAAGAATCCGAACGTAGGAAGCCTATAGCCGCTACTTAAGGTATACCTTACTAAAGAGTTTTTACCGAGTTAGGCCTAGCCGCTACTCAAGGTATACCTTACTAAAGAGTTTTTACCGAGTCAGACCTGTAGCAATGCTACGAACCTATTAACCTACTTAGTAGGAGAGTCGCTATCGAGCCGCTACTTAAGGTATACCTTACTAAAGAGTTTTTACCGAGTTAGACCGTTAGCCGCATTATAGGTGTACCTTACTAAAGAGTTTTTACCTCCGCTAATCTATCTAAGACCTCTGCAGTTTGCACTACGATGTTCTAACAATAACTATGCTCTTTCGGTTAAATACGCAGTCGACGCCCGCTAAAGCTATAGTATACCTACTCGCTAGGAGAGTCGCCTCGCAACGTCTTGCTTAGCAAAGCCTATCGGAGACCTTAAGAGAAGGACTGAACAAACTCTACCTATCGAGGAACCTTAACTATTAGATAAGCGGCTCTATCGGTAGCAAGCCGTAGAACTAGCAAGGAATAGTGTTGATCGCTATAGAGCTACCTATATGCGACAAAGAGGTATCGATACTATTACATACGCCGACAGCTAGTGTATTGCTAGGGGTATTAGTATATTAGTATATATAGAAGAAGAAGAAGTTGAACTAGGAAGCGTAGGTCTATATTAGCGTATCGCAGGTAAGGTTTGCCTCTACTAATAGGATTGCGCCATTCACGCTACAATAGTAAGGCAATAATAACGGCTATACATTATCGCACTTTCAACGCTATGCCTAAGGCTAGAATTGCTAGCAGTTATCGAAATTACCGGAGGCCTCCTTTAGCATTAGGCGCTCTGAATTCATATAGGAACCAAGTCTAAAGCGAAGCTAATAGCAGAGACCTCTACTCCAACCTACTCCCGACGAGGCACGCACTCTAGTCTACCGCTACTACTTCGCCGCTAGGCACGCACTCTAGTCTACGGAGCTATTAGCTATTAAGCTATCATCGTACGCCTAGCCCGGCTAGCTATTAAGCCATTATCGTACGCCTAGCCTAGCTAGCTATTAAGGCACGCACTCTAGTCTACCGCTACTACTTCGCCGCTAGGCGCGTACAATCTAGAGCTGCTATAGGACAACGACGATATTACAGGCGTTGGTTTAGTGCTTAGACAAGAATAGTCCTACCTTAATACATTAAATATTATGCTCTATGCTCTATGCTCTATACTCTATGCTCTATACTCTATGCTCTGTTCCTTTAAAAGTTACTGCCACCCTTACTACTAAGGCTACCTATGCGTGCGAGGAGACCTATATTAGCTCCTTCTACTCCACCGTTGCTAGCGCTAGCGCCAGTGCCTGTGCCTATACTAGTTAGGTCCTAGGTTTCTACACCCTCGAATAGCTAAGCAGTACTATTTGTAAGCTAAACCTATATATTATCTCGCTCTAGATTAAGTACTGTATCTTCAATTAGACCGTAATCAACACTATCTAGGCGCTTTGCAGCATTAGGACCCTCTAAGGCATTAGATTCTAGCACCGTAGTACGGCCTCGAATGAAGTTCTAGTTAGTAGCGTTAAAGTTCTCGACGACTAATAGTATCTAATCTGCACCGATATTCTAGATATCGTCCGAGAGCGTAAAATCTCCGTACTGCTACTTCGCGAACCTATCGATACGGATCTTATTAGCTCGATTAAATACGCCCGCGCTAATGTCCTTATTAGTATAGTAACTAGTCCGATAGACACTAGAATTCTCCTTAAATATATCGCGGATAAGGCGAGATAACTCTCGGTTTATCGATACTCGCTTAAAGGCAGTAGCAAGTCTATAAGTCGAATTAGTAAGGCGATTATAGTCCTCGGATAGGGCATAGTTAATAAGCTCAATCATCTTATTACTACCGACAGCATAGCCCTTCTTTCTAGACTAATTAACTGTTGCAGTAGCAAGGACCGCCTTCTATAGGTCCTTAGTACTACCCTTATTGAGGAGGAAATAGAAATAGGTTATTAGACGACTATAGTTGCTCTGTCTAGCTCTAAGGAATATAGGGATCGTATAGTCTACGCATCGACGAAGGTGACCGATATCCTATATACGGATAGCATAGCGGACGCGTAGAAACAAAGAGATCTCCTTCATTAGTCTATATATAGATGTAAAGGCCCTATCTAGCCTAGCTAGTGCAGCGCTATTGTCGGTAGAGGCAGGTCGATTAGGCATTCCCTCCTATGCTTCTAGTAATAGGAGTAGCTTATATATCTCCTTTAGGATATCTATATACTCAGTAGCGGACATCTTCTCGACAATAGCCTACTTAACGACCTTAGGCCGGGTCTAGTTACCTTCGCTAACAAGATCCTTAGAGATATAGCTACGGTTAACTATAATCTAGAGGAATACGGCGACGGTGCGGGCCTTAAAGCAACGCTTTAGTAGTCTCTATATACGGAAGAATTTTAGTAACTTTAGATTGACCTCTTTTATACCCTAGAAATCGACATCCGATAATAGAGAGAAGTCTATACGATCGCCGGCCTTGTTCTTGTTCTAATAGGTACGGAATAGTATAAAGTATAGGTTTATAAAGATGTAGAACTAAGCGGGCACTAGAAGGACATGCTACTTCCTATCGTATGCAGCCTTGTTCTCGATACTACTAAAGATTATAGCTAATATACGCTCGATAGTTAGCTGATTACTAACGTTAATAATTAATCTATTATCGAAAATCGGATCCTCTAGCTTTAGACCTAGATTGCCCTAGTAGATATCGTCGTGTACTAAGGCGGTGCCCTTATTCGAGATCTCATTATTCTACGATAGAGGCATAGCTAGTAGCTGAGTCTTACTACGGAAGCTATAGTCAATCTCCGGATATACTAGTTCTTCGACTAGGTTGCCGGTATCCTTCGCTACCTTGAAGATCGTCTTAATCGCGTTACCAAATACATATATACAAGCTTCGTAGAGCTAGTACATTTCGACTGCTATAATAGCATTATTATTGTCGATGTTTTAGATAATGTTCTTAGTTAGGACTAGCTTCGAGCGGTCTAGTATATCCTACGTTAAACTACCCTCTAATATATCCTCGTAGAGGGCGATATACGAGTTAGTAATATTGACCTGTTCATTATTGTCGGCAATGCCTTAGTCCTTCCGCTTTGCCTAGCGATTGAAGTTGTCGTAGCAGATCTACTAGATATACAACTTAGCCCATTCTAAGATCTTCAGCCGCTAAGTATTAGCATTCTTCTTAATTAAGGCTTGTATAGTCTTATACGTAGGAAGCAGACCTATACTATAGAGGGTGTCGATAAGAGGTGCTAGAAGATTGCTAACATATACTAACAGAAGGCTAAGCGACTTTAGCATCTAGGAGGCCCGCTTTAGTGCTATTAAATACACTACTATATACGTAATCGTATAGATACGCTTCTACATTATGTTCCGCTTGTCCTCGAACGACATTGCTCGCTATATAGTATCCTTACGGGTATTTAGCAGTATAAAATCCTCGAGAAGGCGGTACCAATTTAGGGCGATATTATAGATTACATCGTATATCTCGGATAGGCGACGTAGTACGGCAAGACTGTCTTCTAGCTTATACGCATTAAAGAACTTCTTGCTAATTAAGTTCTTAACCTCAGCTCGCAGCTAGATAGCACTAATAAGATGCTTATTAGATAGCATGTCTTGTATAGCCTGCACCCGCTTACGATAGGTCTTAGTGCCCTTATTGCTAAACTATATAAACAACATCTTCTCTATCGGTAATTTAAGCTAAGCAAGGTACTTTATAGCGAGGGCGTACTTCTACTTTAGTGTACGGCGCGGACTACGATTGCTAGTAGGCTCGAGTTCGCCCTCTTCCTCGTCGTTTATCTTATCGAGGCCGCGCTTACTAGAATGCCAAATAGGCTGATCGTTATTATCGGAGGCATTGCTAGTACGGCGCTTACGCTCTAGTTCGCCCTCGCTCTACGGCTCTTTATCTATATTAGCATCCTTATCCTTAGTTAGACTATTATTAACTAGCTAATTATATGTAATGTTGCGATTAGCGGTTCGTAGGCGGCGAGGAGCAGCGCGCTCTTTAGTAGGCTAAAGGCGAGCAGGCTAAAGGCGAGTAGGCTAGCGGCGAGCAGCTAAGCGGTCCTTATCGCCTAGTATGTTCTTAGAGTTATAGTAGTCGCTATAGTACTAGCGCTAGCGGCGGCGATCTTTATCGAGTACTAGACCGGCGAATGCACTAGCGAATGCAGGACCTAGCAGATCGGATAAAGGGCCTAGTATATCGGAAGTCTCTCCTAGTAGCGATAGGTCTTCCGGAGTAGGCATTTCCTTGTCTTTATCGTCTAGTCGAGGCGGCAGGCCGATATCTTCTTCGCTACGACGGTCTAGTTTAGATATTAGTAGCGCTTCTATTAGATAAGAAGAGCTATGCTAATTATCTCCGCTACGACGATTGAGCTCGGAAGTGTTAGCTTAATTAGTCAAGTCGGAGCCGCTTATATTGGTTAGTATCGCGGGTATTAATTAGTATTCGAAATGTCGACTTAAGTAGCTAGCTAAAGTCGCGTCTGCTATTTAGCTATATCTTAACAATGCGGTATCGCACAAGCACGGTATTTATAGCAATATTAGTCGGAAATACTAGATCTACGAGCTCGCGGAGGTTTCGAGTATATTAGGGGTAATAAATCTAGTGCCTTCTAAGCCGCTAGTAAATAGCGTCGCCGGAGTAACGAGAACTTAGCACTACTATACCGTAGGCACTCGAGTGTCTTATTAAAGTAATTGAGAAGTACTCTACGAAGGGCCTCGAGTTAGTTCGGTTAAGATTGAAGGAGGTCGTTACGGCCTCTATTTCCCGCCTCGACGAGAACTCGATAGTAAGAAGTCGCACGTAGTTACTTATAGCAAATAAGTTAGTCGGAAGGCCCTAATTAAGGACCTCTAAGTATTAGGTACGCGAGATTTAGGAGTTGTTGTTTCGGTGTATATTAGGTGCGCTAGCAGCGGATAGCTATAAATAAAGTCGCCTCGCGGGATTTAGTATAACTTAACGTATATACGTCGCATATACGAGATTTTTGGATATTCTAATTCGCAATTAGTAGGGCTATAACCTCCTCGTATTGGATTTGCTAGTTGTCGTTAGTATAGCGAGATCGTATTTTAATAGCGGAATCCACGATGAAAATTAGCGGTTTAGCTTCAGGCCTTTAGGCAAAGGATTAGGTAGAGTAGTGTGTGATTGGTTGTTCGGAAAGACGGAAGCTAGCCCTAATTTAAATCTATCACGTGCAATCTGACCAATTCACCACCGCGCAACGTAATCCTTAATGCACAAAGGCCTGAACGGAGGTAGTGGGCAAGGCCCGGTCTTTTTCGCGGCGAAATTCGACGCAAACGGCCTCGAGTCGAATTGTCACAGGCCGTCAGACGCCGACAACCAGATCCAACCTAGCTCTCGCCAAGCCGACGACGACGACGAACGCCGTGCCTTCTCAGCCTACAAATGCTGAGCGAGTCATCCTCAGCACGCCATCGTGCCTTGCCTTCGGTCCTTTGCCTCAGATGCGACCCTCAGCTACATGCAGCCCTGTGGCGAGATCTTGTGAACGGCGTGGCGTATGCATTGTCCATGTGATTTGTGCCGAGAGAGTCACCGATGATCAGTCCAGACCGCTTAGTACGAAGACGCGCGCTTCCACCGGAAATGCTCCAGCAGCATCGCGTTCGAGACATCACCTCCGTAGCAGCTGCCGTTTCGTCCCTGCTGAAGTTACTTGTAATAATGGCCTCTCACCACTTGTGCAACCAAGTTGCGTCTCCCACAATGCCGCCAGCGATATCGAATTCGACAAAAAATGGCCGCCAACACCTTGAATCTCCTCCATCGTTCACTTATATGGCAGCGTTGAGCGTCCATTTCATTCACTAGCTGAGTATATGCCTTCTACATGTCGTCGGATCCAATGCCGCCGCATCATGAATTCTTGCCCTTCTGCGCTTGTAACGCTCTCCATTTCTCCTCGGGTATCGTAAGACAGTTGATGCCGAGATAATCGCAGATTGCAGTGCAGACCACATACGCCCATCGACCATACACAATCATCGATGCCACGAAGTACGCCCAAAGATAGTATAGCTGAATCTCCGAAGATGCAGGGCTGAAGCCAATATATGGAAGATTCACCATGATGGCCCCACCTACCAAAGGAGCCAACAAGCCTGTCCAGTATGGGAAAGGTTGCCGCGTTAAGTGAGCGAGGATGGTCTTGGTCGTCATGCGACCAAAGACGAACGACAACGTAAGGCAAAGTAGGCACAAATGATTGTCTTGGAGCAATGCGGAGTATGGTGAGCCCAGCCATGCAACAAGAGCTCCACTAAAGACGATCATCGGCGACCACTCCAAGAATACTGGCATAAGCGGAAGATTCTTTGCTCTTCTTGCCCTGACCACATTGATCACGCAGCCCGGCAAGTGAGCTGTGAAGAACGCGATCAAGAGGATCGCAGCCCAAAGATCGACCATGGACATCGAGCCAAGCACTTCCTTCTGTCCCACCACGTCCGCCAACGGCTTGTGCCAAATTTGAGGACCATGAATTCCAGAAAGCAGCATGATTGTTGAAGCCAAGAGTAAGCCTTCTGTTGGCCCGTTGAAGTAGCCGAGATACAGGGTATGTGTATGATACGTCTCCCAGGTCGAGAAGAACATCGGCAAGCAGGGTATGAGGGCTGTCAAAGCACCAATGCGCGTGGGGCCAAGAGCCATTGCAGACACTTCGAGCAGGGATGCCAGAGTGCAGTTCAGCGAGTCAATGCCATGATCAAACAGTTCTCCGAGTCCAGAAGAAGTGCCTGTCCGTCTCGCTTGCTTGCCATCAATATTATCCATAGTCGAGTATGCCCAAACCCCAAAAGCATAACTGTAGTATACCCAAGCATGCTGAGGTCCAGTAAGATCCGGATCCATGAGCTGTTGCAACCCGACGTTCCCAATTACGAAGAGGAATCCAATGAGTGTGACCATATTTGGAGCCAGCCATAACGGTAACCATTCTACGCAGTAATTCCACTACACTCAAACCGTCAATGACACTTCTAGCAACCAGCCAAAAAAATTCGAGGAGACAAGATGATTGTACGTACATAATGTTTCAAAATATAATTCGAAATCGGCGACAGGTCGACGGAAGAGTACTTGTACGTCTTGAAGTGTTTGAGTCCTTCCTCCGAGAGGCTCCCTGATGATGGAGCAGGTCTCTCTGTTATAGCACTTTCATCAGCACCACCGTTTTCCAGCTGCCGACTCGCTTCGAGAATTGCCGACGTACTCTTGTCGGCCATTGTTTTTTTCTTTTTCTTTGGTGCTGTAGGGAGGAAAGAAAATGCCACCGCCCGGAAATTCGCTTTTCTTCGCTATCGTACCACCATACTAGTCAGCTGGAAAAGGAGTGATCGCGTTTCGTTGCACCGCCGAAATTTGATGTGGAACGTGCTTTTGATGAGGTGGTGAGGTTGAAGTAGGAAGGGGGTTTTTGGTGCATGCTTGTGATTGGTTGGGATGGCGGCGAAATTAATCTCCGTGCACGTGAGGTGGGAGCTCTACCTGGTATTCCGCTGTTCTCTTCGACTGTGGCTTTGAAGGAGTACGTACGTACCCGTTGCAAATGCTAGAATGCCACGGTATCACCGAGCTCGATGCTGGGATGGTGATAAGCTGGCAGAGGTAGGCACAAATACTCGCGATTGACGAAATATTAGCACAGCACAGCCATACACAGACATATTAATCATTTCAACTGCAGAAAGAGCACCTCTCACATTCAGCAAAGTAGCATCACCATGTCTCGATTCTTCCCTCACACCCCTTATGCAGAAGAGCAGCCGTACTCACACACGCTCCTCTACAGCCACGTCCTCTATCGTGGCTTCCAAACAGGCACAACACTCGGTCTTGGCTCGGTTGCAATTCAATCTGCATACGGCTGCGTTCGTGGCAGAAGCTCAATAGCACGTGCAGCGATTTTACCTATCACTGGACGATGGGCTCTCGTAACGACGGCGCTCATGGTGCCTGCGACTTATGGAAGAATGTATGGAAGAGAAGAGATAGAGTGGCGGGATCGGTCGTGGCGGCTATTGGAGAATAAAGGACAAGTTGAAACGGATGATTGGTCGCTGATTGGTACTGTGGTTGGAGCGATGGCGGCCTTGCGGCAGAGTACGGTGAAGGTGACGGGAATGCGGAGGGCAATGAGAGTCGCTGGGGGAGCTGGAGTCGGGAGTATGGTCGGCGTGGCAGGTTATATGGCATGGCGGTATGGCGTGCATGGTGGGAAGCGAGAAGGGTGAGGAGACTGGCGAGGAAACGCTGATGGAGCGTCTGGATCATAAATGACCTTCGCAATAATTCATGCGACCTCATGCGCCATGCCTCGAAAGCGGAGAGTTCTGGAGAAGACGCACACGAAAATGTGTTCTGCAAGACCAATTGTGCGTCCAAAGCCAGCCCGAAGATCTTACTTGCAACGGACAGCGTAACCCAAGACCTTTGGCCTCAGCTTTTGTTGACCTTTATATCGACTTGGCAGCACCACATGGTATATTCATTTGCACGACGTCTCGTTGTCGATGAGATGACCGTGACCTGCACCGGGAAATCGAGCAGCGACATTTAGCACCTAGTCACCCACAAGCCATAATGGTCATCCCCAAGCTGACGCTGGCTTGGTAAGGTGCGAAGCAGGACCGCAATTTCTCCTAGATTTGAATCTCTAAGAGATGCAGAGCTCGAAGAAATCGCCTCCAGAGAATCAAAAAGACGTTTGCCTAGATCGCATCACCTTGACCCATGTGCATCACATCCTCGAGCCTTTTCGAAACGAACTCCAACGTTGCACACACAGGCCACAACTGGAGGATCAGCATATTCATCCCCGTCGTCGCCACTCTGATCGCGATCGAAGCATCTCTACCACCCTCCGAGCCAGCCAGGAGTGACCGGATCAGCGAGCGCATGCACGAGGTGTATCAATCAGGCGACAAAAGGTGGGAGCACGAATGCAACGAAGGCCGTTGCTAGTTCAGGAGTCACAGTAAGAACAAGAACGAAACCTTCTACCAGACGGTAAAACGTTCGCTTCACCGAATCTGAGCACCAGACCTACTCATGCTACCTAGAATTCTCGACCTGCATAACCTGAATCCTTCCATCCTCTCTCTCTCTTCCTCCTTGAAAAACGTACTCATTCGCCTTCACATCAAGAATAGCTTTATGAATCCACACAACATAATCGCTCCTTCGTCATCACGGGAACTTCCTGCCCCGTTAAATAAAGCGCTGGGAAGTGTCGAATGTGCGCGCTGGGCCTGCCGTCGATGGTGGATACATACATGTAGTTGTTCGTTGCACGGAGATCTTCTTTAGTTCTGCCACGATGGTTGTTGCATTCGTTAGAAGCGCTGAGGGCAGGGCATGTGGCTTGTCGCTCTGATATCCACGGAACTTGCTGTATGACAGCCGGCCGCCCTTCACAATGTATCGAGCACTGTGACTGTCAGCGAAGAAACACGGTCTGCATCAGGTGCCGCTTGATTTCCGTCGAAAAATTCCGAGAAGCACATGATGGGATGGATGGTGGACTGGAACATTTGCTTTTCCAAGTAAGATGAATTTTCATGATATCGTAAGCACTGCCCTATCTTGAAGCAGTCTGAATGAGCTCGGCCTGCTGAAACTATCTCTGGGAGAGTTCGCAGCGCTGAGGACCAAGCATCGCTGTTATAGCGTGGGCAACGATCCTGAAGTCCCGATGGTCGCTATCAATGCTCGCAAATGGGTATGGTATGTCGAAGCGTCGTTTTTTGTTGAGTATACTGCAGGAACGTACGGCCGCCTTGCGGAGGAGCGTTCCTGGGTGAGGCGGCCCACCTTAAGCCTCTATGAATGTTCGAAGCGACCAGATGTCGCCGATCTGTTGAAAATATGTTAGTCAGGGCACCCCGATTCAAGACATTTTCCATCTTACTTCGAGCTTCTTCTCTCCCGTGCTCAGCTTCCTCTCCTTAAGATAGTCGTCCCATCCCTTCTGAGCCTCGCGCCGACGCTCATCGTTTCCGGCGTACCATTCTTCATCGAGAATGGCCGAATAATTGTCAGTCTTGTCCTTCACGAGCTTGAAGATGCTCTTTGAGATCTTGAATTTCCCTCTCATAATTAGAAAGTTGACTGTGAGACCACTCAATCGACCCATATCGACGACTCGCAGATTTTGAAGGAAGCAGATGGTCTGGATTGAGAATGTGCAACGAAAAGGTATCTTGGAACACCGAAAGAGTTCGATCCTGAAGTCGCAGCACGCGTAGAATGTCGAAAGAGCTTCGTCGCGGACTTGACGGGAAACTCGAGTGATGGGTGGCTGAGAGGGCGTGAGCAAGGTCGGAAAGTCTGCAACGTAGAGCTCATAGACGTTGTTGCGAAGTTCAGGTGGTAGATCCATGAAGCCACGGAATTCAAGCCTGCTATCTGCCATCTCAAGGTGTTCGATCAAAGTGGCCCGGCCAACCTGCAGAGAAGGGTGAGTAACACGACGATGAGAGCATTCACCGATCTCAAAAAGCGTACCTTTTGGGGGTTTCGGTGAGCCCGCCTATCCGTTGCAAACTTGCGAAGCTCGGCATCGGTACACTTATCGTAGCAGATAAGACCCTTCTGAATGCGCGCCAGGTATTTTTCGGGAGATCGAGTCTTTTCTTTGTATCCTGCTTCGGCTAGCAGTCGGCGAAATTGACTTGGCCGGCCATACTGTGCCGGTTCCTTCAGGCGCCAGTACTTGTCGAGCGCATGCTGCATGGTGGACACCCTGCGGTCGCGTCGCGGATTCTAACGCGAGAAAAGGCGAGCAGAACCGGTTGGAACGTGCAAGTTGCCAACCTGGATCAAGGTGGTTGTTGTTTGTTTGAAGAAAGGCGCAGAGGTGGCGAGGTTTGATGTGGTCCGATGGTGTGATAAGATATCACGATGTTGATGCCCAGAAGTGAGGCAACCTAAGTGAGAAGTGAGTGGCGGAAGTGAGGCAATCTGTCAAATTCAGCAGACTCATATCAAACTTGTACATTCAGGTGGTACATATCACATACCGTCTCGCACTTATAGACGTCTCTCTTTCGCGCCGAACGCCGCGCCAATGCTTCTGGTACATATTCCGTCACTCCCCAAATTATCCTTTCTACTTCCTCGCCGTTGGCCCTGATACGCCTGCGCCGATAACGCTCGGCAGCTCTTCCGATCCCATCGAGAACAGGGTGCCAACAGCAAATCCGATGAGCGAGACCAGACCGACGGTGAAGAGAGCGATCAGCCAGAACTCCACGCTGACGTCCTTCTTCTGGCAAGCTGGTCCACCCCAGACAGTCGTCTTTTTGCCATCGCTGCTCTTGGTCGACTTGCACTGGCAGCTCCAGCAGTCCAGGCCTGTACTGCCACCGGGTGCCAGCGAGTCGGGATCGTGGTACTTCTTGCTGCATTCACCGTGTCCCGTGCAGTTCCTTGTTGCACTTTCGCATGCGGACTGCGAGGTGAAGCAGGCCGGAAGGATGCCGCGAAGTGGTGTAGTATTGTTGGCGAAAGAGGAGGCTGGAGCAGAGAAGCTCTGCACGGGCTTGAAGTCGTGTGTTTCTGTCAGAGGCTCCTCCTTTGGCGATCGGTCTCGCTTTGCCTTGATTTGCCGTTGCGGGATCTCGTAGGTTCCCCATTGGAACTTCTCTTCCTTTCCTTGCTTTGCAGAGAGGTCTGCCGGTGGCGAGATGAGCGCGGTAATGCTCCACTCGTTGCTCTTCGCAAGCTTCTCGAACATTGCACTGGCATCGGCCAGCGAGTCAGCGACGTAGAACATATCGCCATTCACGACGACGTTGTTCGTCTCCTTGATGTTGGCAAGGACCGCATCGTCCGAAAGGGCTGCGAGGGGTCGTGGGTCAGATTGCTTTATGAGGTCAACGAACAGACCTTTGCTGGCATGCGCTGCCGGTGCTGGAGACACCTGCACAGACGTATATGCTGAGCGGAGGCTGTCGACTGCGATATTCACAGTCAGAGTGAAGCCCGCGAATATATGGAGTTTCACATACGCTCTTTCCCTTCAGCGCCTTCGACCAGGATCAAAGCTCTCCTTGGGCCATCACGCTGCTCCGTGAACATGCGATGCCGCAGTCCATAGGCATTGATGGCATCGATCACTTCGTCCCTGGCTATATCTGCTCTATGATAGTCCTCCACGCCTGCCCTTTGCGCGAGCAGTAACCTCGCTGGCACGGGCGACAGCGTTCTCGAATGCGGGTCATGTCTAGGCTGCGGGTGAGGGTCGTATGTGAGGATATGCGCGGTGCTGGCCGAACCGATGCGCGCGCTCCAGCATAGCGCTGATATTATGCCCGTCGTGGTGAGCTTCATCGTCGGTGGCGTGGCGTGGCGAGGCGAGGCGATGAGATGGCGGTGGCGGTATTGATGCTATCGTGCCGTGCCTCTATGAGAGAGCTCGCGGTCTGCCAAGCCTCACCTTCGCTTCCAGGGTCGATTGATCGTCAGCGGAACTGCTTCCTCCGCCACCGAAACCTTCGAGAAGACGGCCGGCGATTGTTTCTATCACCTCACCACATTTCACTTTCGACATCTCGACCAACAAACACACACGGCACTTCTAGCCATTTCCGCAACATCGCGCACATGTCATATCGATAGCGACACCCTCTCACCACTTCTCTCGCCCTCCCGCCACGACTCTTTCAGCCGTCGACATGCACATGCTTCCCCGTACCTTGCGGCTGCGGCAACAGCCCATACGTCCGCCTCGCCTCACTCGATTATTGCAGCAACAGCGGCAAACACACACACAATCACCTCGTCTAATTCAAGTCCCTCAAAGACGACTCCTGTCACAGATCGCATCTCGGCAAAATGGCGGGACCGTACGATTTCAGCCTGTTCGCTTCAAGAAACCACGCCTCACTGTGAAGCGTGTAGCGATCTCTGTGATCATGGGTGGCGCGATGATGGCATATGTGCTGCTAATCGCAAGGGCGGCGGGCATATCAGTCGAGGTGAGCCTCGAGGAAGTAGAAGACGAGGGAGGGGAAGAAGAGGAAGAAGTTGAGGATGGGGAGGACGTTGGGTATGCCTCGGAAGACAGCTTATTCATTCCTCTCACTTGGAGCAAAAAGATGCCGCGCACATTCTATAAAGGCAGTGATCCAGAGTGGCAGGAGTTTGTGAAGATTGCAAAAGATAAGCAAAGGCATAAAAAGATTCAGGACGAACTCGTTCAGACGGTATACTCGAACTGTCAGAAGCATCCGATCATCAAGCAGCAGTTGGGAAAGGATGCCAAGATAGGAAAATACTGGCTGGACATCTCATTTCCAGATGGCCCGCCTCAAGAGTACGAGCGAAGCGGAATTGAGATTGGCGATGGCTTTGTGGCGTTGAGTCAGCAGAGAGTGACGCCGGAGAAGCAGTGGCGACTCATGCGTGCGCTTTATCCCAAGGCTGCGTTTGATTCGTTGTGGGCGGCTACCAGCGTTCTGGCGGGCATCCACTTTCGAAGAATCAAGCAGCTTCTGGGGTGGGAAGGCAAAGATCCTTTCAGTCCAGAAGAGCGATATCGACACGCGCTCGAGGTGATGGAGAAGCGGCAGGCTGCTAGAGATGGGAAACAGGTTGGTGGGAAAGCGCAACTCGACGCCGATGGTAATGCCAGCTCTATTGTTGGTCGTTCATCAGCGTCTGCGACGAGTACAGAAGCGCCGAAAACAGGGAGCGAGGGAGCAAAGAAACTACCATTCGGCTTTGAGGTGCCCATGCCTGGACATGCTCTCGGCGGGGAGGGCACGCACGACCTTCATATCGCCATGCATTCCTTCAGCTCGACAATCAGGAAGCAGTGGAATCCAAAGAAGATGGAGCCGCCGCGAGGGACGTTCGTGGTACAGGGATTGGTGGAAGTGCGAGGGTCGCGTGGCAGGGTGCTCTTGGATGTGCAAAGCTGCTACGACCCCAAGCAAGCGAGGTTTGTAGCCATGCACGCTTCTGTGCGGAACTTCAAGCGATGGAATCAGGCGCCCAAGGGCGGGCCTTGAGACGGATGAGAGTTGAGCATTGTAGCATTATTTGCTAAGCGTTCGAGCGTGGTGCGTTTCAGCCGGAGATGATGACATTACTGCATGGCATCGGAATGGGGCATGGAGCATGGGGCATGGGGCATGGGGCATGAGATAGCAGTGACTGGGGCGGTCGTTGTTGGATTCAATCGATTCATTATTTTGTTTGTAGACGGGTAGCGCTGAGCCAGAAAATCGAAGTATTGCTCCTTCACTCCTTACTGGCTTGACTTTTTCATTTCAAGTGGGTGCAGCATGGCTCGGCGAAAGCGCGGCAACACGCGAATGGAATCTCGACGCGACTTGACGACTTGACACCACATTCTGAAGCCAGGCAGCATGTCTGAGCCTCCTCCCGTCATCAACATATCAATATCCTCCTCCACGGCACCTCCCTCTCCAACAACCGGGCCAACCTCGACGCGTGAGAGATCTCGACCAACATGGGCAGTGATCGTGACATATTCTGACCCAAGACAGATCGACTGGCAACGCAATCTGCAGCAGACGCGCTTCAACGTCTTTCGGGTGCCGGTATCTCGAGCATCTCCACCGGCGTGAAGGATCTCGACAATGCCCTGATCGGTGGCAAGCAGTCTGCCAACGCCAATGCCAACGCCAACGCCAACGCCAACGCCAACGCCCATGCTGGCTTCGAGCGAGGCAAAGTTGCCGAGATCTGGGGCCCGGCGGGTTCGGGAAAGACAGCTCTCGCCTCTCAAGCTGCGCGCGAGGCAATCATCAAGGATGGCGGCAAAGTCGCGTGGCTCGATTGTGCGACGTTGCTGAGTATGGCCCGAATGAATGCCATCCGTGCACATCCACATACATCCAGAGACCAATCGGGAAAGCCGTTGGTCGATGATTCTTTCCACTACCAGTCAATCGCCACTCTCTCACACTTACTGGCTTGGATTGTGCACCCACCGCCTTCCTTTCCTCCGCATGCAACGACTCTGCTTGTGCTGGATGATGTAAATTCCCTGGTCGACCTCGATTACCCGCGACTTCCTTTGAACAATGGCAATGGCAATGGCAATGGCAATCGAACAGAACAGCAGAAATGGCAGGCCGGTCGTAGATACGCCATTCTTGCATCCTTGATCAAGGCACTCAACAAGCTTGCCGCCGTGCACAACTTGGCAGTAATCGTCACCACCGGCTGCAGCTCACGTATGCGCACTGATGAGGGACTCATGGCAGCTATAGCACCTGGAGTTGGAGGCGCAGAATGGGAGAATGGTATCTGGTCCCGCACGGTCGTGTTTCAAGACTTCAATGGCCGCTTTGCTGGTGTTCAGAAATGCCAAGGCCGAAATCTCATGCCTCTCGATGCCGTTGGAGACGTTAGGAACCCCATCGGATTTGAGATTGCTGAGCGCGGACTCGTCAAGGAGAGACATGTGGAGGTCGATTTGACGAGCAGTTCGCCGACTGCTGGACCCCAAGCCGCCAAGAATGTTCGCAAACGTGCATATGAAGAAATTGCAGACTCAGAAGACGAGGATCTGGATGAGTATGGATGGGCTGAGAATGATGAGGAAGTACTCGCCGCAGAGTCGTTGGCCAACAAGCAAAGCGAGAACGGCCAAGCAGATGGAGCGACTTGAGAGCTCTAACATTATCGTCCTCTCCAACCATCAACTACCTGGAATACGGTATCATTCGACCCCACATTACCTGGAAACACGACGTAAGGAATGCCGCTCCATTTCGACGACTCTTCCAGGCACTCCCACAATGGCACACCTGGAGCCGCTTGACCCACGACAGTGGCGATCTTCATGCCTAGTGCTTTCGACGCCATATCTGACGACGTGATGCCACCCTTGGCAATCACATATCTTGGTCTCGATGTCAAGCCGCTCAAGAAATGCACAAGCGCTCGGGCGACTGCTGAACCAATGTTCAGGCTCTCTGTAGCATCCGCACCTGTCACGAGCTTCCGACTGGTCATGACGAGCACGTCTTGGCCCCTTTCGATCTCACGTGCAGCTTCCTCCTGCGCTTGTTGGATGATAAGATCCGCGCTCATCTCGGACTCAAGTAGCTGATCCACTTGCAGCTCAATCGTCGTCAGCCTCGAACCGCTCTTCTCTCGGAGCACCTCCAATTGAGCAGTCGTCTTGGGCACATAGCTTCCCGCAATGATCAAGCCGCCAACCTTGGGATCGAGATGCAGCTGCTCGGCAGTTTTCGGTGGAATTGGAGCAATACCCAACTTAGCAGAAACCAAAGCCGCGCCGCTGCGATACAGAAACTTCCTAGACTTGCTCGCTGGCAAAAACATCAGCTTTGAACACGCAAATCGCAAACACAATCCACTTACCATCCAAAATCCCCAAAACAACAACATCCATATCACTCTCACTCGCCGCATTGACAACCACAACACTCCCCTTCTCAAACCCCATCACCAACTCCCTCACCCTCTCCGGCCCTCCAACCCTCACATCCTCCAACCCCAAACTCACAACCCTCTCCCTCAAAATCCTCCCCCCACTCTTCTCCACAACCCAATCCCTCAAATTACTCTCTTGATACCCAAACGTCGCATCCCTCGCAAACTGCGTCTCGCCCGCCGGCACCAAAACCCCTTCCTCCTCAACATAATGCACATCAGAGATCGTATACCTCCCCCCTTGCAAAAAGAACGGTGCGAGAATCCACAGATCCGCTTCCCCCAAGATTTCAGATACAACATCCGCTTCCAAAGGAAAATGTCCCCTCAACGTCGAATCCGATCGCAACACAATTTCGAACTTTTCCCCAGTCTCCCGTCCCGCGATTTTCAAATTTTGACAAATCTCGTGGAGCAGTGAGCGAGCTTGAGGGGCATGTAAAGCTCGAGAATTCGTTAAAATGAAAAACCCTCCGGTTGCGGAGGTGGTTGAGGAGGCGAAGGAGGCTTTTAATGTGGAGATTTCCCAGGTCATGAGGACTTGGATGTCGTGACATGTTTGGGTTCCGGTGGGGTCGTCGTCGAGGATTACTAGGAGAGGGGAGGTGGGGAGGCGGGATTTGATTTTTGGGCGCAGGTTCCCGTTAGCATCATTGTCGGAGAAGGGGGGTGGGAGGGTGGAGAGGAGGTGGTCTTTGTTTTGGCGGCGGGGAGGGGGCATTGGTTTGGTTGGGTTGGGTTGGGTTTCTGAGGTGAGGTGATGTGCGATTGGTATAGTTGGTTAGTAGACGCTGTTTTGATATGAGGAGGTTCGGCTAATGCACCCTGGCACACTCGGGCCGGTGGGAGTCAAGTCGGTGTTTGAAGGGATGTACTTAAGTGGAGCTTGATATATCGACATTCAGTGTAGTAATAGAGAAGCAACTGTACGAACGACCTTCAGGCACGCAAGAGCTTTGACACGGGAGTCCAAGAGATCACATTATCCAAGGCAGGAAGCCTGCGACTCCGTCTGCATTATTCTATCCATCCTCTCTCAAACCTCAGCAAAGCGTGAAGCATTCGGTCAATGAGGTGTCTTGCGAAGCGAATGTATACGGTCAAGTTCATAAATCTCATTTCTCTCCTTCATTTCGACGAATGATCCGTTGACACAAACACCTCGCCAGTCCCCGACCATGGAAGTCCATGTCATCGCTAGGTCGAGGAGATTCGATTCGCATAGACGCTCAACTCTTGCTTGCGTTTGTCTGTAGCGAAGGCCAGGGTAACAATGACGCAGAACGCGAAGAGAACCTAAGCCCCAGCCACATGGTGAATGGTTGGCTCCGAAGAATGCTACTGTGAATATGACGATGATTGTCACCTGCACGAAGGCGAGAGGCTGAGTACCATCTTCGCTTTGTTGGGAAAATTTCTTGGATGGATGGCGTTTTCTAACACAAAGGACGCAGCAAGACCGGCTGACAATTTGATAGACCTCCTGGATTGGATGCTTTCAAGAGAGCTGTCGAGATTTGCAAGTCGTTTGAGGCTGAGAGTTGAGATATCAAGTCTAGACTCTAGACTCTGCCTTTACAAGCCACATGCAGTGTTACCTAGGTACCAGTAAAGGTCGGATCTGTCCGTAAGTACGTACGTACGGCTACGTATAACGGCATGCATTCGGTCAAGCCTACAAAAAAAAAAAGTTCTACAAAGTCGCAACTACGAGATCGTGGGTAATCCTTTGTCCAAAACGCCATGCCCCAAAACATCAACATCGACTAATATCCTCTTCCTGCTCATTACTTCATATCAGCCGGCGTCAAAGCCTGTACCACCGACGTGCCGTCCATGAACCGCGTCCTGAAAATCCTGTTCGCATTTGCAAACATGCCGTCCTTCAAACTGACAACAATAAATTGACTGCCTCGGAATCTCGTGCGGATCAGTCTGCCAATGTTCTGGGTATGCGAAAGATCCAACGCGGCATCGACTTCGTCCAAAATGTACATGGGTGCAGGCGAGTATTGCAGCAGCGACAGGATCAGCGACAGCGCAATCAGCGATCGCTGACCACCGGAAAGTTCGGTCAAAGACTGTTTCCAGACCTTGCCCAAGCAGACCTTGACCTCGAGACCATCACTGATCTCTTTGCCCTCAGGTGGGTCGAGTTTGGCTGTGTTGCCTGGTAAGAGGTCGTTGAAGATGAGGCCAAAGTCCTCGTTGACCTTGGACCAAGTCTTGAAAAGAGCCTCCTTCTTGTACTTATCGAGCTCATCAATGGTGTCCTCAATCTTTCGCTTGTCCTTGATGACGGTCCGCATCATCTGCTTCAAGCTGGCCTCTTTCTTCTCCACCGAGTCGATGGTAGCCATCACCGCAGGATTAATCTTCTTTTTCATGCCTTGGAATCTTTCTTGAATGTTCTTAAGCTTTGATCGGCACTCATTCATGTTTTGTCCAGACCAGTCGTAAGGAGTGCCGGATCTGCCGAAGGAGGACTGCTCTTCCAAGATCCAATCATACTCCTTTTCTAGGCCGTGCACAGATTGCGAAGCAGATTGCTGAGCTTTTGCAAAGTTATCGATGGCGTGTCCGAGTTTTTGAGCCTCAAGCTTCTCGTCTGAAATTTGCTTCGTCTTGCTCTTGGTCACCTTGTCCAATTCGTCTATCTCCTGATCGAACGAGACGAGTTTCTTTCTTTCATCGTTAAGCTCGGCCTCAGCTTCAGCATGCTTCTCTTTTGTGCTGCTCTGATCTTGCAACTGTGCTTGAAGCTCTTCATCGTGACCCTTCAGCGTCGTCTCGGCATCATGGAGCTCTTCTTGCGCGGCTGAGAGATCGCTGCCAGTCTGCTCGGCATCAATGCTTGCATCTCTGACTTCCTGCTGAAGAGGCTTGATTGATGCTTGGGTCTTGGAAAGTAAAGTCTTCAGCTTTTCAAGTTCTCCTTGCAATTGCTCAAGCTTAGCACCTTTGTTGGACGAAAAGTCTTTCATGTCCTTCTCAACACGCTTGACGTCTTGTTCGGCCTCGGTCTGACGCTTCTTTGCCGATTGGATCTTCTCCTTGAGGGCGACAATGGTCTCCTTCATCTCGGCCACCGAAGCAATGATGCTACTTGACGAATTGCTGGCAATCTGAGACTCTGCAAGCTGGATTTCGTGGGTCTTGAGGTCCAATTCCTGCTTCATTTGACGCGCGCTCTTCAACTTCTGCGCATCGCGAGCCATGACCTGCTCCAACGCAGCAAGTTTCGCTTCTTCACTCTCAAGCTCTTGCGTAATTGCATTAAGCTTGCGCAGCTTCAGCAGGGCGCCGCCACCTGAGGCTGCGGATCCGCCAGAGAGAGTACCGCTTGGATCATATACGTCTCCCTCCACTGTCACGCTCTTTAGTCGCACAGATGGATCGAAAGTGACCCTCTTCGCTGTATCTGCATTGGCACAGATCAAGGTGTTGCCAAATACGTACTCCATGGCCTTCTCGATCTCATGGTCGTAGCCGATCAGATTAATGGCTAGATGAACCATGTTCGGACATAGCTTCTGCGCATTGCCTACGCGATCCGCTGGTGCGCGAGCCGGATCGATCTTGTCGAGCGGCACAATTGTCACTCGCTTTCTGAGCTTGCCGTGATCGATGAGCAGAGAAGATGTCTTGGCAGAGTCCACGACGATGTTGTATAATCGTCCACCAGCGCAAATCTCTAGGGCAGTGCTAGCTTCAAGTGACGAGTCCGGCAGGCTGAATAGCTGTGCGACAAGCCCTTTGACGCGTCTGCGGTCGAACTTTGGTTCCGGATCTGAGTACGAAAAGTCCATATTGATCATCTCTCTTCGCATACGCTCTGCATCGTTCTGCAAGACGCGTATCCGCTTCTCCAGTTGAGCCTTCTCTGCCTGCTGCTCTTCTTCCTTGCCGGGCTGGAAGCCCAACTTCTCGAGCTCCTTTTGCAGTTTCGCGGCTTGTGCTCGTAGCGACTCCATGTCTTTCAGCAGTCCAGCATTTTCCTTTTCTGCCTTTTTCGCCCTGGGCTCGTCTTCCTTGATGCGCGACTCGAGATGAGTGATCTTCAGCTTAGACTGTTCCACTTCTGTGCCCGCTTTACTTGCATTGTCGCGTGCCGCAGCGAGTTGGCCAGCATATCCGCCATCTGAGCCTGCATTGGAAGAGATTCCGGTTTGCAAAGTCTGCAGAAGCTCTTCTTTCTTCTCGACTTCAGATTTCAGTTCCTCGAGCTCCTTGCTTGCACCCTCGAATTTCTGCTGGAGCATCTGGTGTGCTGCCGTCTTTTGCTTCAGCTGCTTCTCCAGATCGTTGACCTGCGCCTGCGCTTTTTGCAATCGCTCCTGCTCCTCTGCCATAGATGATCTCTTCAGCTCGAGTTGTGTATCTATTCTCTCCAGAGCAATGGCAAACTCCTTGACAGCGTCTTCCAGCTTCGCGAACTTGCCGCCCTTCCTGAGCTCCTTATCTCTTGCAGCACGCACCTTCTCCTTGTCTTCTTCCAGGACGCCGATTTCCCTTTGCAGCTTTTCACCATTCTCTTCCAGCTGTGTTGCTCGCTCTTTCTTGGCCGCTAGATCTTGCGCACTCTGCTCCATCTTCTGCTTAGTCTTGACATAGTCGTACGCGACCACGAGCTTCGTCAAGCGCTCGAGATCACTTTGTGTGCTCTGAAACTCCAAGAAAGCGCGCTTCTCGTTTCGCAGCTTGTCCAACTTAGGCTCGATTTCCTCCTTCAGTAAGCCCTCAATCTCTTCCACTTTGGTCTGCTTCTTTGCCAAAGTCTTGAGCGCCTTCTCTCGTCGGTCCTCAAACATGCGCGTGCCTGCCGCTTCTTCCACCATGCCAAGAATCTCGGTGCTTTTCATGTTCAGCACTTTGGTGATCTTTCCCTGCATGATCAAGAAGTTGGGATTGTTGATGTTCAGCTGCACGCTCTGAAACAGGTTCTGCACGGTCTGCTGCTGGGCTCGATGTCCATTGACAAGATACTTGCTGGTGCCGCCCAGGACGATCTGGCGCGTGACGCTGATTGTTTTGTGCTCCTCAAATCCTATGGGCGACTTGGACTTGTCGCTGTTGTCGAATACCAAAGTGACCGAGGCCTTTGTGATGCCGGCCTGACCACGCTTGTAGATGAGATCGCTCGCACCGCCACTCGCACGCAGCAATTCGAATTTGCCAATTCCCAAGCAGAAACATATGGCGTCCAAGATGTTTGATTTGCCCGATCCGTTCAGCCCAGTGATGGCGTTGAATGTCTCGTCCCAGCCGGCGATGACGGTGCGCACGGCATAGGACTTGAAGCCGTCAATGACGAGCTCTATGATCCGCATGATTCCGGTCGTATATTGTAGTATCGTTGTCGTTGGGCGCGCATCATCTGCGTTGATGTTGTGCTCGGCCCTGATGCAAATGTTGTTTGGTTTGTTTACTTCGGAGAAACATTCGGCCCGGTTCATGGCGACGCTGCAACGCGACTTCTCCACGACATTATTTTCATGCGGCAAAGCTATCGAACTCTGCAACCTCTATCCTCTATAGCACTCGTTGTTATGACTCTTCGTGACAGGGATATAGTATGGCTAGTGTTGTAACATCAATGACACGCAGAGGCTGGTCGATCGCTTAGTCACCGAGAACGAGGCATTTATGTTCGTACCAAATGTCTCTCGGTTTCCGGTGCTCGAGCACAACACCCACCGTCTATGACTACATGTAGACTACACGCCGACCTCCCCACACGCCGTGGCATTGCAACGGCGGTCGTTCAGCGGCCACCCACGCTGGCCCTCGTGAGCTAATCGGCTCGGATCAGCAAATGAAAAGTCTTATCAGATCCGAGGGGCATGCCGAACTGCCCACCCTGCACCACAAATTACTCACATTACTCACACTTGGGCAAACATCGACCGAGCACCACTTTCCGTGCCTCAGCGACATGGAAAATGACTACCTCTATGTTGGCGTGTGGAAAGGCAAGCGCGTTCGGGAGTCTTAAAGCGGGTGTTCGGCCATGCACAAGACTCTATACCACACCTTCCTCCCCCAGCATCGGCGGCAGTGCCGTCAATGGGAAACATGCCGCGAGAAACGAGGACCCTGCCACCCAGCGGGAATTGCTCATGAACGTGCTCAGTGCGAGTGCCACGAAACGAGACGCGAAGCAGTATCTGGCACGATTCAACAGGCCGAGAAAGGATTCGCAAGGCGAGAAGCCAGATTTGTATGCACTGCTTGAAGACCGGAATGCGCGGAATCGCGCGGATCAGTCCAGGTTGGAAAAGACTGGAGTCAATCTGGGTGGTCTGTATGCGCCATCTAGAGCTATTGCAGACGTGCCGCAGTTCTCATCCGACGAACTTTCTCGTGAACAAGCCAAAGCGGCACCGCAAGAAGAGCTTCATGTGGCCTTGGCATGTCTCAAAGCGCCAGAAGCCATTGACGAAGACACTCTAGATGGACTGGCTCGGACCATTGCTCAGCTTGTGAAACTCGACATGCGCATAATATTGGTACTGGACATCAACATCAATAATGTCCAGGCCGAGAAGTATGCAGGCTCACTGGTGGACGTCAAGGCTCTTCGCAAAGCTTTCGCCCAGCAGGCCGATCGCTTGTGTGATGCTATTGATCGCCACAATTCTGAAGGAGCCCGATCAGTTCCTAACGCACTCGAAGTGGTGGAAGACGTATGGGAGAATGGAACAGAAACGCATGAGCTGCACGTCACCATGCCAAACACACTGATCGATCCTTTAAAGCGCGGCATGGTACCCATTATTCCTTCATTGGCGTACACCGCGTCTGGGCAATTAGTGCAAATTGCAGCAGCAGACATCATGACGACTATCACGAAGTACCTGATCGGCGTTGATTCAGCCGGGCAGCAGATAGCAGGTCCTCCAGAACCAATCTCGCTCGATCGCATAATTGTGCTAGATGCCATAGGGGGTATTCCAAGCAAAGACCGCGGAGATGGAGCTCACGTATTCATCAACCTGGAGCAGGAATTCGACAAAATCGAGCAAGAGCTGTCAGAGTATGCAGATGCAGCAGAGCGCAACCACAGCCATCCTCGAGGTTCAGCTTTCTACGATCAGCATCGTGACAATCTGGATTTGGTCCGAAAATGCTTGCAATTGTTACCTCCATCATCTTCCGCATTGATTACGACACCAGAGGAAGCAGCAAGCTCCTCGCGAGCGACAAAAGCAAATACACTTGGAGCAGGAACGAGACGGCAAAAGAATCCACTGATCCACAATCTGCTCACCAACAAGCCACTCATCTCCTCTTCCTTACCAGCCGCCCGTCTAGCTCATGCAGAAGGTGAAGATCCGAACACGCCCGTCACAGAAGCCAGCACCGTGCTGAGACGAGGCATGCCTTTGATCATCATACCAGCTGCTGACCGGTATCTTGGATGGCAAAGACCTCAGGACGGCAAGAGTATGCTGCGACTAGACGAGGACTCGCGAGTTGATCTTCCTCGGCTAGTGCACCTCATCGAAGACAGCTTTCGTCGCAGACTCAACGTGCAAAACTACCTCGACCGCGTCAAAGACCGCATCGCAGGCATCATCGTTGCAGGACAGTACGAAGGCGGCGCCATCTTAACATGGGAAATGCCACCCGGCGTGAACGACCCAAATCGACTCGTCCCCTACCTCGACAAATTCGCCGTCCTCCAAACCTCACAAGGCAGCAGCGGAGTAGCGGATATCGTCTTCCAGGCAATGGTTAGAAGTTGTTTCCCCGGAGGCGTATGCTGGCGAAGCCGCAAAGACAATCCGGTCAACAAATGGTATTTCGAACGCGCGACAGGAAGTTGGCAGATTCCGAATAGTAATTGGACGATGTTCTGGACGGGAGAGGATGTGGTGGAGAATGAACAGAAGTGGAAAGATTACGTTTCTGTGTGTGAGAGTATTCAGGCTAGTTGGGCGGATACTGGCAAGAAGCCTGACTAAAAATTCCAAACAACGGATAGATGCAACGAATGGATGCTACCTACACTCCCTCCCTCATCCCCGTCTCTCTACTCATTTCCTCCGCCCTCTCCCTATTCCCCACAACCTCATACCTCGCATCCATCTGCACCGCCCCCTCAATCCGAAACTCCCTCATCCACTCCGGTTTCCTGTCCACACGGGCCCAGGGGCATAAGCTCTGTCAATTCGATCAATTCCGAATAGTTCCTTCCTAATTCCTCAAACAGCCATCTTCAACTTCAACAAATCCCCCTCCAAAACCTCCCGCCTCTTCTCCTCAGAAAGAAACTCAGCCATATCCCAAGTAATATTCACATACCTCCCACTCAACCACTCCCTCCTCACCTTACTCAACTTGACCAAAGTATCCGCATAAACCTCTCGACTCTCCGTAAAAACCTTTCTCAAATCCTCATCCATCTCTCCTGCCATATCTGTAAGCACGTTTCCAGGATGTACGGAAAACGCCACGAGTCCTTCATCGGCGTATTCCACCGCAAGAAATTCTTGGAGGCGCGTCATGGCCATTTTTGAGATTTGGTAGGCGGAGAGACCGGGAGTGATACAGGTTGCTCCGACGGAGGAGATGGAAATGAGGGTTTTGAGGGAGGATTTCAGGACGAGGGGTAGGATGGCGTGGGTTAGGAGGTAGGTGCCGAAGATGTTGATTTGCACTGGATTGACATGTCAGTAGTGTGGGAGATGAAAGGGACAAGAGGTCTTACTCTGTTGCAACCATCTCCCAGAATCTTGTTGGTGAAGTTTGGATTCTTTCTCCATGTGGATGACGCCCGCATTGTTGATCACAACATCGACTTTCTCGAATTCTATCTCAATCTTCTTGACTCCTTCGTTAACGGAGTTCTCGTCGGCTATGTCGATTTTGACCTGTAGGACTTTTGGCTCCTTTCGTCCCGCGGCTTTGGCTGCGGCTTTGATCTCGGACTCTGTTGTTGAGAGGTCGCCTCGTGCTGAGATGGCGATTTGTGATGCTCCAGCTCTGGCGTAGGAGACCGCGATTGCACGACCGATACCTCGACTTGCTCCGCTGATGAAGACTGATTTGCCAGTGTAGTCCGATTTTGTAGGATCGATCTCAGGATAGGTATCGTTGTGGACGATTTTGGTCATGGTATAGTCGGCTGCGTAGTATTAGGATTTAATTTGTGCACCAGAATGCGTGAAGACAGACCTGGGCCCTCAATGGGGTTCCATACTCCCTTTGGCGGTGGCATGCTGGACTGTGTTGTTGGTCTTGGTGGTGAGCAGCAGATGAATTCTTGAAGGAAAGCATGCCAGAACTATGGACGCGACTTTATACTTGAATTTGCGACGCTGGTGATTGCTGCGTAATACGCTGTCAGCCATGGCGTTAGTTGGCGTTAGCTGATGAATTGGCCAGTCTTTGGATGAGATTCTGCAGGTAGCCAGTAGCGGCCAGCAGGAATCGGAGTTGATGCATCTGTGCTCTCTAAACGGACTTGACGAGACTGTTGCGCCTTGGCTCTCACGAACGCTGGCTTCGTTCTGATTCTAAGTCATACTTCTGCAGAATCGATGCTTTGTGATGACGCTGATTGAGTAGCGTCCTTTTTACCGTGGTACAGTGTCCTTGCCATGCCTCGCCTTCTAGGTCAGCCTTTCGCCGCCGTATCAATAAATGAAAAGCAAACGTGACGCCCGTGCCAGTCTATGCTCTATATTCCACATTCCCGCAATGCCGTTGACCATGCTCCTTGCTGTCGCTGGATGCAATCTATTTCTTCTCAGAAGTTTCCACCTTCTCGGCTGTAGGAGATGGTCCGTCCTTGGTGCCAGCACTGGATTCCTCCAATCTGCTGTCACTTGGGCCCTCAAACTTTGCCTGCTGTCTCTCGAGATCTTGCTCTGCTTCCAACATTTCCTGATGCCTCGAATCACTCTGGGCAAGTGCTTCGTCGTGCTTCTGATCTTCTGTCTTCTCGTCAATATCTTCCTTGTCATTGACCTTCTCTTCACGACCTGAAGCCTTCTGCTCTTCAGCCTGCTCGTTCTCCTCTTGGATGAGCTCTTGCTGCTCCTTGATGACCTGCAGTCTCTGCTTGTTGGTGGTGGCACCTTCTGCAGTGTGGACCTCAAGTTCGATCTCGTGGAAGAGCTCCTCAGGAATGCTGGAAAGCACAGCCTGCAGTGCTGAGAGCTGACCATCGAACTCGTTCTCCTTGCCCTGAGCGTACATGAAAGCGTTGCTCAACACAAGTAGAGTACTTGGCACACCATACTTGAGACGGAGGTCCAGCCAAAGCCTGAGATCATCTCGCAGACGTGCTGGACTCATGCCATGCGTCCGCAGTCCACGTGCGGCACATGCGTTCTGCAGCTCAGGGACAGAGAGCGAATCAACTCCCTCAAAGCTGATAGCCTTGTCGTCGCGCTTGATCTGTCGCATGCGGTGTCGGATCGTGTATCGAAGCATAGCGTCTGTGCCAAATGTGCCAAGGTTCATGTATCTGCAGATACCCACGAGCTGAGGTCTTGACAAGTTATCCAAGGTCAAGTCATCCTTGAACAGCTTACAGACCTTAATGACGTCTGACTTGGTTGGTTCCTCGCCCGTCGAACGCAGCTTGCGGAAAAACTCGGTGAACTCCTCCTTCTGCGCAGTCGCGGCAGAAATGGGAAGACCAGACTCCCTCATGGTTTGACGCAGGAATTTGGAAACTTCCTTTCTTGATGTCCGCAGCCTCATTGCCTTAGTTTCTTTGCTCTGGGCCCCTTCATATGTAGAAGGGAGCATGTTTGGGAAGAGTTTTAAAGCCACAGGTAACAGCAATTCCGCAAAAGGCACAATCACGAACACTGAAAATGGCACAAGTCGACCCAAATCTTGCACAGTTCTGGTCAGCTGGCGGTGCTCCCTTCGTGTGAGCTCATATCCGGCTGCCATCTTCAGCGCAAGTTTTGAGGAAATCTTGACCTCTGTCGCCAACAGCTTCGTGCCATCCCAGTAATGCTGCGCTTCGTGTTTGACCTTTTGCCACAGAGTCATCTTCTTCTTTTCCTCCTTCTTGGCCACTTCCTTCTTCTCTGCGTCTTTGTTCTCAGCAGCAGTCTGCGCTGCCAGTTGATTCAAAGCATGCCGTTCTGACGCAGTGGTGGGTGCGCTCTCTGAGGGCGTTGCGGAAGGGATGCTGATCTTCTGGTCGGCAGCATTCTTAGGGGCAGACTTGTCGGCGTCCTTTGGAAGTGGCTTCTTAGCCTGGTCCATGTTGAAGCCGGGTGGCGGGCCTTGGTTCTCTCCATGTTGCGATCGTTCGGTCGAGATCGTATGGCGCGGGACTACTATGGCGACTGCTGGCATGTGTCGAGGAAGTCTTGCAGCTCGAGAAAAAGCTGTTCTACTGCCATGACGAAGTAATAGGGGCGCAAGTTGCGCCGAATAGCGTGAGTTGATCATGCTGACCGGCAGCACGGTGTAAATGCTGTGATATGGTGGTCACAGCAGAGGGTGGAGGAGGCGCAGATGGACAGGTGGTGTAGAGGCGCAGGCGCAGGGTGATGATGTTGAAGAGAAGTCCTGCTGTTCACGTCAGGGGCAAGGGTTCGAGCATCGGACATCGGGCATCGGAGCGAAGCAGGCGAGAGCGACGCCTTGGCATTTCCGGGCTGCATCGGAGGAGCGTCTTTCACGGGTTGATGCCGCAAACGAGAATGGTAAGCAATCTCAGGCGAAGTGAATATGAAATGCTATCACATGCATGTACTTCGCCCACGTGAAAACGGTCTTCATCATGCTGATCACTCCTGCGCTATCTTTGTAGAGAGCACGGGATCTGGGCCGTGCTCAGGCCTCGGCGTCAGTGAGGTGGGATGGATCCATTGCGGAAGCCAGTTCCATTGCCGACCGCATCTCCATCTCGTCGCTTTCGCTACTCGCCGTGCATCTCAGCGCGCCCTGACTATTCCGCTGACTGTTGAACAACGTCTGCAGCACATTCAGCCTTCGCTCCTTTCTATTCCTTATTGCCTGCCTCAATCGACCTTCACCATGGCGCTGTACGATACAAGCTAGTCGTCGCAGTCCTCGAGAGACTTACGAGTCTTGATCACCAATTCGCCGAACGATATCACAAGCTCAGCGATAACAACACATCCACTATCGCACACGCCTTCACGCTCACGGTCTTCTCAGTATTACGATCGCGTACACAATGACGACCTTCAGCCTGCGCAAGGCAGCGCGTATCATTCTTATCGGCGCACCGGGCGTCGGCAAAGGCACACAAACTGAACGCTTGCTGAAGCGATTCCCTCAGTTATCAGCAATCAGCTCTGGAGATTTATTGCGCGACAATGTTCGGAATCGCACTCCTCTTGGTGCGCATGTCGATACACAATCTCCACTATATATACTGACATCGACCAGGTATTCAGGCTGAGGCTCTTATGAACCGAGGCGCATTGGTCCCCGACTCGATGATTCTGCGCCTCATTCGCAACGCTCTCACTACTAAAGGCTGGCTCATCCCAGCAGACGGCATCCAGCCCATCACTCTCAACTACAGCTCCGCCAGTGCAGACCTCAACCCTGCCGCCGCGAACGATGGGCTACCCCCGGACAATTGGATCAATCTGCCACTGGATCTTGACACTGGCTATCGATACAGCGACCATCCGGACGCATCGTTCGTCCTTGATGGTTTCCCTCGCAATGAAGCACAGGCAGCGCAGCTAGAAAAGATGGTGCCCGTCAATCTCGCGGTTCAATTACATACTCCAGCGGAAATTATTGCCGAGCGCATGAGCAACAGATGGGTGCACCCTGCAAGTGGGCGGGTCTACAACACGACGTTCAACGCCCCAAAGGTGAAGGGCAAGGACGACGTGACCGGAGAACCATTGATTCAACGAGAAGACGATAAACCAGAAACTTGGAGGAACCGACTGAAGACTTTCGAGGACAACAGCCGTGGACTACTCGACTATTATGACCGCAGAGGCGTCCTTTGGAAAGTCGAGGGCAACAGCAGTGACGAGATCTCTCCAAAGCTATTCCGAGAATTTGAGAAGCGATTCGCGAGGGATTTCGTGGCATTTTGAGCAAGCAGACCAGAATGCAAGATGAACATGCTGAGCGTGGCGTCTAGGCGCATGAGGGAGCTTGCTTTTTTGACGATACGAAGCTGCCACTGAGAATATAAGGATCAGAAGTGCGCGCGTATAAAGAGTTGTTGGAAATGAGATGTACAAAGAGAGGAAGACTGACTATCACTACTACCTTTCTTGTGGTAAACTTGGATGTTCATGGTGCAAGTTGGTGCGTCTTAGCAAAGCTCCAAAATATTTATTTCCTTGGACTTGTGCTCGACTTCCTTTTCAAGTTCAAACTGTCTGCATTTCGTCAAATCGACAAAGAGCTTGCTCATTTGTACTGCGAATGCAATGCCCATCGCTACAATGTTCATGGTTCTTGGCAGCCATTGTGGATCCAAAGTTCACAGAAACCTGCGCTAGCCTTTTTTCGTGGGCTCAAAGTCGACCACACCTCGCCTCCTCCTCCTCCTTCGACTTCCACGTCAACCTCATGCCAATCTTATTTTGACAAACGCAGTCATTACTAGGAAATGCTGCTACGTCTCGTTCGCATATCTTGTTTTTCGAACTTTTGTACATCTGCTGCTTGAGAAGGTAATTCCCAGCGATCCTCCGCAAGCTGATGACTGACCTCGGAAAATGCACTTTAAGCTCTTGCTAGGTGTTCAGCGCGTCTTTGGTATCTGAATGACACTGAAAAGTCTGAAGTTGAAAAGGCTAACGCTGTGATAGAGACCTGCTGGTCCAAACATGTCCACGACCCATTGGCGAAGACCAAGGCATGTCGGCCGATCGAGTGACCATTGTAGACAGAAGCTGAAATCTTGAGTTCACAAGCTGGGCTGAGATCGGTATTGTTCTCGGCTTCTAAAATCTGACTTGATAGACGGGGAGTCGTGGCCATCATGTGCTTTGAGCAATGTGATACGAGAAGAAAAGTGGGTCCATGGATGTGCGCACGCAAAAAGCAAAAAGATTTGATGGATTTCGAACCCACCGTGATTCGAACGCACAACCAGCAAAAGGAAGCGCCTGGGGGGCAAAAAAGTGTTCACGGGTTGGAATTACGTGGCACGCTCCCGCTACATCACTGGCCTCGAAGCTCCTGCTTAGGATAGGTGGAGTCCGTGGCACGGTCGCATCAGGCATTAATCATCTGACGCTCTACCACTAAGCTATCATCGCCTCCAGGTGCTGGAATAGAATTTCAGTCTGTTTATAACTACTAATTTGGCTTGGCAACGGGAGCGTTTCAAGCTTCTGCTTTCACGCTTGAAATCTGAGGTCAGCTTCATCCCATCAACTTCAAAACAAACACGACTTCGCACACAGACCATTTCGACACGAGACACACCAACACTCATGTAGATCTACAACAACCATTGTATCAGCCAATACCTTGTCGCATACTATGGCGCTTGAGAATGCGAAGCTTGCGCTCTTGACCAACTTCACTGCTCTGCGCGGTCGCGAAGACCTGTCCGACGTCACAATTCACTGCGGCTCATATTCGCACAGAGCGCATCACTTTGTGTGCTGTCTACACTCGCCCGTTCTTGACAAGCTTTGCGCAGAGGCAAAAGCAACGGCTGAAGCAGAGGCTAAAGCGAAGGCAGAGGCGAAGGCAGAAACGATTGCAGATGCGAATACAGCGGCAGAAGCAGAGCACTCAAGTCCTCCCGAGATCACGCTCGATGTCGACATGTATGGCGAGGACAGCGTGGAGCGTATGATCTCTTTCCTGTACACCTGCGATTACGAGGAGAAATTTGATTACGATGAATGGGAAGATCCAGAGCTGCGAATGTGTGTACACGCACGAATGTCCTTCCTTGCCCACCACATGGCGATGGATGCTCTGAAGGCGCTTGCTATGGAGAAGTTCGAGGTACACGGAATCATTGAAACTCATCGGAATGTAGGTGACTGACTTATTTTAGGCATATCTACAAACTCCGGCAACCATTTCGGGTCTGAAAGGAATCTTTGAGGTCGTCAACGCTCCCAAAGTCTTCGACGCCACCTGGAAGATTCGCGACCTCAAAGAACTACTACCCCCGCGTCGTCCATCCATCTTACCCGATCGTAGTCAAGATAAATAACCAGTGGCAAGCGATCTGCTGTGGCATCTGCGACGCAAATGCGGATGAGGGAGTATTCTTCGAAGGCGTACAAGGAGTCCGAGAGCATGTGCAGAGGATGCACGGAGGAGTGGCTATGATGTCTGATCAAGAGATTGGCTGCAGATGCATCCTCCATTTGCTTCGGAGGTTTCGAGGATGCATCGCGGGCGAGGTACGGTAAGACCTTTCAATGGATTGCCACCATCGGAGTGGAAGAAAGTCGCGCTGAGGAGGACAGGGTCTCAGAGATCTCGTAGTGTCTGAGTCAGGAATTGATGTTTGGTTAGAGGAAGCACAGCACTTGGCAGAGAATCGAAGGGCAACCATGACAGGAGGAATTGATGAGTTAATGCTTGTTTATAGGAATAGCTCTGCACACAATAGGTAGTACACGCAGGCGCCGGCCACCTAAGTAGTATCTTTGGTACTTCTTATTAAGTTAAGTTGTGTCTAGCGTAAGCTCGTAGCATATCACTCCTTCCTCGACTAGAATGCAACAGACCTGGGAATTGCTGCTTCGTTAGCATGAGTGTGGAATCTCCGCATGCTGGGTGGGCTCTTTCAGCCAGGAGATTGATATCTCAGTATCATCATATGGTATAGCTATGCAAATGTCATTGCTGCATGATTCTCATGTCTCCGTTACTCTTCTCCATGTAGAGCACAGCTCTAACCGTCATATCCGAGCTCATTCTTCAGCTTCTCCACCAGCTCAACGTAGTGCTTCTGTGCGTCTTCGGCGCTGAGGTTCTTCTCGTTGACCTCTTTCCATGCCTTGTACTTGGCCTTGCCCTACACAGATATCGGAAATCAGCTTCTGCCCAGTCACGGAAGTGAGATGGGAATGGGATTTCTCGAGTTACCTTCAGGTCAAACATGCCCGCCTCCTCCGCCTTTTCCTTTCGGCCCTCCTTGAAGTATGCATAGAGCTATTTCAGAGCATATGTCAGCCCTCACTTCTGCTAGCCATTCTTGATGCTCTTACCTCGAGCAGTTGGTCGTTGTTCGGCTTGGACTTGAGCTTGCGGCTGTCCTCCACCGCCTTCTTGAACTCTGGTGATTCTGCAACCATTTTGACTGTGTGTTATGGATCGGGATGTGAAATTTGACGTTGCGTTGGATGTCTGGCAATTTGGTGAGTGAAAGCTGATGTTTTCCAGCTTCCAAGTCGGGAAGCAGCGGGGCACCAACTTCGACGTCATCGCCGGTGCACAGACTCAGACTATCATGTCAGGAACATGCACGAGTGCCAGGAATGCTGGGATTGATGACTCAGCACTGTACTACGACGTCGCCCATGGCATTCATCAGTTCATGTCCACCGACCGGAATGACGACTAAGGAAAGATAGATCGATGGCGGGTGCCAAGCGAATGGGCCGTGCCTTTGAAAACATCTCGTGTGCATGCTATGCAATTGAGGCCGCGAACGTGGAATTTGTGCGCTGTGCGGCGAGTTGATCGTCTCGCCCATTCATGCTCTCACTCGTGGGACTCGACATTCTCGGCCATGGTCTCATCAACCACCTCCGTCGCACGCCCCGACGACTTCTTCTGAAGCAAAGAAGAACGACAATGCCAATGAGCGGCGCCGTGATTCCGAGATACGCCCCGAAAAGCTTCGCACCAGGCAAGAATTGGAATTGAGGGACATTGAAGATGGTCTGCCGCTGTGAGCATCAGGCATGTGACAAAGCAATACAAGAGGTGGCATACCGCGATGAGGCTTGCGGGCAGGAAGATGGAGCCGAGCACCGCAATGAACTTCATGTCTTCGCTATCCCGCTGAGCAGCCCTCGCGATGCTGGCCTGGAGCAAGGTCTCTCGCTGCTGGATGATGTTTCCAAGCTAATTCTGGTCAACACACGGGGTCCGGTGCTCCTCCAAATGGCATCTCACCTCGTCTGCTGCGTGGTTCACTCTTCGGATATGGTCCTCGTCCCTCGCATGCAGGCTCTGCAGCGTTTTCCACGTGATTTGCGACCAGCTCTTCAAATCGTAATGCATTCGGAATTGCTCGTCATTCGCAAAGTCTACCACAGCAGCTTCTGCGTACCCGAAGCCTTCCTCAATGGCTTCATGGAAAGCTCTCCAGAGCTCACGTCGACCTTCTTGGCTCTCTTGGTCTCTCCTACAACTGTTAAGCTGCCCGAATAACCCAGGAAAGTTGTCTTGAGGAACAGATAATCGCAAATTGGCCACGTCAAGCTCAGAGGCATGGAATGAACGTTTTCGACCCTGATTCCGCACGGCATACTCAAGATTGCGGAGCTTGTTTTTGATGTCTGAGCGCCGATCTTTGTTCATACGAAGCGTCTCGGCGAACATTATGCACGGGATAAGCATTGGATGGAAGGCGTACTCTTTGAATGCTTCCAAGTTATTCACCAACACATCCGAGTTGATGCGATCGTCTACGCTCCAGAAGACTGCAGTCTTTCCAGAATTGGCTTTGTGCGACAGTGCCATAGCCCAGTCTCCTCGCTTGGTCACGCAATGAGCCGTGAGCTCGTAGCGAGCAGGATGCCCCCTTTTGTCGCACAATGTCTGCGATTGACATGCTGCCGGAGAGCCGCTCGCGATGAGGAAGTACGATGAGGGCAGATCTAGTTCTGCGAAAACTTCGCGCAGAGTCGCTATGTTCTGGAAAGGCAAGACATCACTCTCGCCACTGATGTGCTGCGGTCTTGTGCGCTGGAAAGCACAATGCAGAACACCTTGGATCTGCGAGCCAGCTTGTCGATTCAGCGGACTGTCTCGTTTTGTCCCACTAGTGCACAGCTCGAATGGCAAAACGGAGTCAGGCGTGCTCGCTGTGCTTTGCAGCCTTTTGTAACAAACAGGCTGACTCTAGAACACGTCAGTCCCACAGTCGCAAGAGGCCAGAGAGAGGCCTACCGACGGATTCTCTATCACAAAGAATTCGGTCTTATGCCATTGAAACTTTCCCTCCTGCTGCGCGTTCCTCAAGAATTCCTCTTTCAGGATCTCAACCATGATGGTATGGAAAGCACTAGATCACGATGGCTTGACGACTCGCATACTATTCAATGCACAAAAGTCTTGCGTAGCAGCTGCCTCAGCGACTAAGTGTCTTTTACACCTTTCTGCTGTAAGCTCAGCAGCGAGGCTGTACTGCAGTTACAATCCGAGCATGTCATTGGCGGATGGGGTGCGCCTTGCTGGAGGTAGCAAAGCAGAGCCGCTGCTCTGCTGCTGTATCAAAGGAGGTGGATACTCAGCTCATAATACTATTCGTGGAATGAGAGCACGCTCAATGCATTGTGGGACCACCCAGCTGAAAGCAGCCGATTTCAGCTTCATTGCTGTACACTGAAATACACTCGATGTGCAGGATGATCCGGGCCGTCAACAGCCATCGTGAGCCGTGGTCACATCTTGCCGACCACCCCAACGAAATAGCTTACAAGTACAATGCAGCCTCCATCTGCACGTTCGGAAGCACGACAACCAGCCCCACCCGAAATGTATCAATACAGCGAGCTCAGCCGATACCCTGCGTCTGCCGGCCCTTCGTTGATATCTGAGAGTCACGGGAGTTACTTCTCGACCGGTTCGCGCCTTGCTCCCGACCGTCATCTAGCCACTGCTCATAATCGTCATAATCCATGATTTGGGGTGACTCCAGCTTGTGAAACCTCTCCAGGTGGTCCCGGAAGTCGATTTCCGTCTCAAAGACCGGCACATATTTCTGTCCGCAGCCGTCCCATCGACAAGCATATTTTCGATCGTCCCATTTGGCGCTATGTTTGGTTTCAATTTTCCAGACAATGCCATGGCGATAGAAAGCGTGCTCACGCAGCTCGTCTCTCGTCTTGAATAGAGACTCGGTTGAGCAGACTGAGTCCGGGCAGCCATAAAAAACGTGCATCGCGAATCTCTCCCAACGACCACAGTCCTCCACTGCTGCTCGCTTCCGCCGTTTTCGGACCAGCAAATCTGCTGTGCGGTCAAGCGCCTCGTTGACGTCTTTCTTCGCGAGATACTTTTCAACAGCTGTCTCCATCAAGAGCTTGGTGTCGGCGCCTCCAGATTTGCCCTCTCTGCTTCGCAAAGGCAGCCAAGTGTCTAATTTCACTGATGAGATGCCTTCTGGATTCAGCCGCTCATACTCAATTTTTTCTTCGCCCTTCAGAGCCTCGTTGACGCCATTGAGAATATCATGCCGAAAACGATAATCTGTCTCTTCGGCATTCGAAGACTTCCATTGCTTCTGCTTCGCAAGTTGAATCATCTCTTTGAAAGAGTTCCTGGACATGTCTTGACTTTTATCATCTCTTGGCCCAGTGCCCACGGAAAGTATGACGGCCGGGCGATCATAGCGGTGCATCTGCTTCGTTTCGTGATAAGCCAGTCTCACGGGATTATTACAACCTTCGCCAACTGCTCCATCCCAGAACTCTCCATCCCCGATCTTTATCCGCTTGAAGTACGTTGGAGCAGCACTCGTTGCTCGGGCGACTGCCCATATTGGTGCAGGTGATGCGCTGTACGGCTTGAGATGTCCATAACGCTCCTCATCCGGTAAATTTGGTGCCGGAGGTGGATGATCATAGCTTCGAAAGAGGCAACTATCTTGCAGTTGGCTTCCACCCCACGCGACAACAATGCTGCACATCGTTAGCAACAGTCTTCTGCAAAGGAGAATCACATACGTCTGTGCGGCATCTGGATTCTCATTCCGTAGTGGGACCTCCGATTTGCTGGAAACATTGGTCCTGCTGATCTCTGCCTTGAGTTGCTCATCGATCGCTTCACGTAGAGCATCTTCAAGCTCTTCTTCATCGAACCTGGTCCGAATCATTTTCGCAAACTTTTTTAGACATTTTGGAATAAGTCTATCTCGTGGGTGAGCGAAGACCTTAGTCCCGATTATATCGTACAAAGCGAGGGCATCGTCCACTGTCATCTGAAGGCGGCCGAGCATGATGGCACTTAAGCTACGCATCTTCGTCAGTGCTCGCTTGGAGGAACCATTCGAGTCAAGCTCACCCTCCTGTGCTCGTGCCCACGAAGTAATCGAAATAGTGGTGAGGCCTGTATTTGCCATCTCCCAGAAGATTTCTGCATCGGTCGTACATTGAGCTGTTTGCATGTGGTCGCAAACCATCACCGGGCTGACTCTCGAGTTTTGCGATCTTGTCCATCAGAGCTCGAATGATCAGTAGCGAAGCATATCCTCGGATTCCTCCGCCATCTGTGGCCCAGCGTGAGCACTCGTACTAGTTGCGATGGATGGGGTCGGTAGATACCCAAGCAAAGGACATTCTTGCGTGCCCACGGGTCTTCAAGTTTGGCTACTAAAGATTGTCCTCTGAGAGGATGGTGCGCACTGATTGCTTCTCCAGTGAAGCTTTCTACCAACGTGGAGTTCGATCCGATGCTTTCATCTTCCTTCTCGGTTTCTGGCTCCTCCACCGGATGACGATTGGGAAAGAACGGCCATAAGCCTATGGCATCTCTGAAAACGCCCATGGTGTATTACCTGCCATGGGGAAGGCAGTGGACTTTCAAATAATGCATGCTCCCATTCACAAGGCTCTGCGCTTTACAAGTGCGCACGCTCGGCGATCGTGAAAAGCCGCAGTTTTGGTCGCACGGCCTCTGGTGCCCTAGACCAACAGGAGGCATACGAGCTACTCTTGCGAAGGCCAATGGTAGACGGCTTGGTAATAGTGTGACTGGCGGCCGCTCCAGTTCTCTTCAGCACAGCCGCCGGTGAGCCGCCCTCTGCCGAAGAAGCTGTTCTAAGCAGTCCGAGCAACCACAGCCGGCTTATCATCATCATGGTGGCTCGAGTAGACCACCTTCATCGGCGCAGCTCTCCTGATCCTTGACACTCTCAAATGCATTTGGATGCATCTCCGCCCCGACTCCTCACGCAAGCTGCGCTGTCAGAGCTGACGATGACTTGCAAGGGAGATATTCTTCAGGTGAAGGGCGAGGATGTAAAGAATCATAATCGACTCTTGCTAAAAGTGGCCCACGCCTCCCCTGATGAATGAGTCTATTCCATGAGACTCTTGAAACAATGGGACAGACTCCAGACCGAGTCACAACCAAGACCTCCGCGTGCGACGAGTAGTCATTTGCCATCTGTAACCTCGCTTGCTGAGCAGCGTGTGAGGCCGTCGCTTAATTTGTTGTGTCAACTCGATTGGTCCGATGCTTTGCAGATATCCCTGCTTACTATTACCTACGGCCTGGGGCTGTGCTATTTGGTGTGATACACAACATATATTGCGATGGTCCTCGCAAGACGAAAGCTCAGCAGAGCGGGTCCGATGCGACAGCTCTGGCTATTCGAAGCCTGGCTGGCGTCCTGATCAGAGCGCTTCCAGGCATTCCTCTGCAGTAAGATGTGACCCCTAAAGCCCTAGAGATAAAGAGCAGGTTCTCCGTATGGTTGCGATTCTTTCTCCAATCTCTCAAGGTCCAGAAGCTCTTTTTACCACCAACCCAAACCCCATTGAAACTCTCTTTCAGATAACGAAATGAGCGTATCAAGAACAACTACCAGCAGTTCTCACAGCAGTAGCGGTAGCTGTAAATCTCCAAAAATTGTCTACACAAACGCACCAAACATCCTGGCCTATGTGAAATCCAACCGAAGCATATCTCTTCAGCCAAGTTCTGTACTCGACGGTCAGTAATAATGCAAAACCAAGAGGTCTTCGAACAAAAGCTGAGAGTTACTCAGGCAACGACTGCATCTGGAGCGGAGACATTTCCAGAAGTCCATTGAAGTCACAGCAACAGATTTCTGTCCCAAGGAGAGGGTCGTTTAGCTCCAGCTCATCCGAAGACTCGAAATCTTCTAGTGACGACTGCGATCATCCCGTCGTCGTTTTCAATCGCATAGCGCCGAACATGCGCTGGCGCCGACTTAGTGGCAACGTGGAGAAGATTGTTGTGTTCGAGAGGCCGATTCGATGAGTTTGACCGTCTATCGTGTATTATGTTGGACCATATAAGGCACGGCCGCGCGTCGGGCACTCAAACGCCATCAGAGAGCTGGCCAGAGTCAAAGCGAAAATCGTCAAAGATCACCGCAGGAGCATTAATGTCTCGTAGAGGCCGGCAGCTCGATCTAACAAGATCGCAAGTCCTCGGGACGTCCGGATCGCTGGTGTCGACCTCGATAATGACCACGGTAGCATTAGATGAGCGAATGCCGCCTGACGCGACATCCTCGAAAATAGATACTTCCCACAGAAGTCTTCCTACCAACCCGGTACCTCGTGAGGCGAATCGATGCATGTCTTCCACAGTGTGAGGCCAAGGAAGTTTCTTTCCTGGCCATGGTGTCAATTCGATCAGCTGTGCCCCTATAGATATCTGCAGCATCACTCGGAAACTTCGAGCTATCACAATGGTAGCAACGGGGCTGCTCTTGGTAGCTCGTACTTCGACATCAGATATCTACCAAATGAATATTGGAACCCATGTGACGCGTTTGTGTCCTTCGTTGTCGTTCGCGGTCATGATCTCGCTCTGCTCTCCAAAATTTCACAGACAGTCCACTAATGCGATACACCATTGACTTGAAGAGCGCCAACTTGCACCATCGCTTCAACGTCCTGCCAGTCACTCTTCACTGTCGTCAGGTTGTACCAGCCATCCTCAGTGACGACGATATCGTCCTCGATGCGCACACCTCCCACACGCCAATATCTCGCAAGCACGCTCTGATCAACCACGCCGTCCCACTTACCTTCCTGCAGCTCGGCCTCCAAAGGATACTTACGGAAGTAAATCCCGGGCTCATTCGTGATCACGTTTCCAGCTTGCAACGGCCCTCGCTTTCTGAGATATGCGAAGTATGGGTTCGGATCATCGTAGTTGGCTCCACCTCCACAGTCGTGAGTGTCCATACCCAGAAAGTGTCCGAGGCCATGCGGAAAGAAGCGAGTCATGATTTGAGAGTCCAAGATCTGCTGTATACTGAGATCCTTATTGAAGATGCCGAGTTTCTGCAGCCCTGTGGCGCCGACGGTGTGCGCTTTCATATGGCAGTCTTCCCACATCGTGCCAGCTTTGATCAGGCTCATGGCTTCGCTCTGCATAAGCAGAACCAGGTCGTAGATCTCCTTGCTCTCCTTCGTGAACTTTCCGTCTTTAGTGATTGGGAAGGTCCGTGTGATATCTGCGCAATAACAGTTCCATTCGCCACCTGCGTCGAGCAAAATATTGTCCTTGCCTTCGAGCGGTTGATCGTTGTGAACATAGTGCAGGGTACTTCCGGCAGTTCCAGAGGCACAGATACATCCATATGCTTGTTCTTTGCAGGCATTGGCATGACAGTGCATGACAAACACAGCATTGAGTTCGCGCTCATTGGATGCGCGAGTCACAGATGCCATGACCTGCTCATGAGCATATGAGGATACGATGTTGGCATGTCTGATCATGGCAATTTCGTGGTCGTCTTTGACAGTCCTGCATTCCTCAATGGCATTTCGCAGCCACTTCAAATTGATCTCAGGCTGGAAGTTCTTGACTGCATCAAGCTCGAAAATCGACAGATCAGCGCGATCCTCCATGGCAAGAATCAGTGGTGTCTGTTTTGACAGCATCGCAACCACTGACTTCCCCGACTTCAGATCATCAGTTGTGAGCGCATCGTCAATGTCATACTTTTCAAGCGCTTCTTTGGGAAGCAGAGGCAGGCCAGCCCACATGACATATTCCGGATCTACTGGCGGAATCCATAGAGTCGACTTATCCGAAGCAATGTCGTAAGCAAAGTAGCAATCTGGCAAGTCGCAGCCCGTCAAATAGTAGAAGTGCCGTCGTTGTCTGAAGTGGCTCGCTTGATCGTCATCTTCGGTCATCTTGGTGCTCTGGCCTTCGAGATAGATAACGCCGCTGGTCGGACCTCCATTCTCGGCGATCCATTTGGCGACTCGTCTCGCGTGGGCTTTTGCTGGGTATTTGCCGGATGGCGGCGGTGGCAGGTCCGGGTTTGCAATTGGCCTCAGAGGCATGGTGTTCTTGGTCATGCTATTTGGCAAACATTGGAGAAGAGAAGATGGTCTTGGCCGAAGCTGTGAAGTCCTTTCAGGTGTACAGTCAGCATTCGCCAAGCCACACAGCCAGGCCAGGGTAGGAGCGGCTTTACAAGGAAATCAAGGCAGGCAGTATGTACACAAGCCTATATGTCTTCTGCGCCGGCTATGCATATCAGAACTAAGTACCGTCCGCGCTACCTCTTCCCCGATACGCGATACAACAATTCTTTGATCTTGGCCGTGGCATCCTCCGCGCCCATGGGCCCCTGCTGAGGCGCTCTGCCCAACTCTGCATCAAATCCGCCCACCCTCGATCTAGGTTGTCGGATCTGCTGAGGTCTGGTGTCCGGAAGGCTGTACCCATAGTTCGCAGCCTCGCCAGGTCCTGGGCGAGGAACATATCCAGCTCCGGTAAAGCTGGCACTCCTAGCCGCATGAATTTGCTCGACTTCGTTCTTCTTCACAGCAATAGCCTCCTTGTCACCACGACTCACTTGAAGCTGGATGCGGCCATTCTCATCAATGCTGGCAGTCTCTGGCTGCACCCAGATCTTGTTTCCGCCAGACAGATTCTCATCCAGAACGTGCGTCATTCGATCAGCCTCAAGGTAGTGAAGCTCTTTCTCCTCCTCTGTATATCCTGGTAGATTGGCGCGTGCGACTGGATTATACGATGCGGCGATAGGATCACTGGCCACAACACCTGCAACACCAAGCTTGGCTTGCAATTCGGTGAAAGTAGCGCTCGTTCGCGGACGAATGACACGAGCCTTGACAGGTGTTCTATGTGCTTGCGGCCCCCAGTACGGGTGATTCTCCATGAATGCATTGCTTCGAATGTGCGAGAGACCAGCACCTGGGTGTGTCGATGGTGGGCCAGCGTCTGACACCACGTCTGCTACGATACTCCTGAGACCGGCCGTCTTCGCTGATGAAGTAGCACCAGTCATGCGAATGCCCGGCAGATCTAAGAAATCACAGATGGCCGCTGTCATCTCGGAGCCCAGATTCTGAACAACGTGATCATCGCGCATCTTCTTCACCTCGGTTTCGTAATTCGCTTTCACCTCTTTATGCAGCTCTGATATTCGCTTAGATTTGAGAGTTGGGCTCAGCCCCATCTCACGATTTCGCCTCTCCTCATCGTGTATCCGCCTTTCCAGAATGCGCGTCATCACAAATTTCGCGAATTCAGCTTTTCGTTTGCTCAGTCTGCGAGTAATGTAGTCTTCAAATTCTCCCTCGTCCATCCCTGGTATCCAAGGCCCATCGTACTTCCATCTTTGCTTTGCTTTGGACTGCAGTCCTAGAATGGGACGTCCTTTTCCATCTGTCGGAGTTGGTCCAGGTGCAGCGTCCAGAACATCCCGATCTGTGTTGTCGACATCCTCATCGTAAACACTTTGTGGTGCTCCTCGCTCGTTGGAATAAGTGCTTCTGGGCTCCTTGATCACGAGAGGAATGCCTAACTGCCTCCATTTCCGCTCAGTCTGGACATGATCGCCAGCGCTCTCGAAGTCTGTGATGTGTTCCCAAGTATCCTGAGCCCCGACTCTGATGACCGAAGTGTTCGAATGGGTGGTGGCAAGAAGTTTCTTCTTGGGTATCGATCGTTTCAACCCCCAATCGCCACGGAACTGAGCTGGCGCCGGAGTAGTTATGGCTTGATAGATTGGGTATGGCAGTGTTGCACTGTCAGAATTGCGGTATTGCCCAGCAGCGGATGCATTGTCGAGGGCTGGCGATGGAAGAGGTCGTGGAAGCGAGAATAGTCGCGAAGACTGCAATAGTCGCGCTGTGGGCGAATGCAGTGACTTTGACATCGCTGCGTGCGATCGGCAAGCAGATGCTCGCTGCGTGGAATGCGAATATTCGATGGCGGCATCGACGCTGCGCTGCCATCTGAGACATTGCTCGACGCCAAGACTCTCTTCCGCGGAGTCGCGGAGCAGTCGCTTTCTCCGAAACACCAACATGCAAGCAACATCAACACCGTCACCACGTCTTGGATGGGCATTCACCACTCATTGCTTGCAATCTACGCACATATAATAAGGCACGTCGACACCATCGCCAAATCTTGGACATGAAATCATTACTCATTGCTCATGATCTAGGTACATCGTAAGTCCTCCATTACGACCTGAACCGCATCAGAATGGATGGCATTCGTTCTAGAGTCACCGGATGCGTGAACAACCTCTCTGATCCAGGCCTCGGAGTACCTTTCTGTTCATCCTCAAACTCGAAAGGACCATGATACGATCCCGTCTTTCCACTAGACTTTGTCCAGAACGAATCAGCAACACCTGAAAACCTGCTGTCGGACTCCGTCTGTGGTCGCGAATCGACGGGCACTGATTCCTGCATCTGAGGTTGCCTTTGACCAAACTCCTTCTCGCGATGCACGGGAAGGAAATTTGGCTCCTGCTTGCTAAACCTACGCTTCCGCCGCCGCAGCAACAATAAGGCCATCACGAGTAGCGCGATCAGAAGCGCAGCTCCAAGTCCGACTCCAAGGCCAATGCCCAGCTTGGTGCCAATGGAAAGGCCGTCATGACTTTGGCCTGTTTGAGCGGCGATGTAAGACGAGGCAGCGGCGGCCACATCTACCGTTGTGGTCGCGGCGGTCGGTGCTGTAGATGTCGGAGCGGCCTCCATGGTCGAAGTTGAAGCAGCCGCTGTAGTTGTCACTGGATTTGTTTCTGCGACTGAGAAACTGGGGCTGTTTGCGGAACAAGTATCGCAGTCGTTTGGCAGATCGCTTTTCTGCAGTCTGAAGTAGAATGGGGCCGATAGGTCGCTTCCGAGCAGAGATGAGGCGTTCCACAGGTATGTTGTTTCACTTTGAGGTAGGCTTGCTGTTTGTGCTGTGAGCATTCGTCTTGCTTCGGATGCCAGTCATGATACCGCTCACCTCCCAGCACGTCTACTGCAAAAGTCCCATCCTCACCCGGACCTTGGAAAACCTCCAAATTTGTGAAAGCCCAAGGCGTATTCCAGCTCACATTAACTTGCTGTCCCGCGGTATATTGTAACGCACCACCAGCGACCGGTGAAACGAATTCCAATTGCGCGGCCTGCAGCTCTTCCAGTGCGGCCATCCTCACCACCACGTCTCCCAGGTCGTTATGTACTGTATACCAGCTACCTAGCTCGCAAGACACCCGAGGCTCCCAAAGACCAGTCCGAAGCACAAAACAGAGGGAACTGCGGAGTTTGACAGCATCTTGACCTATCTATCTAAGCCTACCGCGGCATTCCGTTTTTATAGGTGGGCTGTAGTATGTATATGCAGCCCATGCATTCGTGCACGAGCGAGCCGCGTGTTGGAGCTTTAAGCTTTGCGTTCTTTCTATTTTTTACCATCCCGGCCTCCCACCATGTCAAGTCCGAGGGCCTTGCCGTCATACACCTGACGAGAGTTTTGATAAATACCCGTGGTGCAGCGATTCAATAATCATGCCACTTGAGTACAGTACTTTGAGACCACTTTGGTTGGTCTGCTAAGAAAGCCTCGGCGAGCTCTTCGATCAAACTTTCTGCAGCTGTTCTCCGCAGGCCGTGATAGCTCCATTATGACCGCGGACTACCTATTGCGTGGCAGGTCGAGGAGTCAGGACAGTTAGCTGTACGAGCTAAGCCTTTTCATCTATACACGGATCAGGCTCGTAACATTAATGCTTAGTTGCTGGTCCGGATGCTCAGCCTCTCAGGCGACTGAGGCTGGTAAGGGCCGTATCTGTCATCCACGAGCCTGTGATCCACGAACTCAATATCCTTGCCGCCGCTGCGAACTGCTCACAGTGCTTTGCACACTTTATTGTTGCTGGGGGTGGTAACTTAATCAGCAGAGCTGCACTGCTTGGTGGCCATGTATGATAAATCGAGGTGCCGCTGCTGAAGAGAGAAAGAATGGGAGGAATGTTGGCAAGAAACACCTCTGAGAAAACTGCCAAGCCCTCAACCTGAGTTGCTCCGTAGCCCTCCATTCTTCATTATAGCATAGGTGAGATACCGGGAGCAAAGAGGCATCGCTGAAGTGTCACAAGTGTCATCATGACCTAGCATTTCAAGCAAGGTTACTCTATGACTGTTGTAAGCCGCAATAGGGCCAAAATCGCAGGGAAAAAAATGGACTTGTCTCGCCAGGTCCATCATCAACAGGCTACAAGCCCACTGACTTCTTCTGGGCAGGAACAACACTCACTACCAGGAACCATCATCTTCGTAACACTCCGTATACTCGATTTACCTCTACAATGGTACCTTCTCAAATCTGGACTAGGCATTGAGGTCTTGCGCAAACTTGGCGGGACTCCGGTGGCCACGCCATTGTCAACGCCGATGACATTTCTTGGCTTGAGCCTATACCATACTCTCATCTTCGGCTTGGCAGTGGGTAGCTCTTTGAAGCAAATATATTGGAAACTCTTCGTCGGAGAAAGAAGAAATTTTCGGGCCAGGATTCGCGAGCTTCTTCTCCGTCTATCAAACGCAGTGGAACAGTTACAACGCCTTTCTCGCGTTATGGGACTATACCTCTCAGCAGCAGCTGGAACAGAGGAACTGCGGAGGACTGCTGGTCTTTCCACCAGATAGCGTAGAGGTTGGTAAGGTCTTGTTCGGGATCAGTGTATACTTGGAATGGTATTCCGAGATTCAGAGCAGGGAGTTTAAGAAGGACGAGAGGAGTAAAAGGAGGCCGTACTCCGGGGGCGTGTAGAGTCTGGCGAGAAATATCAATTATGGCGGTAAGTTCTCGACTTTAGGCGGATTTTTCCTCGTTTTGTGGCCGGAAGTCTAGTGGAAGAATCCTAGGCGTGGAAATGCTTACTGACCTTGCGTCGTGTCAAGCTACGCCCTTTGGCGCAGAGATTGGATGTGGGCGGCTTGGAATGCTGCCTGGCTTTCTGGCGATATCATCAACCGAGCAATCCCGTCAATGGAGGCGTATTGTGAGGGTAAGTCAATTTCACGTGTCAGACTGGCATTGGGCCACGGTGTACCTGCATAACTGGATGCCTGTCTGGTTGCAGGGCTGGCAAGAGAAATTGTTCTGGATCGTTCGCTGACATGGATCTTCTTCCAGTATAGCCAGAAGTGGGAGCAAGTCCGGATGAAAGTGCGGTATAGGCAGGCTATTGCCGTGGATATAGTCGTCGCCTTCCTCACGGCCTTTGGCGAAGACTCGAACACCTGCAGCAGGCTGAGCTGTTGTGCGCACGGCCAGGTGTTCCCCGCGATCTGTGTCTCGCTGACGTGCATGAGGAGTATTGGCGATTGACGCGAACCAAGAAGGCGTGCAGCACTACTTCAGTACTAGTGGTGCAGGCGTGTATTGTATCTTGGTGACATGATGTATATGTGAGACAAAATGCCGTCGCTGCTCCTTGGTCTCGCTCGTACAAATGTACATGAGATGTAGCCAAAGATGCCGATCGCGGTTCACTTCGGTTCAAGTGGTAGGCATGTGATTTACATATGTGTATCCGGCGTAGGCGTCGGCGTAGGCGTTGGCGTAGGCGTAGGCTAGCTCTCAGAGGCCGGCCACGCTACATACGCTATTGATCGCCTCAAGAAGGCTTTCCTGCCCGCGTGCCAAATGCACGCGGTCTTTCTGCCTCGACAATCTTCACTAGCACCATCTCCCCGCCTGCTGATGTTCACCCTGTGCAGCGGACCGAGTCCAGAGCGGATCCATATTCACATGCCTCATGCGAGCTTGACGACGGAACCTCGTCGACCCGGCCTGATTCGCACGCATTTCCCACAGCCTCCACGCGAAGAGCGCGCTTCCTCCAGCTGGAATGGAAAATGGAAGCTCCACCACCACCGCTGTCGTCGTAGACGATACGGCACCGATATCCTCTCCTCCGCCGCCGCCCGACCCTAATGTTCACGATGAGGCTGCCGCCCAGCCGATAGACCCCTCTTTGAAAGAGAAATCCGACATACCACTGCGTCTGGAGAGCGAGATATGGGACATAACAAGTGTGTCCGCTCTCGGGGCGCTCAAGATGCTCATTGATGCTCTTGATCAGCTGGCGAGCACGACCGGCGATGTCCCTCCTACCCCACCCGTATCACGACCTACCACACCACGATTAGGCGTAGCGAAACACCAGAGGAAGGCAAGCAGTACGCCCAGCAGAACAAGCAGTTCTCAGGACTTGCCCAAGCTGGAGATCGGTAGTCCCGAGGCACACCCGCACGAACCCATCACCGTCACCATTGGTGCACATGCGGAGGACATTACACTGCAGCATGCGGCAATAGCAAGACGATTCTTCTCGAAGGTTGCACCGCCGTTCACGCTGCATGATTACTTGACTCGCTTCCACCATTGGTGTCCGCATTCTTCCGGCGTGTATCTGGGAGCTGTTGCATACATTCACCAGCTGTGCGTATCGGATCTCATGGTTCCTGCAACCAGTCGAACCATACACCGGTTGGCGCTGGCAGCAATTCGAGTCTCTGCGAAGGCACTAGAGGACAACAAATGGGCTCAAGAGAGAATCGCTAAAGTCGGGGGCTTGAGCAATAATCAGCTCATGAATTTGGAGGTCACTCTCTGCTTTCTGCTCGACTTTGAGTTGTTCGTGGATGATAAGATGATGGCAAAAAGAATGTATCTGCTGCAACAAGCCGCGAGGCAAGGAGTGGGCGCACAAGGCCGATTGAGCGAGCAGTTCAAGCTCAAATTGCCCTTGAGGACGAAGGGACCGAAATGAGGCGTAATGTGGGAGAAATGATCTTTCCTCGATGTTTTTTGCTAGCGCCAGGACCCTGCTGAGTCTGCGGCGGGTAGCGCACAAGCGACAAGGAGTTATGAGCGTTTGGTGTGTGTGGATGACAGTGCACAAACAGGATACCCAAGGGGCGTGGTTTGATTTGAACGTCTCGCTCGACTGTTTGTCCTCAGATGAGAATACGGCAGATTGAAGAAGGTATGACAGATTTGTAGTTGATCCAGTTTAGCATCAAGACGATTGCTGGAGAGGCAATAGGTCACAGGAGCTCGCGATATGGCCGAGCAGTGAGGAAGAATGTACACCTCTTCGGATGGAGGATTGTGCCTCCCAAAATTCCGGTCGCGTGCGCTGCAAATTCTTGCTTGCATATCAGATCGTCCATATACGGAGCATGCATTTCCGTGCCCAAAGCTGAAGCTGAAGTCTTGTGCAGAACAGATACTGTAGAAGAATGACCACTCGGCTTTGACTCGACCGGGCATGGGTCAAATGGACGAATAGCTTCCGCACCTCCACACAGAAGCGATGAGCGACTGTTAGACAAGACATGGGCTTTTACCGAAGACGTATCTATATAGTCCTTGTCCTCTCGCTCCCACACTGAGTACCCAGCGTACTTCTCGAGCACTCTATTCCCATGGCGATGGTCCTGGCCCATCTCCTCGCTGTGTTTGCAGGCACAGCTTATGCTCAATCCAGCCTTTCGTTTCCAGTGCCAACGAAGACCAATGCCACATTCACATCGACGTCGTTCGACCCTTCACTGGCAAGCACGCAGCTAGTGCAGACTGACTTCTCAAACGAACGCCTAGCTTTCCTTTGGAATCAAGTAGGCCCGATCGCTACGGGAGTCTATAACACGACAGTGTCTCCAACTCCAGAGCCATCGATATTTCCCCAGCCTGGAGCCTTACATCCACATATTCCCACGTATATCAATGAGATAGTCAACGAAAAGCTGCCTGAAAATTTCCTCTGGGGCGTGTCGTCATCGTCGTATCAAATCGAAGGTGCGGCTAAGGATGAAGGCAAAGGCCCTTCGTTGTGGGACCTGCTATCTCATCGTGTCCCCAACCAGGTGGCCGATAATACCACAGCCGACACCGCGGCTGAGCATTACTACTTGTATAAGCAGGACTTTGCAAGGTTAAAGGCTTTGGGCATTCCTGCCTTCGCGACGAGCATCTCTTGGCCGAGGATCTTTCCATTCGGCAAAGGACCTGTCAACGAGGCTGGAGTCAAACACTACGATGATGTGATTGCCTCTTTGCTGGAGAATGGCATCACTCCTGCCATCACGCTTTTCCACTGGGAAACTCCATTAGCACTTTTCAATGAGTGAGTTCCCTCGTGTACGATGTGACAGCGAATCAATGGCTGATGTAGCTCAGATATGGCGCTTGGACCGATCGACAGATCATTGACGACTTCTTCAACTATGCGACATTCATCATCCAACGATACGATCAATATGTCGAACACTGGTTCACGATTAACGAACCACAATACTGCAATTGGCAGTACTCGTACTACCCGGCCGGCAAATATTATCCTGCATACCACAATATCACCGGAGGCAACGAAGCTCGCTTCGTATGCGGCCACTACACTCTGCTCGCACATGCTAAGATTGCAAAGTGGTACCATGAAGACTTCAAAGGCCGTGGCAGAATCACCTTCAAGAACAGCGCGAATTACTTCCAGCCCAACAGCACTTCAGACGCCGATGCTATCGCCACTCAGCGGAACTATGACTTCGTACTCGGATGGTTCAATCATGGCCCCTGGAATGATGGTGACTACCCACAAACCCTGAAAGACACCCTCGGCCCTCTCCTCCCTAATCTCACAGACTCCGAGAAGGAAATGATCAAAGGCAGCTGCGACTTCTTCGCCCTGGACGGTTACACATCCTTCTACTCCTACGCCCTTCCCGGTCATCTCACAGACTGCACCTCAAACTCCTCCCACCCATCTTTCCCCGAATGTGCCGGTTCCGGGGCTCTAGCATCAGATGGCTTCCCAATCGGTCCATCAGCCGATCCCGGCGCAAACTGGCTCCAATCCACTCCAACAGGAATCCGCAAATTTCTGAAGACCATCACAGAAGACTTATTCCCTTCCGTCCCAGACATTCAAGTCACAGAATTCGGATTTTCGGAACCTTTTGAAGGACAGCTTGACAGTTTGACTACCATTCTCTGGGATCTGAGACGTGCGGATTATATTCAGGGTTATTTGGATAATATTTTGGCGAGTATTGTGCTGGATAAGGTCAATGTGACTGGGGCTTGGGCTTGGGCGATTTTTGATAGTAAGTACTGGAAGGCAGATCTGAAATGTGAGTATGTGTGTACTGACAATCTTGTTCTTTAGATTTCGAATGGGGTTCTGGTCTGAGGACTAAGTTCGGCTTGCAGTATGTCAACTATACGGACTTGACGAGGACGCCGAAAGCGAGTATGTTTACTTTGACGAAGTGGTTTGAACAGCATACTGCTGGTGGAAAGGGCAATGCGACCATGTCCATCTAAGCATCGTGACCAGGACGTTTACAATGAAAACTAATGTCTCCACACATCTTCATTTCCGCATGTGAGCGACTTCCAAAATATCGTCGACGCCAAAAAATGCCAACATACATGCATGGATCGTATCACCGCACTCATCCAACGTCTTATCGCAAGCCTCGACGACTGGGACGATTGTCAGCCTCAGCTTGATCAACACATGCTTGCTGCTCAAGTCGATGAGGAGAACGTCGAGGGGTGCGCAAACATGACATACGGGAGTGCGTTAAGAGGAGGCAAGGCAGTTCAAATCTCGCCTGCTGAGAATCGAGACCGGGAAGGAGACGAGTCCGATACAAAATGCAGAGTTGACAATGGACCACGAAGACCGAAAACTCATGACTTTCAACGTCAACCCGATGCCACCAAACATGCAAACGTACCATTCTCAAAGATTCCCCCTCGCCTCCTGCTCCCTCTCAATCGCCTCAAACAAGCTCCTAAAATTCCCCGCTCCAAACCCATCAAAATGATTCCTCTGAATAATCTCAATAAACACCGTCGGCCGATCCATCAACGGCTTCGTGAAAAGCTGCAACAAATACCCCCCCTCATCGAAATCCATCAAAATATTCAATTTCTGAATCGTCTCGAAACTCTCATTCAACTTCGTCCCACTCTGCTTCAACCGCATCCTCAAATTCTCATAATACGTATCCGGCACGCCGATGAACTCGACACCTCGAGCCCGCAAATTGCTCACGGCGGATATGATATCTCGAGTTCGTAGAGCGATGTGTTGGACTCCTGGCCCATTGTAGAAGTCCACGTACTCTTCGATCTGAGATTTTTTCTTTCCGTGTGCGGGCTCGTTGATGGGCATTTTCACGACGTCGTTGCCGGAAGACATGACGACGGATTTCAAAGCGCTGAAGTCTGTGCAGATGTCTTTGTCGTCGACGCTCCAGAAACGGTGGAAACCTAGACATCGTTCGTAGAATTCGCAGGCTGAGTCCATTTCGTCCCAGTCTTGGTTTCCGACGCAGTGGTCTATGGCTTCGAGGTCGATAGGGGGGAGGAATTGGTTGCTTGGGTCGGGAGTTGTGATGGCGCGGTAGCCGGGGAGGAAAGGACCTGTGTAAGTTGTGCGTTGGATGAAGGTGTGAGTTGTGTCGCCGTATGTCTTGATTGACGCTGAGAGGACTTCGCCTTCGTCTGAGGAGTCGATATGAGGTGGTGTGATGGAGCATGCGCCGTTGGCGATGGCGTTTTGGTATATTAGGTGGACGTTGTCGACTTCGAATGCGACGTCTTTGACGCCATCACCATGCTTGTCGAGGTGGTCGTAGATCTCGTCTAGGAGTCTTTGGTCGTGTTCAGGAGCTTCTCGTAACGTCTGCCGGCTTGAGGAGCGGACTGGTGATGTGAAGACAAATCGGACTTTGTTGCTTTGTACCACATGGCTGGCTATGAAACGGGATCCAGTGTCGAGGCCCTTGTATGCTACCGGTTGGAAGCCCATGCGGGTGATGTAGTATTGAGCGACCTGTTTGGCATTGCCCACCCACCAGGCAACATGGTCGTATCCTCGGTACTCAGCGTTCATTTGCGGTGCTTGTACCGAAGGAGCCGATGAATCTGAGTCGTAGAGAGGAGCGGTGCGTCCATTCTCGCCCGTCACTAGTAGCGCTCCTGGTGCCATGTTGTTATAAGACGCCAAAGCAGTCGACAATAGATGGAAGAGCGCTTGGAACAACAAAGGCGGATGATGAGAGATGTGGAAAGTCCGACGGTGAAAGATTCTCAACGCTTATGACCTACCACTTTGTGTTACATATCGTACCTGCACCGTTCGGTCGACGTGAAACCCTTTCGACGTTCCTGCCATTCGCCTGCAATCTCGAGCGGCTCATCGTGGTCCAGACAACGTGACGTTCGCTTCAAGGCGGAAAGTTGAACAAAGCCGAGCGCACCCAGCCCACGTGCTTCGGCATAACGAGTTAAGCCGCGCTGCAACGGACGATTCCTCCGCTGGCCACCACTTCCACAGATGACATGGGTGTCACGCTTGATCTGACTTAGAAGCCATTCATTCGATACCACCTCTACCCTCTGATTTCCAGCACAATGTCCCAAGCTCAGCTCTCCAAGGCGGACGCCCAAGTCCTCGCTCAAGTCTTTGATCCGGAAAGCGCTCCGACAAAGGTCGAAGTGATCATAGACCCAGAGCTGCCAACCGATCGCCATGTACAAGATCAAGAGAAACTAAGTCAACTCAAGGCTCGAGAGAAAGAGGCCATCTCCCTGATAGACGAAGCCGAGAAGCAAAAGTCTACCAAGGAAACGGCCTATCGAGACGCTTTATCAATTTTGGATGACTTGATTGAGGCGAACCCCGACTACGCATCTGCTCGGAACAATCGTGCTCAACTTCGCCGATGGATGTACGGTGATCGCAACACACTTTGCCAGACCAGGTCAAGAAGAGACCTCGAGCGACAATCAGCAGGTGAAGCGGCGGTAACGGACCTTCAATCGTGTATCGAATTTGCATCCCCGGCAAGGCAGCAAGATGCAGTCTCACCAAGTCAAGGTCGTCTGCTTGCGCAAGCATTCACACAGCTTGGCGCGTTGTATTATGCCGCATCGAAAGATTTGGATCGTGATCCTGCCGCAGAGTCTGTGGATTTTGGTGGCGAGGTCTGGAGCCAGAGCAGGTTTGAGGAGGAAGCATCACGGCTCTTCTATCTTGGTGGGTTGTATGGAAATGAAGTTGCCAAGGCCCTCGCTGTGCACACGAACCCCCATGCAAAGCTTTGCGGAAGCATCGTGAAGGAAGCTATGCGCAAAGAGTTGGCAGCAGCGCCGTGATATGGAGGGTCAGATGACCAGCCGCAAGAGTATGAAAGCATACGTCCAGATCGAGCAAGGTGCAGACAGCTTGTGATATGGCTTCAACGATTCCAATTCACGCCAAACATCTTTCCGACCTTTCTCTGCGGGCTGCTGGCGTTCTCCAGGTAGTATCGCTGCTGGCCAGGCACATCGAGAGCCAGCATCTGATATTCGAAGTCTTCTCCAGGTCGTTTCGTCATGTGCAGATTCACGGTACCCTTTGCTGCTTTTCCCTCCACGTAGAAATGCATATGTAGATGTTCGACGCCAGCTCTATCCGTCTCCAATCGGCTCGCGATGATTCTGTTCCTTGCCCATCTGCTCCAGCTTGGCTCGCCGTAAGCCTGCACATCTCTTTTGCGGCTCATGCTCTCTCCAGTGAGGATCTCGCGACATTTCGGGTCAGCTCGAACCCTGTCGGCCGCTCGATTGAAGTATGCCGTCTTGCTGTCTGTAGAGAAGACCTCGAGCCATAGTACAACAGCCACGCCTCCAGTCAGTCCAAAGCCGAGGAGCACGAGACCGAAGTTGAACGACTGTTGTGTCGTACGGGCGGCCTTCTCGCCAAGGGTCAGATCTTTCCACGGCACAGCTCCAGTATCGTTGACCACCGTGACAGCCCTCCGTCGACGCGATGCTGCATCGTTGGGCAGAGATGACGACGTCGCATTTCGTGTCTGCTGTCGGGCGGTGGCGGGGAGGGACAGCGGAGCTCCACCCTGGAGCAGTGACAGCTGCGGAAGCTGCTTCGCGATCGAGGCCCGCGCTATTCGCTCCAACATTTCTGCGATAGACGGTGATGGTTGGTGTGGTGCGGTGAAAGTGTGAAAGTGCACTCGAGCGTTGAGCTCTGGCCTGCTCGGCACAAGCTTTTGAGCCGCGGAGTCTGCTTTGTGCCCCTGCATGGCCATGGCCGCCAATTTGGCCATTGCCATTGCAATCGCATCGCCGAAGCAACAACAGCATATGTCTGCTGGAAGGGGGCTCGGGCAGTCATGGCGTCCGCAGAGATGCGCGACTTGATACACGCCCTCAACGAGCGCAACATCGACCTTGGTGAAGACGATGTCGCGTGGGCGTTTGAAGGCCCGAAAACGAGAAACAAGGCCGTCCAATGGGTCCAGGAGTATCTGCAACCCGCGACCCTTTTGACCAAGGAGGAACTATCTTTCTACGAGAGACATGGAATCGATACGAATACGAAGCCGGCAGGACATGGACGGCCGCTCTCTGAGGTGGAGCTCGAGACTGCAATGGAGTGCCTCGAGGAGAGTACTGCCGCTCTGGAAAGGCAGGGCGAGATGCTCGGAAAGCAAAAAATCGCTCTGAGAAAGCTGCAGAGTCAGAGCTCCAAAGCTCGTGCTGGAAGTCATGGGTCAGATACGCAACACACCAAATTTGCTCATGAGAAAGCACAATTGGACTTCAACATCGACGATCTCTCCTCAGCGACCACGGATTTGCTGCGTGCGTCTATGAAACAGATTGAATCCAGTACGGGTGGCATTCCATCCAATGTTGACCGCCTCTTGGAGAAAGATGACAGGCTTCTTGATGGCCTGCAAAAGTTGCTCCCGAAGTTGTCCGATTCTGCCAGCGATATCGACGAAGCGGACGAGGTTGAGCAGCTCTGTTCAACTTTATCGCTTCTTTCCATCCAAGAGATCCAAACCCGCCTGGACCGAGTCTACAAAGACAGCATGGTAGACTTCTCCCGAAAACGTGCGCCACCAAAAGACTTCACCGATCAACAAGCTAAACAGCGCGAAACTCTTCGGGCGGAGCTCCACGAACTGGCGGGTGAAATTGATGGCTTGGTCGGGATTGTCGTTGACCATCAATATAGGAAGTCACTGAAACGCGGCTTGATGTCCGCCCGCGCAGACAGGAATATGCAAAAGGCGAAATGGAGTGAATACACAGTCGCAGCACTGTTGTATCTAATATCGAGACTGGACGCCATCGGTGAACACATACTGCGATTGAATGCTCATGAGTCAACTCTCAGGGCCATTTCGAGCACTCTGGACGAGGCACTTGCAAGCGAACAAGCCAAAGCAGGTGCTCGGGCACCTACATCTCCAATGCCTAACAAGGTTGAATTGAAAGGGCTCAAGCCTTTGCGATTAGTGCAAGCGAATATCTCTGAGACGCAAGATCCTGCTGTGACTTTTCTCAAAGAGCACGACATTCGTGCACCTGGGACGGTTGGCGTCGAAAAGCTCACTCCGCTTCTTGCTATCCATTCTCGTGAGCAAAAAGAAAAGCTCGCAAGGCTGGCCAGCAGCACCGAGACGGGCATTGCTGATGCGATAGCTCAGTCTATTGCCAAATCACACGCCGACCTGCAGGAGCTCCAAAGCGCCGTCATGGCACATACGACGCATGGAACTGTGAAGTTGGTGGACAGCAATGTCCAGGCGCACATGGGCGAGCTAGAGCGCGATATTCAGCGCCTAGGCGATGAAATGAGAGTGCTTGACATCGACGCTATTGCAAAGATGACCAGGGAAAAGCAGGACGCGGTCCGGAAAAGGTCGGTGGAGTGATTATGTATACTTGAACAAGCATTTCTCGAACCCTGCGGCAGCGTGGAGGGCATGCCCATGTACATAGCAGCAAGATCACGATAGCGTCCGCCGCCCGATTGGTAGATTCCAACTCAATACAGGCATAATCCTGCTTCTCCCATTGGGTCCAAACCTGCAGTCGCAGGGCTCGGAGGTTCTTCTACAGGATATACAGTAATGATACATACCACCGAAACTTTGGAAGACGGTGTGTGTATGCTGGACCATGTACTGCATATTCGTCGTATTCTTATTAGCGAGTCCTCCAACAAGGCAGCATTGTCAAGGCCACTGCCGTACCGCAGGGGTTGAAGGAATATTTAACAATGAACTGCGACCCGTTTCTCGCTGTAGGTTGTAGTTGCAGGTCGAGTTACCCAACATGAAGTCCTACTACTTTTCTTTCGTGTTGATGGGACTCATGTGTTCTTTCGTTCTCGGATGGGTACGTCTACCTAACCAAATCTAGAGAGTTTTATACAGGCCTGGATATTGACGGAATTCTAGGACTGCGGTCTAACGAACGGCGGCGATGGTGTATGTCGACCAAGCCCTGCGGAAGTCGCGAAAGGAGGTGTATCACAATTGTGTTCTCAGGTATGTATAAGTCTCGATTCTGTTGATTTTAGTGATAGAGCTGATGATGATGCTGGTAGGACCATCCGTGCAAGGTGCAGGGGGATGGGTGCATTCCGAACGCTTCGAATGGAGGTTCTAGAGCCAACTGCAGCTAGAGTTGTGAATTGCTGGATAGGCGTTGAAATGGGGTATCGAGCGGAGCGGCTAGGAGAGAAGAAGCAGGCATGTTGGTGTACGCCTCCGATAGCTGATTTAACACTACTCGAAATGACGCCGTGTATCACATGGTCGTGTTGATGAGTAGTCGTTTGTGAGTCTGTATTCGAGAAGATATCAAGCGTTGCTCGTTGAATCAAACAGCTGCTGGTTGGACTGAGCTTGTTGACCAATTCCTGGTTGCAAGAGTACCTTGACTTAAGAAAGAATACAATGCTGGTTCTTTCTGCAGTGCCGCTGGCGCCAGTGCTATCCATGAGCTTGGCTCATGAAAAGGGGAGCGGCAAATGTACCTCCGTACCTTGATGAGTGACCTACAACCTTCACACCAGAATGCAGTCAGTCTTCACGGCTGCAGCTTTGTTCCAGCCTTCTCCATCCCTGGCGGTGAGCCGACGTATGAGAGCCTGGCATGACAGCCTTTCATCTCTTTGGGCCGGCCGCGTCCGAGATCGAGAACGGGTCGATTCCAAATTGCTTGACGACGAAGCCACCTGGCGACCAGCCGGCACTTCGGAGGAGATCATCAGAGTGTTCTTTCGAGGCAAGCATGTGACAATCGTCCTCGGGGGAAGTTGTGCCAGGCAAGCACTTGCCTGTCTCCGGCGAAGTTAGCCCATGTCACGATGTCTGCTGCCGAGAAATTGCGCAAAGTATGGCAACTCGATTGGCATTTTGCTTTGCTGGGGCCCCTACAAGGAAGTAAGCGTCATTGGAAAGGCTGGGCTGGCGTCTGGCGTCTGGCGTCTGGCGTCTGGCGTCTGGGCTGGGGGCGGAGGCGGCTGAACGGCGTGGTAGGTATGTGAACGACGAACAATTCCCTCCCGTGACCGTGACGATCGAGTCAGAGGTCGGGATGTGCATACTGCAGGAAACAAGCACGCACTTTCTTCTCCAGAGCTCCCCCGCAAAGAGCTAAGGCCCTTCTGGAGTGGTGGCGTCGATCTCTACTTTGGCACCGCTCCCAACTCATGCCGCCACCGCCACCGCCACCGCCACCGCGACGCCTCCATCTCGTCCGTCCTTCCGCTTGTCCGCGGTCATCTTCAGCACCACAGAGCGATGCGCACGCACGCACGCCAGCGAACTGCACACCACCAACAATCCAATGCCACTGCCAATGAATTGACGGCCTCACAGGACCAGTCTTGGCACATCGGGATGGCGGTCCTGTATAGGCTTTCGCAGATGATTCGAACCCGGGGCCATTGTCAATATCGACCCTCTCATCCGTGACTCGTCTCCCAGCCATCCGGATCGCCGCGTGGGCGAGTCAAATGGGAAAGGTACGAAGAAAGGAACGGCAGGCTGCGTCCAACCGCAGCAGCGGGTGCGGAGAGCATTAGCACCCTTTTGGATAGCTCCCAACGTCTTATGCACGCGCCGCGCCGACAGCATATGATGGCGCCAGGCAAAAAACGCGTGGTGAGAGAGCTTCGCTTGCTGCTCGACCACAAGATGCCGTTCTCTCTGCTCCACGGGGTCAAAGCGTGATGCATCGAAATACTGGCCTAGCTTCCGGCACCTTAGTGCGGAGCCATGGCCTTCCGTCCAGGAAGCAATCATAAAGAAGATAGCTCTCCCTGCTCCTCTCCACCCGTTTGGCCCTGTGTGCCATCTCCAGCGTGCCTTCCCCATTGTTGCTTTGGAATAGCAATCCTAGCGATTCTGTGCTACACACCATCGGCAACAGCACTGGCGACACAGCATACCAATCATGTCGAACCAAGTCGCTAGCAACTACAACGCGACGCAGGAGAATGCCAACCTGACTGCTGCCAACCACGCGAATGCTCCAATGGAGAAGGACTTCGAGAATGGTGAGCTTGAACGAGCTGATCGTGTGACCTGAATTTCGATCCTGATAGCTTGCGCCTGTAGGTTACCATCTCGACAGCAACACCGACCCAGGCACCGCATTGAGGAAGATCCAGACTTCCGGCAGCATTTCCATCTCGCCCGAGCTTTTCGAGAAGATCTATCTTTCGCCGCAGAACAAAGTCTCTGGTGATCTCCGAAAGACATTTGGTAACCCAACTCCATTGTAAGTGGATTCGCGCGAGAACTGCCTCTGCCTCTGCCTCGAACTAGACCAAATCTGACTCACTCTTCAGGGCACTGTGTGGCTTCTTGCTCTCCCTCACACCGCTTTCGTGCGATCTGATGGGCTGGAGAGGAGCCGGTGGCAATGGTGCAGCTTCGACTGGTGTCTACTTCTTCTTCGGTGGTCTTCTCATGATTCTCGGATCTCTTGGAGAAGTGAGCCCGACCACACCAATCACGAAAGTAAGAGCGAGAACGCTTGATGCTAACACTCTCACCCCCAGTTCATCCTTGGCAACACCTTCCCATTCGTCGTCTTCGGTAGCTTCGGTGCATTCTGGCTCGCCTTCGCCGCAACCCTGCAACCATTCTACAACGCATATGGTGCTTATTCTCCAGACCCACAAGCGCCAGCAAAAGGCCTCGATACGGTCGGCTTCAACGCGTCATTCGGTAAGCCATCATCATCAAACGTCGTCTCCTCCCTATCCAAGAAGCTTTACTGACATCCTCTCCCCAGCCTTCTTCCTCCTCTTCATGGGCCTCCTCTGCTTCCTCTACATGATCCTCGCCCTCCGCACCAACCTCGTCTTCTTCCTCATCTTCATGACCCTCGTCCCAGCCTTCGGTCTCCTCGCCGCTGCATACTGGAACTTGGCAAAGGGCACCCCAGCCGCAGCCGCCAGCGCAAACACCTACATCATCGCAGCAGGAGCTCTGACATTTGTCACCGATATGCTTGGATGGTGGATCTTCTTTGCCATCCTGCTCGCTTCTCTCGACTTCCCCTTCCAGCTTCCTGTCGTGGATCTTAGCAGATTCGTCAAGGGTGCTAGTGATAAGAAGAAGGCGAAGGAGTATGAGGCTTAGATGAGAATGCTGTATTTATGTACTTACAGTCCTTTGAGGGACTGTGTGAGATGTTTGAATGATTATCATGCATGTGCGAGACCCCGATGTATCTACCCAGTTAATGTGTGAAAAGAGTAAACTTTCGTGAAGTTGTTCTGTGCAGACCTTCTCTTCCAAGTCTTTGGACTGAGGTACTTGTGAGCACGTATGTATCATCATGTGCTTCGTTGTTCCGACGGGAAGGAATATCAACTCCCTGCGCCGCTTTGCTTCCCAAGAGAAGGCTTGTGATCATCCAGATTACGCCGTTTGCTCTTATACATGATGATCCGAAGTGGTTGTACTGCGGTTCAGTAATTTGAAGTTGGTCTAAGGTTGAGACTGCCACGTGCCTTTGCCCCAGTATTTCCCAGGATCCATACGGGATTCCCAAATGCCATAGGAGCCTCATACACAACCGATTTCCATCTGAAAAAGCCGAGAAGATCTACATCGAATGGGTTCGCGCTGCAATAATGTCCGCAAGTCCGCGTAGTAAGAGCTGGAACACCTCGACAGAGCTCGCAAGGTATTAGCATTGTGCCTTGGGGATCTAGGCGCTCCATGGTGCTCAACCAGAGCGGGGCATTTAAGCGTACACAACGCAACTCTGCCGGATCTTGGGACGTCATGGTACACGCTGGAGACACGAATTTGGAAGAGACGGCGACATGGGCGGGCTGGCATCGCGGTAGGTTTGTTTGGCAAGTTCTTCAATCCTTCGGTTTTCCCACATATTTCTCTAGAGTACAAGTTCCTTACTCCCTAGGATCCATCCTTCACATCATGTCCAGTATCAAGCTGTTCTTCCTCCAAGCCTCACGCTCGATCCGTACTGCCTGGCAACTTGAAGAGCTGGGTCTCAACTATGAACTCAAGTTCGCACCTCGAGAAAATGGCGTTGCTCCTCCGGCGTTCAAGAAAGAGGCGGGCGGTCTTGGAAAGTTTCCTTCACTCGAAGATGAAGGCATAATGTACTACGAAAGTGGTAATATCTGCGAGTATGTGACAATGTCAATCAGAATTCTTTGGGCGACATCATAACTAAACTGTGAACCCAGATATCTGTGCGACAAGTACGACAAGCAGCACAAATTACTAGCTCCTGCAGGCGATCCGCAACGCTACAAAGCACTTCAATGGGTGCACGCTTCCGAGGGCATGTTCTTGCTCCACGGTCTGGCTTGTCTGTACGCGAAATGGTTTCAGCAGGATGGCGATGTTCAGAAGACTCAAGAAGGCATGAGCAAGAATTTGATCAAGGATATGGACTACTTGCAATCTGAGCTGGAGAAGAGTAGTGGGAAGTTTTTGCTTGGGGATAAGCTCACAGTGGCGGATGTCATGATGCACTTCTCCGCCCGATTCATCATTGTGAGAGAGCTGGGCACAATGGGAAATAGGTGGCCTAAGATCGAAGAGTGGCTGGACCTTTGTGAGGCTCAGCCAGCATATCAGGCTGCTGTCAAGAAGACTGGACATCAGCTGTGAGAGACCCAGTGTGGTCTTGAGGCCTACATAATGCGAGAATGATACGATTCTGGATGCCCTGCTAATTTCAGATCAGAACCTGGCCTCCCTCGTCCCACGTGGCAAAGTTGTAGCATTGAGCGATGATAATGGCGACAGACAACCGCTCATGTGCTTCTGAATGGTCTCCATACGCAATCACTATCTCTGCTTCATGACGACGGCTTCGAACCTCGTGCTCATGAATAAAGCCCCTACACACAGTCTACCCTGGTGGCCGCCACCCAGGTATCGCTTGATCGAAATTCAAAATATTCTACAAGAAGTCAGCACTATCCGCGACACGTTTCAGAACTCAACACGAACGCCATCGAGGTCTGGTCATCACATTAGCAATGATCCTAACACATTTCCAACCTTTCTCAACTCACCAGTAACCTCAAAATCTTTCAACCCCCAAGGCTGAAATTCAACACCCCTCAGAACCTTCGCCCCAGCCGCCTCAAACTTCTTCAAAAGCCTCTCCAACTCATCATCGTCTCCGGAAATCCTAATATGTACCTTCCCAAATTGCACATCGTTGGGGATCGATGGGAATGTTCGTCCTTGAAATTTACATATGTCGATTAGCTTGAGATTGAGATAAGCATATGCATGAGAATTTTTCTATTCACTTACTTCGGAGGTAGAGGTTCACGGCGGCTTTTTGTGCATCTTCGTTTTTCTCGTCTGTGGGGAGGTAGAGCCATGTGTGGTCATCTCTGTCTCTGCCTGCTATGCTGAAGCCTAGGGTTTTGGTGTAGTAGGCTATGGATTCGGGTATTGAGGTTACGGGGAGGGAGGGTTGGATCTTTTGGAAGGTTGGTGACATGGTCGTGTTGGGTGTTGGATGGTTTAGAGGTAGCTGGACACTGTGTAATAGACGTTCTTGCCACCTGCCACCTCGTCGTCCTACGCGAAGTCGGAGCTTTCGGAGCGATCGTACAGGGACCTCTTTGTGCATCCATTACAGCTTCTTGCTTGGCCGCAGTAGTACTATATTGAACCACTTCTTATCCCAGCCTGTATCACGCGTTGGAAAGCTTTATGTTCGCCATCTTTATTATATAGAAAACGCTTGGCAATTCCCCAAGTCTGCGACCTCACTCCAAAGCTCTTTCTTTCTCCTCTGCTCTTTCTCAACCTGTGTCAATTCGACACCGACCTCCTCAGCACCAGTCTCCATCGAACATGATTCTTAGAAAGAATTGCTGGTTCCAATTCCGTCTCGAGTGGACTACCTTATCCCTCTCGGTCATGGCAGTCTGGCTCAAAACGTTTCTATCTAACCTCGCCCGTACCAGACTTTGGACGACTTCGAGATCCATCGAACACGTTTCTGGCACGTTTTTGTGCAGACCCAATGGTTCTGCACAGGCAAAACACCAATTATGTTGAAGCATCTGAGACCAATACGCCTCGCGGACTTTCGAGAACGACTTCACAGCGCTGACTTTTATAGATGTCTCAAAAGAACTTCGCACGAAATGTTTACAAAAGGCAAGGAACAATGCTCGTCTACGCTTCTACGCCAACACTCTCAGATCGTCTGACAGTCGGACTCCGTTCAAAATGCAATTGTGTTCGAACAGCGTCTTGACACGGAGTGTTCTTGCTGCTACAAATCTTGTGAATGGTCAGACACCATGCCTGAAGGGATTCGCCACAGCCCTCGCACCTTTATCGACATCTCAGGGAGGAATCGTCGAGAACCAGGTTGAGGTAGTCATGGGACCTTGCCTGTAATCTAGGATGAGGTTCAAATTTTCGAGCCTGTTGAGCAATATTCTAGTAGCCATTGGAAACGAATCAGACGAGTATTGTACTTGAGAATCTTGCTCATTTTGGTTGTCAATCCGCCATGGTCTTGGTGGACGAATGGCGGCGGGGCACTGAGGCGGGATGTAGAAAGGGAGAAATCGAAGGCAAGGAAACAAGAGATACACGAAGCTTCGCGATAGATAGATGGCGCATGCGGTCTCCCCTACTGCTGAGTGGTTGCAGAAGGCTGGTCTCGGCTGGGCAGTGCAGTCGGTAGTACAGCCAAGCATCTTGTGAGCCTACGCGAGGCGGCCTTCGGAGGCAGATAATGAGTACGAGGCGTCGGTCATTATTATGTAGAGATGAACAGCTGCAGATACTCGGAGCAATCATTCGCGTAAGAAGTTAAGAAGTGCTTGCAGTGTGCGGCTGAGGGACGGCATATTCTAGACCATTTGCTCACTTCAACAACACCGGAAGTCGCCAAAGCTCATCTCTTCCACGCGACACCAGTGCTCTACGCACGCACGCACGCACGCCAATCGACTGTGAGTATTCTCTTGCCACCTCCCACCTTCCGAGCGGCCTCATCAAAATGGCTAGCGAGCATAGCGCCAAGCGACGACGAATCGACTACGACGACCATCGCGACTCGGAGCATTTCGCAGCACAGCCAGCCCGCCGCCAGCACCATCGCAATCGAAATCATCCCTCCAAAAATGGCGACTCCGCAAGGCCTAAGCAACACGAGTTCGATGGCCCGGAAGCGGGCGTCGACAGCGAAAACGCAGCCGCCCTAGATCGCGACTGGTATACATACGGGGAAGATGGAGCAGTGTTAGGTGACGACGCACATAACCCTTTCGGCGGCGAGGATACCACATGGGCAGATCGGGAAAGAGAACGAGAGCTTCTGGAGAGGAAGATGGCTGTGCGCTCCAGGCAAAATCCAAAGTTCATTCAACGCCAGAAGGACAACGATGCGTGGGAAGCGAATCGCATGCTCGCCTCGAGCGTTGCCCAGACTCGAGCCGACTATGCCTTGGATGACGAAAATGAGGATATCCGGATCCATCTATTGGTACACGATATCAAGCCGCCATTTCTCGACGGCAAGACCGTATTTACGAAGCAATTAGAGCCTGTCAGTGCTGTCAAAGACCCGCAAAGCGACATGGCCGTATTTGCCAAGAAAGGAAGCAAAGTGGTCAGAGAAAGACGGCAACAGAAGGAGCGACAGAAGCAAGCACAGGAAGCTACGAGTCTGGCCAATACCGCCCTCGGCAATGTGATGGGCGTCAAAGAGGAAGACACTGACTCTGCTGCCCCAGCTGGTGCTGAGGAAGCGGAAGCGACGTCCAAGGGCTCAAAATTCGCTGATCATATGAAGAAGCAGGAGAAGGATTCTGGACAGTCGGAGTTCTCACGGTCCAAGTCGCTACGGGAGCAACGAGAGTACCTCCCGGCCTTTGCAGTTCGAGAAGAGCTATTGAGGGTGATCAGGGATAATCAGGTCATCATTGTGGTCGGTCAGACCGGAAGCGGCAAGACCACTCAGCTCACTCAGTTCCTGTATGAAGATGGCTATGCGAAGAGCGGCATGATTGGCTGCACGCAACCAAGACGTGTGGCAGCCATGTCCGTGGCCAAGCGTGTCGCGGAAGAGATGGAGGTACCTCTGGGAGGCACCGTTGGCTATGCTATTCGATTTGAGGATTGCACGAGCAAAGACACCTCAATCAAGTACATGACGGATGGTGTGCTTCTGCGAGAATCGCTCAACGAACCCGACCTGGACCGCTACAGCTGCATAATTATGGATGAGGCGCATGAAAGAGCCCTCAACACCGATGTTCTCATGGGCCTCATCAAGAAAGTGCTCACTCGCCGGCGAGATCTGAAGCTCATCGTGACCTCGGCGACAATGAACGCCGAACGATTCTCTCGCTTTTATGGCGGTGCGCCAGAATTCTTCATTCCAGGCCGCACCTTTCCAGTCGACATACAATATTCGAGATCACCATGCGAAGACTACGTGGACAGTGCAGTGCGTCAAGTCCTGGCAATTCATGTCAGCCAGGGACAAGGCGATATCCTCGTTTTCATGACCGGACAAGAAGACATCGAGGTCACCTGTGAGCTGGTCGCGGAACGACTTGCGCAGCTCAATGATCCTCCGCCACTCAGCATTCTGCCCATCTACTCGCAAATGCCGGCCGACCTTCAAGCAAAGATCTTCGACCGGGCAGCCCCGGGCGTGCGCAAGGTCATTGTCGCCACCAATATTGCGGAAACGTCGCTCACAGTCGATGGAATCATGTATGTGGTAGACTGCGGCTTCAGCAAACTCAAGGTCTACAACCCGCGCATAGGCATGGACACGCTCCAAATCACACCTGTCAGCCAAGCGAACGCATCGCAGCGCGCAGGTCGAGCGGGCCGTACCGGGCCTGGAAGGGCATTCCATCTCTACACCGAACGAGCTTTCAAAGAAGAATTCTATGTTGCTACGATTCCTGAAATCCAACGCACCAACCTGGCCAATACTGTACTTCTACTCAAGTCGCTTGGTGTCAAAGACCTTCTGGACTTCGACTTCATGGATCCACCTCCACAAGACACTATCACGACGTCTCTCTTCGATCTGTGGGCTCTCGGGGCGCTCACAAATCTAGGGGAGCTCACAGAACTCGGTCGACTGATGACTTCCTTTCCTATGGACCCGTCCCTTGCCAAGCTGGTGATCACCTCGAGTACAACTTACTCCTGTGCTGAGGAGATGATTACGATCGTTAGCATGCTATCGGTGCCCTCAGTCTTCTATCGACCTAAAGAGCGACTCGAAGAAGCCGATGCTGCGCGTGAGAAGTTCTTCGTTCACGACTCAGATCACCTCACCCTGCTCACAGTATATCAGCAATGGGTCGCTAATGGCTGCCGTGATCGATGGTGTGTCCAACACTTTCTTCACCCCAAGGCACTCCGCCGAGCCCAGGAGATTCGTCAGCAAATCGCCGACATCATGACTTCCCACAAAATGGAGATAACCTCTTGTGGCTACGATCTCGATGTCGTGAGGGAATGCATCTGCTCTGGATATTATCACCAAGCGGCAAAGAGAAAAGGTCTGGGTGAATATGTGAACCTGCGCACAAGTGTTACCATGTCACTTCACCCGACCTCAGCTCTATATAACTCAGGTGATCCACCAGACTATGTAGTCTACCACGAGCTGATTCTCACCTCGAAGGAATATATGAGTGTCGCGACTGCGGTAGACGCTCATTGGCTGGCGGACTTGGGCGGAGTTTTCTATAGTGTGAAGGAGAAGGGTTATTCCGCTATTCAAGGGAAGAGAGAAATTGAATACTCGAAGAAAGCGGACTTGGAGCTGCAAATCGAGAGGGATAGGGCCGCACAGAAGCAGGCAGCTGAGGCGGAGCTGAATGGTGGGCGAGGTGAGGTGAAGAAGGGTGGTGCCGCGAAACCTCACTCGGCGCCGGCTAAGAAGGGCAGTGCTGTTGTGAAGCCGACGATAGGTAGGAGACGATAGAAGTTTGAGAATGGAAAGTTCTGGCTGTGGGCCTGTCTGGGTCTCGTATCTCCTCGAATGATTGACTGGCTTTGCCTGTTGTGGAAGGGCCAGCATCCTGATGCGAATCGCGAATACTTAATCCGGCAAGTTGCTACCGAGACGTCCATGTCAACACGGGCGAGATTGATTGCTTTATATAGGTAGCATTAAAGCGTTGAATACCAACTTCTTCGGTTGCAAAATCTTGCCGCGTCATTACGATTTACTCTTCATCGCCGGCTCCTCCGTATAGGCGCAAGGAAGAGATGTGCTCTCAACGTAAGCAAGATCAGCTTTCGACTTCGACGATAGTCTTCCCGATGATCTCATAAAAAGCCGCATCCAGATCGGAAGCGACGGAGACAAGAAAAATGAATCACGACGAATATCTTGGTTGGGTCAAGAAAATTATCATGCCGAGGACGATATGTCTATCTTCTTGACACAAATTTTACGTCTCAAGCATGCTCGAGACTGTTCAACAGCGTCAAGATTGGCCTTTGAGTTTGCGCAGGGCCTGAAATGGCTTGAACAGATAGTCATGTCAAGGCACAGTGGCGTTGAAGTGCGGTATCATTTCCCATGTATCTGGATGGCGAGGGAAAGTGTAAGCAAGCACTGATCGTGGTCTTGATTTCTCATTCGTCGCCTGTTCAAAGCCGATGTACATTTGCTTCCCTCAGAGCATCTCAGCATCATGCAGCGACGCCGTGAAGCCGCCTTTTGGCCCAATCCCTCCTCCAGAGGACTGTATCTTAGCGTTTTACCTCTGCGACATCGAACGCTGTCGCGAGCCATGTTTCGGAAGTTCGTGCAGAAATTCTGTAGCAGGATATCTGTAAGTGACTGAAAGCCCACGTCAGACCGCTGAGGTAGAGAGATGAAAAGAAATGCAAGACATGTTTCAAAATGGAAGAAATCGGGAGTCATTTGTTGTCAGCCGTCAAGCCATATCCTCAGTTGAGGCAAGAAAGCTGTAAGCTGTGACAAGAGATCGAGAAAAAGAAAATCGCGCGAAAAGTCCAAAAGGGGGATAAAGATATTGGAGACCGTCAGAATCGAACTGACATCCAGGACATGCCTATTAATCAAGGAATGAAACATGGGCTAATGAATTGCCCACCTCTAACGAATTGAGGTGCCTGTGCCCTACCACTAGACCAGATCTCCTTGCTTTTGGTTGATTGGAATATGCAATACTTGGGATGTCTATATTGGCTGACTTGGTTGGGATTTGCAATACTCGGAGCGTATATATTGGTTGAATCGCTGGGTGAACGTATCAGGCTGCGGGGATTGACTTGGTAGCTTTGAAGCTTTGGAGTGGAACCTTAGGTAAGCAGGATGAGCAAAGGAGTCTTCGGTAGATGCCAGAGCAGGTCCGAGGCGTGTGAACTGTCAGACTTTGTCGATTTGTATAATTTCATGTTTGGAGGGCGGATTTGGGCATGCATGCTACGAGGAGTCTCAACTGGCCTTCATATTCAAAATCTTTCTCTCACCTCCTTAGCCTTTGCATGGCATAACTCCACTCGCACGCCTGCACCCGACAGCACATCGATCCACATTCGTTGTGTATCGCTGAGACGGTCGTTCTCGCTCTTCACCTCTGAGAACATGACTTCGCCTCCTTCCTTTCCATCTTCTCTGTCCGGGCGCCATAGAAACAAATCCGGGACACCACCTCCACGTTGCGCGTATTCTTGGACCATGACCTTCATCACAGTCGAAAGCGCAGCAGGTGGAAAGCATGCAGCGATTTCAACCAAGTCCTCGATAGCGTACGTCCAGTCAAGTCCTACAACGCAGGTCTCGCGTTCATGATGCTCATCCCATATGCGCTCAATGAGAGTGGCAGCTTGGCCGTTACTGATCTCGTTTAAGCGCGCATTGACTTCGCTGATCCGGCTAGGGTAAAATGCGTCAGAGTGCAGGTCCAGTGGACACGTCTGGTATGCCGTCTGGAAGACATTCGGAATGTAGACAAACAGTACATCGTAGAAAAGGTAGCCGACCAGAGTGCGCAGGAGCCTGCCTTCGCAGTGGTAGCCTTTCCAGCCCAAAGCCCGATATGATGAGAGGCACATCTCCTCCACACTGCATTCACCCTCAACAAGTTTGTTGTCCTTGTTGTCGGCATCTGCTTCGTTCTTGATGTCCAGAGCTGGATCGAGCCAGATTGTCTTTGCGCCACGGTTGCCTGTATTAGGCTTCGACATCTGCTCGCTGTTGCGACGACTTCCATTGGCAGACCGATCGCGCTCAATACGTATGCCTTCAAAGGTTCGCTCTTGAGCTTTGGTCAAGCGGACATGTTCGAAGTTGTGTTGTTGGCGTTTGGGTACTTTCAACTGCTTCTCCAACTTCGTAGTCCGCTTCTGCAGGTCGCGATGAAAGACCAAATGCGTCAATTGATCTTGCAAGCCTTCTTCGCAAGTGCTGAGAGCAACACGTTTCCAGTGCTTCTTCTTGGCCTCGATATCCTTGCATTCTGCTGGAGAAGGCAGATGCAGGTGCATGTAGTGCTCCTCGAGCAATGCCTTTCGCTGATACCAGTCACCGCGCCTGGACGTGTGGAACAGCCGCTGGTTCAGCAGCTCGCAGAGGATCTCATGCTCTCGCTTGTGATCCTTGAACTTACCTGTTCCAAGAACATACGCAGCCTTGTGGACTATGCGAGTATACACCCATGCCGGTGAAAGTCGTCGCAGGTATGCTCCTTCTCCGGTGCTGTATATGCTGTCTTCCTTTCGCTGCTCTTCTGCCAGCAAAATTCGCCAACGGGAATGGATCTCCTTGAATATTTCAAGAACGACTTCGAGGCCTTCTTTGGTAGGTGTTCCATTGAACTCAAGGATGTTATCCACTCGAAATTGCGTCCTTACAGATGCTTCGAACTCCAGGAGTATCGATCGAGAGGGAAATATGCTGGCGGAGCGAGACACAATGTACTCTGGAAAGTTCCGCCTTGCGATCCGAGCCAGTATGATGGTGGTCAGTGACTTCTCAGTCCATTCAGTAGAACGATAGAACACCAGGTGTACACGTTCGAAGAGCTTTAGGGTGGCCAGTGATAGGCGAATGCATGGACCAGTCTCTGCCATGATCTTTTCGAGAAAGTGCGCATCGCGATTCTCAAGCTTGCCAGGAGTGGCCTCTCTGCTGGACTCATCCTCATGCTTCGATCCGACCGATGCTGTAGTGTCGTTTGTATCGGATCGTCTTAAACTGCCGAAGCGGGAAAGTGCGGACTGTTGACCGCTTGTCCTTCTGAGATTTTCCAAAAGCTCTGTCTTGTTCTTGCCTCGCACCTTCGCGTCTTTTGCAAGAGCTTTCAGCTCGTCTAACAGCAGCAGCGACGAAGCCTCCTCTAACGTAGATATAGAGTCCTGTGACCTGTCTGCAAATGTGAAGCCCTCGCCAAGAGTAATACCCTGTGGCGGGTGTAGTTCACCAGGATTGGGCTGACTCTGCGACGAGTGACTTGGGAGATGTCGTGCAAGTTGTAATTCGTCCACAGCTGCCTGAAGATGTGCAATGTCACTGTGGTAGCCAAGACGATTGATCCTGTGCCAACTCGAAGTCTTGCGCAAGAACAGTCTGACGTACAAATACTGGCCCTCGTAGCTCAGCTCCCGCCATTGCTTAAACACGGAATGCTCGGCGTCGTTGAAGAGATGACTCTCTTGCTCGAGCACGGTCTCCAGTGCCAGATTGAAGGCATCTACGTAGATGGAGGTCTTGCCTCGGATCCATTTGCGTCCATCGAGACGTTCTTGTAGTCCGAGTCCTGCTTGTTCCGCAGCTCTTGACGCTTCATACGCCTCTATGGCCTCCTTGTCCGTTTCGATTGCAGGCAAAGCCGTCTCAAGATCGGTCTGGCGAGTGTGCGGTTGTTCCACGAGATCTTCATGGTCGCTGTCGTCTTCTGAGTCGGGTATTATGTCCCTCCGAGTCTTCGCTGTGCTGCTCGGACTTTCTTTCTTGACAAAGTCTGTGATGTCGCGCTTTACGCGCTTCGCTGGAGGTGTCGCGAAGTCGTCGCCGCCATCATCGTCATCGAAGTTGGTGGACTTGGGATGCGGTATCTTCTTTCCTAGCATGGCATTATGTTGAGAGGTATTGCTGTCCCGCAGCATTGTCATACTATAGACATTATTGGCCCACAAGTGTTGCGGCGATGATGTCGCTGGACAGACCCCGGAAACGCGATGGCGACGCGAAAGCACTTGACGCGAAGTCACCTGCAATGACGTCCACTTGTGCCAACCCGACATCAGCCGTCGCAGGAGCAAGAACCAGCGCCACCACAGTACAGTAACAACAACAATACTCTGAACTTCTATGTAATGAGACGACATGCGTACAGTCGTAGTAGCATCCTCACTCCTTGCCTGTAGCCTCGTCGCACAGGCTCAGCTCATGCCACGCAAACCCTTCAGTCCCGACCACGCCGCGCGCTCAGGCGTACAATTTAGATACCAGCAGAAACCCATCATGGACTCATCTCCCGCTATTCAGCTTCCGCCCTCTTCAGACGGTAATGCGCCCCCACCGCCTCCTACGGGCGACGTGATTCTGTCCGACGTAATCGGCAATGAGCGCCGCATCAACATCTTCGCAGGCTTCACACGAGACATCTCCACCGTTTCCGATCGCCTCGACAACTCATCCGAGAACACCACAGTCCTTGCACCTATAAACTCCGCTATTACGTCCCTGCCTAGAAAACCCTGGGAAGACCCGAGAGAATATGCTGCACTGGGCGCAAATGCCTACGAAGGAGCGGACGGAGAAGACAGAGCGCATAGAAATCTGAGGAGATTTACTGAGGCGCATGTTGTGCCGCAATCGCCTTGGAAGGAAGGCGACAAAGTAGCGACCGTTGGCGGCGCGAAGATCTGGTGGGAAGTGGAAGATGGCAAGGCATATGTCCAACCTGGCGATGTGGAGGTGGAGCGAGTGGTCAGCAGAGTCAAGAATGGAGAAGTTTGGATTTTGAAAGGTGTGCTGAACTATGCTCCTTGAGAATAAGGCTACGTGTTACGAAATCATGAGATGATGAGAATTACAAGCGCGGCTCGCAGTCCCCCGTACCGTGGAACTAAAGGCCTGGGGCTGACTACAAATGGTCTTCAAATGTCACAGGCTTCTGTGCCAGTGGGTACTAGAAGGATATTCAGGCCTGAGTGAGAAGATCAAGTCGCTGTCCCAGAGCAAACTCTGGGTCGAACGCCATCACAGTAACCTCAGTGGGCCAGAAGGCTTTTGCCTCCACACCAACACCTGCTAAAACTCGTCGCGCGAGACCAATTGGACATAACATCGATGCCTCGATTCGGAACCTATTGCTGCAACGGATGGAACTGGCACAAGATGATGTGGGACGGCCTTATACGCACAGCTATAAATTCAGTTCATTGTCTACATCTCTCCTTTTCATCTCTCCGACATCAGTATCTTCCTCTCACTCGCATTAACCAGCCTCAAGCGAAGCAACTATCAAGATGAAGTCCATCACCTGTACAGTAGCTACCTTGGCCCTCTGCACCGGAGTTGTCCTGGCCGCACCACAAAAAGACTTTCCAATTCCTGGCAACACCAACTTCGAGTACTGCGACTCACAATCCGCCAATGGACCCATCCAAATCACCAACCTCTCCCTCGAACCCGAGCACCCAAGAGAGTAAGCCACATCTTCCCCCGAATCTCCCAGACCACATACTAACCTACATTTCCCAGAGGCGATGACCTCAAAATCATCTACGAAATGACAACCTCCAACGATCAATACTTCCCTCCCGGTTCCCAAGTCCACTACAGCGTGAAATGGCACGGGTCACAAGGTCCTCGCGGTGCTTTTGATCCTTGTAAAGCGTTCGATTGTCCTTTGGATGTTCCCTTCAAACACGAGAAGATGATCAAGTTGCCGAAGAAGCTTCCAGGACACCACTATTCGGGAAAACTTGAGTTGAAGAGTCCCAACGGGGAGGTTTTGGGGTGTATCAAGGGGAAGTTGACCATTAAGAATGATTAGAGTCATGGAGGAAAAAGGAGGCCATATTTTGGGTGGCCGGTCGGAGGGTGTGTTATCGCTGGGCATCAAAGGACTCTGGTAACCAGATTCGATAGGCACGTGTACCTGTGATTTGGACCTTATCCTAAACTGTCAACTTGATGATCTCGCAATGATGATCCTCACAAGCGTCATCCCACCCCTCCTGATTCTACTGCCCTCAGCCCACCACCACCTCCGAGAGCTCAAAGTCACCACACCTGACACACACCGCCCGAAAGAGTATGGAATCCAGAGATTAATAGGATGATTAAGTAAGTACAACAAGTCCTTACCTCTTTTCTCTGCACATCAACTAACCCGGTTCTCGCAAGAAGAAAGCGATTCTACATGTTCAACTTCAAACTCACGCGAGCATCTATCTACCCGATCACTGAAGGATCGTAATTCGGTTTCGATGAAATGAGACATCGGATCGATCTACCGGATCAAAAAGTGGTATTGATGTACATACGAAGGATAGGGATTGGTAGTAGTATTACTGAAGTGTCATGAGTATTTATCTGTTCCGGTGCAGAATACAGGGATCTCCTTTCGTTGTGTCCAATTCCCAGCTCTTGGTCTTGAACGCATGTCCATTCAAGTCTCAATTGCTCGCTTTTTTGTAGGGTACCAAACGCCTTGCTCTTGATCTTACAAGTCATCATTGACCTCGTCGTCCACTTAGATGGCCAATGTTGATGCATTCTCCGAGACCGAGCCAGGTCCTCGCTCGCGAGCAATATCTGGCGGCATGTCAAGTTGCGCTTGCTCCGCTGAGCGTTTGATGCCTGCAGCAGTGATGGCAAGTTTCCTCCTCTCCTCGCTCTCATTGCCCTGCTCGTCTAAGTTCGTGTTTTCTTTTTCTGCTTCTTTCGCCTTTGCCGCGGCTTTGTTGAGAGCCTTGCGCTCCGCTTTTGTCAACTTCGGCTTCTCATACGCGCCAATCTCCAAACGCTTGTCAACATCCTTGGCCAAGTCTTCAAGATCCGAGTAGCCAAGCACCTTCACAATATCGCTGAAGCTCTTGGTGGTCATCATTTGCTTGTAAACTTTTTGCTTGCCGGGAATCATCTGCCCGAGAAGATACTTGGTGTTGCCCCATCGATTCTCAACTTCGAGTGATGTTTTAACGTATTCCTTCACAACTTCTTCCCAATCAGCTTTGCCACCGTCTGCTTCTGCACGGAATACCGAAGGATTGGTCTCCGCAGCAGTCGCAATCATTGCGCCGTCTACGCCATACTCTTCTATCAGCTTTAGCGCCTCGTCGCGACTGGTCACATCACCATTCATTAAGCAAGCGACTCCCGCCTGGTGGCAAGTCTCGGCGACCATTTTCAACTGATCTCGAATGGCCCTTTCGCGTGGTCTCATTGGTGTTGTCCGGCAATGCACAGTAAGCCCGATAATTCCAGTCTGGCAAAGCTTCGCCACGAGTGCTCTTGTGTCTTCTGGTTCGTCCAATATTCGGATCTTGACGCTGATACCGATCTCATTTGGCTCGCCAACCTCTTTTACCAGCGCACGAAGAATTGAGCACAATTTTTCAGGTGTCTTCAAAAGTGCAGCTCCCATGCCACCGCTAGTGCTGAAGGGCTTTGGACAGCCAGCGTTGACGTCTATCCCAGCCACATCTTTGGCTATAAGTTTCGCTGCTTCGACAGCAGTCTCTGGATTCGCGGTGCCGATCTGGTAGATCAATTGTTTTCCTTCACGTCCTGGATGCAGTCTATATATGACGCTCTCCCGCTGCTCAGGACTAAGTGTCGGATTCTTGGCGCCATTTGATGACACTCTTGTGAATTCGACTGTACTTGTGTTTGGGTTCTCGTGTCTTGTCGTGCCGATAAGAGCTTTGTCAATGGTTTCCGGGCCCCAGACCAGGTCCGCGCCATACTTCAGCGCCAGCAATCGCGATGGACACTCGCCGCTGCGGACCATTGGGGCCAAGACGATCTTGCCTCTATAGTCGACCCCATTTCTGGGGATAGGAAGCCTCTTCGCCGCGGATGTCATGATACGCAGCATCTAGCATCAATATTATCCATGGAGTGGCTGTGCGGAAAAATTGGTTCAAAAAATTCGGTGCAGTTGCGTTCGCCACGATAGCCTCAGGCGACACAAGTGGTGTTGCAATTGAGAATAAAACGGGAACTGCCGTCTGTCTCGCGCGCGATCAAGACGGCAATACCAATGCCAATGATGACCGAGATCTGGTGACGCGGTCTTTCCCGCCTAATGTGTGAAGTGATGCGCTCCAGTCTCAGAGCACAGATTGCCAAGGCAGCGCTACACTATTCCGGAGCTACTACCCGGACAGGTACTGTGTGGATGGCTTTAGATATGATTTAGATTTGAAACTAAAGTTTGGGCAACATGGTTTTATATATATTATAAAGCAATGAATTGTATAAAAAAATACTAGTAGAAAAACTTTCAAAAATCCAATTTATTACCTAGTAGTATAGAACGAAAGTATATTTTATTTTAGTAAATAGGAAAAAAGTTATTTTTAGTCTATTAACTAGGGTAATTAAGATAGTTTTATTAATTTCTAAATATTTTTATAGTTTATATAGCTTAGGTAGTGTAATATCGTTCTAGTTATAGTTCGGTTAGTTTATTTGCTTTATTGCTAAGAAAAACTTTAATTCCTAGATCTATTTAGGCTAGTATAGTGTTTTAATCTTTCTATAGTATAGCCTATAGCCTAGCAAAGTAATTTCTATAGTTTTAGATATATCTATTCTATATATAGTCTATAGCTACTCGATGTCTAATTCTTAGTTATTCGTAACAGTTATAAAGATATTAATTTAAAAGTTTTTTTAAAAGAATTTAGATTTCTAAAATGTTAGATAGAGTTCACTCATAGATTTAGTTTCAAGCTCTACAGTGTACAGTAATATTAGCTATAGTGACTATTCTTAGATAGCTAGACTGCCTCTAGCTTGGGCAGTGTCAAGAACGAGCTATTGGCTGGCTGGGCGTGTGGTCTGTGTCTGAGACGAGACGAGGTGCGCTCGAGCCGAGATCCTGGTTCTAAAGATGGATTAGCGTGATTTCTTCCGGCGCCGCTTTTATCGGGTCACTTCACGCAGAAAGGAAGACAAACGTGTCAAATAGGGATGGCCATCTCCTCTAATGCCGCTCTCAAACACTGATGCACCTGCTGATATGGCTTGGAACAAGACATATGTAGAGTTTCAGACCCCTCGAGAGGCAGGTCTGCACAAAATGCGATTTTTTGCCGCTGACACGGCGTATATTTGAGGCAGCGACTCATCTTTCGAGTACGTGTCCATTGTCATGTTTCGCAGTAGTTGTGCATGTATTTTGGGTGGCAACAGCATCCGGGTTGGTGCATGAGTGAGGGCGAGCAATGCCGTAAGGGAGATAGATGACTTGCAGAAGAAGTGCGCGGAGTGTGCCAGCGGCGCTTCAACTCATCGATGGCATAGCGTCATCTGCTCGGCACGGTGGCAATCAGGCGTGATCAGACGATGATGATGGAGATGCGCGTGGGTGCGCGATGATGAATCAAGCGTTCTGGGTGATGGAAGGAGTGTTGGCCTGATAAGTTATGGGCGTGAGGCGTGAGGCGTGAGGCACACCTGCCACTGCCAGCGTGCCGAGAGGCTTGGGGCCCATGCGCATGCATCTCATGTTCTGTATTCCTAGCGCAGTGCGTGGCTCTCTGCTCCGGTCTGTTGCTTTCATCCTCCCTCATCAAACCTAGGCCGCCGCGCGCCAATTTCTACCCTTCTACGTCTCGACCCCCATCACCTTTGATATCTGCCGGTGGTCATCGACGCCGAATCACGCGCGGCCGCTCATCCCCGGTCGTGTCAGGCTCCCGTACTTCACGTCCCGATCGAGGCGTTGTGAGCCTGGCAAGCACCGAATCCATCCATCGCCACGCCTGCGCCTTCCCTTGCCAAGGCGTGGTCGCATCGCCCGCCGGGAGTCTGCACTTTCGACACGACACTTATGCTTTTCGACTAATGTGTCACTTGGGCGACAGCGTGTCAGTTCACGACACTCCTGCTTTCCGTCATGGCACAGCCTGCCGCGGCCGCAGATGAGCTCCAACCTGCGTCACGAAGCGGCACTCCGGCGGCCAGAGCGTCGAGTCTGCGCAACAACAACTCCTTCCAGGCCATCAACCACAGCGCAGTCCCCCAAGATGCGCAGATCGAGAGTCCCGCAGCCACGGACAATCAAAGTGGCAGTGGCAGTGGCAGCGGCAGTGGCAGTGGCAGCTCGTCCGACCTGACACCGCCGAGAAGCGATGCCGTGATGCCACACGACGCTCCACGAACAGCACAAACGTCCACGTCTGCCTCTCAGCCTGCAAAGTCGTCTGCGCCCGCCGACAATAATCATCTGGACGCTGCCATGGCCGCCGAAAGCACGTATGGCACGCGCTCCCGCAATCGGACCAATGCGCGACCCAATTACGCCGAAGACCAGGACATGGACTTTGAATTCTCCTCTGCCGCCACCACAACGACCAAGAAGAAGACAAACGACTCACCTGCTGCATCGGCCTCCAGCGCCAGCGCCAGTGACGCGAAACGCGCGCAGGACTCGGCCTCTTTTCTCGCCGTCAACAGCAATGGCAATGGCACCGGCACGGGTACCAACGAGTCGACGCCTGCACCGTCTTCTGCTGCACCAACTTCCAAGAAGCGGAAAGCTGCCGGCGCCGCTGCGACTTCGTTGCAGTCCCAAGCAGCCTCTGCCACGCCGCCCCCAGCAGCGTCGCGAAAGTCGGCTGCACCTGCAACTTCATCATCGTTGTTGGCACGTGAGACCAACGTGATGACCTTTTCCAAGCATCGCAATTGTCTCAACAAAAAAGGCGAGCTCATTGCCGACGACGGGACGAAGCTGAGTGTCAACGGTAAGCCCCATCCATTCCCCTGATCTGGCAAAGGCGTCTGCAGGGCGAGGTGCAGCCTTACCCCGCTCCCGATACATTTCTGAGTTGAGATGAGCCTAACTAACAACCAATCCCAGATCACGTGTATCTCGTGTGCGAGCCGCCAGGCGATCCGTACTATGTCTGTCGTGTCATGGAATTTCTCCATGTCGACGGAGACGGTCCGAACTCGCCCGTAGACTCCCTGCGTGTCAATTGGTATTATCGACCTCGAGATGTGCAACGATTCAGCAGCGATACCCGCCTGGTCTACGGCACCATGCACTCAGACCTATGCCCTCTTACGTCGTTAAGAGGCAAGTGCACAATCAAGCATCGCTCGGAGATTGACGATCTGGACGCATATCGCAAGGAGCGTGATTGCTTCTACTTCGTGCAGGTCTTTGATCGTTTCATCCGCCGCTCGTACGAGTGTATACCTGTGTCGCAGATCGTCAACGTGCCGGAGAAGGTCAAGAAAGCGCTTGATGAACGATGGAAGTTTGTTGTCGTCGAGATTGGTCGCGTCAAGGAATTGACCAGCGCAGCGAAGTCGTGCAAGCGATGCGCACGATATTGCGCATCGAGTGACTCTGTCGACTGCGCGATATGCAAGAACTCGTATCACATGAACTGTGTACAGCCGCCGCTACCCAAGAAGCCATCTCGTGGATTCGCCTGGGCTTGCGGGCCTTGCAGCAGAGCCTCCGAGAAGAAGCAGGATGCGCGAAACACTCCAGCAAGCGGCCATGTGACTGAAGCTGAAGAAGAAGAGCCTGTCGAGCAGGAAGAGCTACCCGGGGCATCGAATGTCACCACCCGCGCACCCAGTCCCAGTGGCGATGACATGGTTATTGATGAGCATCCAGCGACTCAAGCGGAAATTGCTCTCGCGAAGATGTGGCCAATGCGATACCTAGGTATTCATGCGAGAGTCGAGGACGCGCTGCAGTACGACGACCGAGCAATCTATCCACGAGCAAGTTCGCGTTTGGGGCCACGTCACCAGGCAAATGTCAACATGTGGCATGGCCGGCCTGTGGAACTTGTGAAGCCAGCTGAGATCAAGAAGCGCTACCAGAAGGGTGGTGCACAGAAGAAAGAAGGCAAGCTCACCAAAGAATCATTAGCAGCGATCGAAGCCGACAAAGAAGACAAGGCAAAGCGTCCAAAATGGGTGCAGGACGAACCTCCAGGCTACGTAGCACGTGGCGAGGACTACGACGCCAAAGATCCCCGGTGCACAGCGACTTTACTGTTCAAGATGCCAGGTCCGGACGACGAGATAAAAGTATCTCCATCAACAGTAATGGACATGAGTTGGCAGCATGAGGAGGACCTGGAAACACGAAATGACATGTTCGTGAAGTCGTATACCGACAAGGCGAAGACTCATGCTCGCGGGGTGGGAGTTCCTCCCTTCGGCACCAATTTCCTGGACAAGGCTGTCGAACTTCTCACCAAGAACCGTTACAACGTAGATGCAGCGCTGAAGCAACTCTCGAAAGTGGATCGCGTGAGAGACCTCCACGAACCAGTCTTGAGCAAATCAGACCTGATCAAGTTTGAGGAGGGAGTGGCGAAATATGGATCCGAGCATCGATCGATTCGCTTGCACATGAAAACGGCATTACCACATTCAGACATTGTCCGGTTCTACTATCTCTGGAAGAAGACGCCAAAAGGCCGAGAGATCTGGGGCAACTATGGAGGGCGCAAGAAGCGAAAGGTTGAAAGTGATGCCGGTGCTAAACTGCAGGCTGAGCTGGCAAACGATGGGGACGATTCAGCATTCGACAGCAACAAGGCGGCCAGGAAGGGACGAGGATTCCAGTGCAAATTTTGCAACACTATGCACTCGCGGCAATGGCGGCGCGCGCCAGGAGTCTCGCCGGGGCAGGTTGCAGCACCTGAGAAAGGCCTCAAGGTGGACAAGAGAGACAGGCCACTGCTTGCCTTGTGCCTTCGATGCGCAGGTCTCTGGCGGAAGTATGCCATTCAGTGGGAAGAAATCGACGAGGTGGCTAAGAAAGTTGCTGCTGGAGGTGGCAAGGCACTCAAACGCAAGATTGACGAGGAGCTCATGCGCGAGCTGATCGCCGCGAACGAAGCAGCCAATAACCCTCCGGAACTGTCATTGCCCTCTGTTCCATCAATCGAGGGCGCAGAGCCTCCTAGGAAGAAGTCGAAGACTGACAAGAATGGCACACTCGCGGCAGCCGAGACAGCCAAGAAAGTCGAAAAACCACCGCCTCCTCCAAAAGAGCCAACTCCACCACCGCCACCCATAATACCAGCGCAGCCGACGTGGAAAGTGTTGCCATGCGCTGTATGCAAAGGCGTCGACGACACAATTGCTTGTGCGCACTGCAAGCTCACTGTACATCGAAGGTGCTTTGGCGTCAACAAGAACGAGGGTGTGCGATCCAATGGCGAAGTCTACTGGGTATGCGATCAGTGCCAGAATGACCGCAATCCTTCCGTGTCTACAGACTACTCATGCTGCTTGTGCTTGACCGAAGAAACACTCGTTGATTTGGTCGAACCAACAAAGGTTTCCCACAAGAAGAAAACAGACCGAGAAAAGGAAAAGGAGCGACTGGAAAAAGAGCTTGCCGACGGGATGAGAGCGGAGTACCGCAGCAAGCAGCTGTCACATCACCGACCTGTCATCCCTCGCGAGCCTCTGAAGCGGACTGCTGGAAACTGTTGGGTTCACGTCAACTGTGCTGTTTGGGCACCTGAGACCCGCTTCAGTAATGCCGAAGCTCTCGAAGTCGTGGAGGGCATTCAGCTTATCCCAGCGGCCCGATTTGAAGCCGTCTGCAAGCTGTGCAAGAACAGAGACCACCACAACAAATTCCGCGAGAATTCCGGCGCCTGCGTCAACTGCTTCACCTGTCAAGCACCTTTCCACGTCTCCTGCGCATTCGAGTCAGGATACACATTTGGGTTCGATGTGACGCCTGTCAAAGGATCACGCAAGGATCAAGTCATCACCGCGACTCTGGGCCAGGAAACTGGCGCCGTGACACCAGTCATAATTTGCAAGGAGCATCCCATCGGCGCCAAAACTGTGCTACACCCTATCGATGAAATAAACGAGGAGACTGGCAAGAACGCTCTGCAGACATATGTGGCGGCATACAAGCAGGCCGATCTGACACTTACAGGCACCGTGCGTAAGGCTCATCAGGCTCAAATCACTAAGGATAAGGGTCAACAACCCGCTTCTGCTCTGGCTGCGAGCAGGAGAGAATCAGGTGCGCACAGCATTGCTGCTGCCGTCAGGCGTGGAGCGAGGACCTCTTCTGTGGCCGAGACGAAAGTCGAAGCTGACGATAGCTCCAACGACACCTCGAACGTGCTAGCCGCTAATGGTCGCAAGTGCATGAAGTGTAATGTCGATGTGACGCCTCGCTGGCATCCAGTGTTCCGGCAGGCCAAGGAAGAGGATGCCAAGTCTCCAGAGCAGCGACGCGTGTCCATTAGTTTGGGAGAAATCACGGATGCCAACCGAAGCGCAGCCGGCCCCGAGACGCCTAACAGGCCTTCTGAGCCGCCGCGGCAGCACATTCGCTTTATGGCTCCTGGTGCCAATGGACGGGCCTGGGAAGGTATGCCAGATCGGCTTGCACCAAGCAGGCCTGTCAATGGCGACAGTCGTCCCAGCGAGGGCTCTCCAAGCGCACCCGCCGGTGCTCCAGTAGCCGATCCTGCTGTGCCTGCCCAAGCCAACGGCGATTCTCGTGGTGGTATTGGCGACCCTATCAGAGTCGACCAAAACGACGACGTGTTTCATGCCCATGGCTTGCCTCAATTCCGGAATCCAGCGGCCAATTTGGAGCCGTCGCAGGCCGAAACAGAGAAGAAAGAAGAACAGCCTTCAGAGTGGTTGTGCCACAAGTGCTTCGTCAAGAGAAAGACGGATCCTACACCACCGCCGGAAGATCGCGCAGACCGACCAGCGCTGTCGCCACCGAAACAGTTCCCACTTCAGCTCGAGTTCAATCGTGGATCACAGCCACCCGCTCCTACGCCGTCCATTGAAGAGCAATTCTTGGTGTGGGATCGACCTGTCCGCCCGACTCCTGCTCCTCCGCCACCTGTCAACGGCATGCCCGGAGGTGGATTCCATCCTCCACCGCCGCCGCACCACATGGGCCATCCTCCGCCTACGCACCCTTACGCGCCACCCTTTGGTCAACAGCCAAACGGATATCATGGCGTGCCTCCACCGCATCCAATGCATGAACGGCATGGCAGCCATGGGAACAGCTATGGTTATCCTCCTCCACAGCACTCGCCAGGACCTCCAGCACCTTATTACGGACCTCCAGGAGGACCCAGACCGCCTCACTTGAACGGCTATCATACGCCTGTGCAGTCGTCGCCACACGGTTCACAGCAGCCACCTTTGCACTCTCCGACTTACCAACATCCTCCGCAGCATTCGCAGATGGGCGGGCCTCGATCAGATGGTCAATATCCGGCGCAGTTGCATCCGCTTGGACCTCCAGTGCATTCTAGTCCCCATGCGCCCTTTGGCAGACCTGGTTCACAACCAGCCTCAGCTACGCCGCAGCATCCTCCTTTGCCTGGGCCTCCCAATCCTATGAACGCTCAACAGCAGAGTATTGCACAGACGCAGCAGCAGCAGCAGCAGCAGCAAGGTTCGGCTCCGATAGCGCCGTCGATTGGGCAACAGCCACCAAGCCAGGCGCCCAGTCAGGCGCCTGCAGCTGGCAGTCCTCAGTCTGGCAACGCGCGGCCGATCGGGAGCGAGCAGCCAAGACCAACAACTCCAAGAGACGGTCAGGCAAATGGGTTCACAGGCGCCAGTGCCAGCCCGAATTTAATGAATTTGATACATTAGGCATTCTATTACTCGTGAATTGTGGTAGAGCAGAAACAGGATGCCGGGCGAAAGTGTGAATCTTAGCATTTGAAGGAAGGGGATGAATGGGAGCACGCTGGACATGGTCACTTTTCGGATACCCTGTGGCGAGTAGGCTACTTGTACGTCTTGGCGGAAATGACGGGCTATCTATGTACTTTGAGATAGCTGCAAAGACCCGAAGATTGTCTAAATACTATACCTGACACTGTACTGCAGTCGCAGGCGCCAAAGTCTCGTCACGTGCCATGTTCCCCGCGAAGGGAAGTGACGGGAGCTAGGACGAGGCGGGAAGAAGCTGGGAGCTGAATTTGCGCCTTAAGTCGTGATGTGCCGCCGGACGTTTTGTCACGACGACTTGACTATCCACCGACCTGTCCCATATAGCGAATTACTCGCGTCGTTCTAACATGGGACGAGCATATAGCGAGGAGCAGCGGAACACAGTGCGCGCGCTTCTCGAGTCCGGTCGCGATGAGGAGTCGATCGAGAAGGAAACGGGCGTCAGCGACCGCACGATCAGGTATGCTCGCTCTCGCGCTGTTTTGGCCGTGGCCGCGTTTCTGCCAGCCAAAATAGTGCCAGTGTGTATGCCGGCTGCCAGCAGCGTGTCTGACGGATGACAACAGGCGATGGAAGCTGGAGCTCGAGCGAACCGGGCGCATTGGCAAACCTCCAGAGGCGCGAACCGGCAGACACAGAGTGCTTTCCGCCGAGATTGAGCAGGTAAGCCAGCTGCCCATATGCCCATATGCCCCATACGCACCCTGCCCCAAGCGTCCGGCGAGCTGATCGCGTGTATGCCAGGCACTGTTCGACCATGTCAAGCAGAACCAGAATATGTCGGTCGACGACATGTTGTGGTGGCTGTACGACACGCACAAGATCGTAGTCGGCACGCGGACCATACGTCGAGTTTTCGAACGCAAGGGCGACAAGTTCCAGATCAAGGGCAAGAGCAACGCGAAACGGAAAGGCAATGCCAAAGACGACGACGACGACGATGATGACGATGATGATCAGCATGCTTCGCCCGTGCAGACCAACGGGCAATACCAGTCGCCATATGCGCCCATGGCCCAGCAGGCTGTGACTACCGAGCAACAGCTGGCGCAAGCACTCCAGGCACAACACACTCCGCAACAGAATCATCAGAATCATTTCAGCACCAATACTGGCATCACCATCGACGATGACCTGCCAGAGGACGAGGAGACAATCGAGCTGCAGCTCCAGCAAATTGCACTGCAGAAGCGGGAGGTTGAGCTCAAGCTGAAGATGCGACGACTGCAGAACGGCAAGAACACTCCGGCCTCGAGTCGCAAGACCTCCACACCGTCAACGCAGGGCACGAGTGTCCTCTACCAGCCCGGCTTGGCTGTTCCCACGCCGCCGAAGCGAGATTCTCGCAGCAAGAAAAAAATCGAAGAGTCCAAGCGTCGGACAGCAGAGCGTCAGGAGCGAATGCTCCGTGATTTGGAGCGTCGTAGTCGTCGACGAGATCACCTCACTGCTGAATGGGTGCAGAGCAAGGACATATGGCCACTGCGCGCTCAAGGCTTGCTTGCCGATCTTATGCACCAGTATGGGTACTACGCGTTCTCTCAGAACCAAGTCGACACATTCGAGACCATGTACCGCGACCTGTATCAACTGGTGGATCTCACAAAAGGCGATTGGGTTCCGCAGATACACGATGAAATGCTTCGCGAACGCATGAAGCGTAAGATGGGTCAATTACGCACGAAGATGCAGAAGACTGGTGAGATCGTTGCTCGAACGGACGGCTATGGCGGCTTCCAGAAAGCAGATGACTACACTGGAGCCATCGCTGGAGCTGATGAAGGTGACGAAAGCGAGATGGTCTCCGAAATGCAGGTCCAGCCAGGCGCGCCGCCCGAGCCACAGGTCCAAGACCAGATCCAATACGATCCGATGCAAGACCATTCACAAATGCAGGCGCATCATCAAATGCCGTATGCCATGATGCAGCAACATCAAGGCCCGGCGCAGTATCCTGGAATGATGGACCATACGCAGATGTTGCCTTACGGCCAGATGAATGGCATGAATGCAGCTGGCCCGATGATGTAGGAATATGATGATGGAGCTGATACGCCTTTTCGACACCACAGGAGTTCCATGACGATGGCGCACAAATTGGGGAGTAATTGAGTTTCATGATACCACTACAGCAGTTTCTTGTTCGCGCGTCGGGAGAGACGGCGTTTGTTTTGTAGCAGAGCGTGAGGGCCATTAGAATGGACAGGCAATGCATACTTTCTCATCCTTCGATCCGCTCTCGCAATGAGTCCTTCGATGGTCGCCGACGCCCCGTTACACTCGGTTTGAGAACGGTCAGCTCTGACCAGGGATCAAAAGCCTTGAATTTACAATGATCAGAATGGTTATTATCTAACATACCTCCCCAAAGAAGACCGTGAGCTCGTGAAACTTCACAAACAATGAGCCCGTACATCGAAGAGGCCATACACGAAATTGGATGCAGCAATTCAACGATCGGTAGCAACCATAGCGTGTGTGGCTCGTGGTGATGAAGATGAACCCTATTACCCTCAGGCTATATGATGAACGCAAAGTCCTGGATCATCGCCTCGTCCTTCCTCGACTTCTGCGTCCTGCGTACAAACAAGCATTTCTCCAGCCACGTCGGTCGCCAAATGTTACGCGGGCGTTCCTTGCGAAACAGGTTTAATCCTTGTCTACAGCCGTAGCTTTCTGCTCACTCGCCACAGAGTAGTGACGTGTGAGGGGCTTTGGACGTGGACCAGGGGACCTTCTAATGCTTTATCATAAAGCCAGGCTGTATTTTTTGATTTGTAATGGTTGGTATATTACAGAAGGCGACCAAGGCGCTCTTGTCTACTCCACTCGAAACTTCTTACCACTTATTTAGAACACCGCTGCTTTTATTTGTATTTTTTAGTCTTATATTATAATACTTTAGATTTGTTATCTAGAAATAATAGTAACAAATTCTTTTATATACTTTTCTCTCTAGAAATAGTAGTAATAAAAAGATCTGCTTTTATTTGTATTTTTTAGTATTATACTATAATACTCTAGATACGCTATCTAGAAACAATAGTAATAAATTCTTTTATATACTTTTCTCTCTAGAAATAGTAGTAATAAAAAAATTATATAAATAATATCTATAAATTAAAGAACTATTAGATTTCAAACAACCATTCTTAGCTAAAAGCTCTATTCTAAAATCTCTATTTAAAGTTTATTAAAATAGTTAACAATGCTTTAAGAACAGATCTATAGAGTTTTTTTTAAAAAAAACAAATTTACTTTTATAAGAGCTTTTAATAGTGATAGCTAATAGTCTAACAAGTCTTCTAGTAATGTAGACCCAGTAAAAATAAACTAGAGATCTTCTGGAAACACTAATAACTTATGACTTGGCGCGTGCCACAAGTCGGCACATCTCCATAATTGCCGAAGTATGGTAGTACTATCATCAATGAATCATTCTCCGATATGGAGGCAGAATCAAAGGCGACGGAGGCTCGACACCCTCTAGATCTCCCTCCGCCCGAGCAGCTGAGGGAAATTGAGCGCAAGCAGAATGAGCGTGCTGCTGAGATACGTGCCAGAAGACGGCGCGAATCGGTGGTCGATGAGAGGACGAAGGCTGCTGAGGTAATTCAGAGAACATATAAAGGCCATCGAGATCGCAGAGCGTTGAAGGGGTATGGACTTGATTCCAGCACCAGATGGCTAGAGGTAGGTAATGACATTGAACTGACGTTCAAGCGCATGCACGGCGCTGATATGTCGTAGGGGCTCAAAGATGGTAAGGCGGATGGTGAGCTCGAATTGCGATCGCACGAACTGACACAGCTGGACAAAAGCCGAGTATAACAAGCTCACGCGGGTGATGTCGAGATCAGCACGTTTCAACGAATCCCAGACTCGGACGGAGCGAGCACGAAGTCGTTGGGCGCAAGCCGGCAAGATCGCGCTCCACGCTGGCGACGATAACACGAGCGACAGCGACGATCGATCTAGCCATGCCGAGTCCATGGCCAAGAAGCGCGCGAAGAAGGCGGAGCGAGAGAAGTATGCTAAAATGATGGGACTGGATTACTTTCTGGAGATGGTTTGGTTTACTCGAGCTTATACTTTACCTCGAAACCTAGCTAAGGATTTATAGGTGGATCAGAAGCACAGATATGGCAGTTCTCTGAGACGATACCACCAGGAGTGGATGAGGAGCGATACCAAGGAAAACTTCTTCTACTGGCTAGATTATGGCGAGGGCAAAGATCTGGATCTGCCCGATCGGCCACGCGAGAGACTGGAGCGCGAACAGGTCAGGTATCTCAGTGTTGAAGAGAGGAGAAAGTATCTTGTCCGAATCGATGAGCAGGGTCTATTGGTGTGGGATAAGGATGGCAAGGCGATCACGACAAGCCCAGACTTCAAAGACAGTATTGATGGAATCGTGCATTCATCCGAAGATAAGCCGACATGGAGAGAAGTGACTACGGGCGAGAAGGCTGAGCCGCGGGACACATCAAGCGATTCATCGTCGATAGGCAGCAAGATCAGTACTGGTAGTCACGAGGACGCGTCGAAATATGCGAACGAAGAGTTCCACGACGCGAAAGGCCTGTCCAAACTCAACCATGTCAGCGTCGATGCGCTCATGAATCACCTCCTGCGGAAGACGACCAAAAGGAACACGTGGATCTTCGTCGCCGACACCTCGTTCCGCCTGTACATCGGCATCAAACAATCGGGCGCCTTTCAACACTCGTCGTTCCTGAAAGGCGCGCGCGTCGCCGCGGCAGGTCTCATCAAAATCAAACGCGGGCAGATCCGCAAACTATCTCCATTGTCCGGACACTATGCGCCGCCGGTGCGCAATTTCCGCGAATTCCTCAAGAGCCTGAAGGAAGCTGGAGCAGACCTGAGCCGCCTGAACGTCAGCCGGTCATATGCTGTTATTCTGGGGTTGGAAGGGTACGTGAAGGTCAAGAAGAAGGCGAAAGATGCTAAGCAAAGTATACATGATGTGTTGGATCCTGAGGAGAAGAGGAAGCGGATTGAGATGGAGAAGGACAAGAGTCAGAGTGCGGAGATTGAGAGACAGGTTCTTGCCCAGGAGGCGCAGGAGAGAAGAAGTCAGAGCAAGAGTTTTCGGATGATGAAGAGGTTGGGGTCGGCAAAGACGATCACAACCCGCTCGCCCTAACTTTGGCCCGATGTGTGCTCGGCAAAGCGGTTCGTTGTCGCGTGCGGTGCGGTGCCAACGAAAAGGAGATTTCCTTCTTTGCGAGCGAAGTAAGACGTGGAAATGGCATTTGGTTGTGAGTGCGAATGGCCCCGATGTTGCACGAACATTCATACTCGAAGAGTGTCGGAGATGACGTCTTCTGTCACTACCATGACAGCAACACCGAAGACCAGGAGCATACGAATGATGCACTTAACGACTGTGTCGGGTTTCAGGGCCAACGGAGCAAGAGGATATGAATGATCCGTCTTTCAGAGGCATCAGACCTGACGAATCACGGCGCGGCGGCGATTCGGGGCTACCTCTTCCCAATCAATCTCTGCTGCTGGAGGCCGTATGTGCATGTCGCCCGAGGTGAGATATATATCGGCATCAAACAATGCGACGCCTTTCAACACTCGTCGTTCCTCAAAGACGCGCGCGTCGCCGCCGCAGGTGTCAATTGAAGTGGCGAAGGAGGAGAAGGAAGAGGCGGATGTTGGTGGCACAGAAGATAGCGGGGGTCTTTGCGGGTTGAGTACATGATGATTGATGCAGATATTGTCCTCGATAGATTGATCTCTCTCTCGTGCCACAAGCCACAGATGACGATCTTGGCAGGAACAGGGTGGGGATCCTTGTCTCGCATGGTTGGAAGTTGGAACAGTAGTGTCATGCAGACGTCAACGGCAGCTGCAAGGCTGCAGTGCTCGTGCGGTGGAGACTACTGGAAGTTCTACATATGTATGTGCTGGGAAGGGACGAGTCGCGTATCATGATGTTGACACTGACACTACGGCAGGCGAGGACGATGCGCAGTGCTGAGCTCGGAGTGCATTGATGGAGACGGACGGTTCGATGGGAGGCGCCATCGAGAGCGACAGGAAGCTGCGAGTGTCACTGTCACGTCGGACGGTATGATGTATGATGCAACACTTGCACTACCGTGGCAGAAGTTGGCACAAGAACTGATATTGGATGTTTAATGCAGTGCGTCGGCGTCGGCGTCGGCGTCCGCATCGGCGAGAGCGCTGATTGGCGCTGATGCTGGTTATTGCGACAGCAGTCGTCAACTTTGTTTCCGCCGCGCCGTCTAAACCTTCTCGCACTTCACGCACTTCACGCACTTCACATTCCATCTTCATCCAGCATTTCTTCTTGTTACACAATCCTGCTGTGGCCCGAGCCCCGCTTCCGTGCAGGCAGTCGCACTGCACTCTCCATCGACCATTGGCCGGCCATCTCCAGTATACACACAGCATCGGCATCGAGCCCGCATCCGCCTGCACATCTCGACCGAGCGAGCCTCAGACTGACTGCCAGAAGGGAAACACACATCTCGAGCTCTGCGACTATGGACATGTGGCGCGCATCCCCATCGGCATCGGCATCGGCCCAGAAAGCTGGCACTGTGGGCAGACTCTCGACCATTTCTTGCGTCGCGCGCCTCTCACCACGCCTCCACGCGCCACCTATCCCTATCCCTGCTGCACATCCAATGTCGGCAAGCGCTTCTGACATCATTTGATGCCATCCTGACGCTTGCTGGTGTCGCGCTCATGAACCTCCACACGCCCTGATAGCTCGCATAGCTATAACTACCGTAGCACTTTCCCCTTTCCCTTGGGCCATAGCTTGCGCACGTTGCTTGCATGTCAAGCAATTCTCACAAATACGCCTACTACTCTTTTCCACCCACCCCAACCAGAACCTCTCCGTCTCCTCGACTTTGCGCTTCCCCGAACCCTACACCAGCAACCACTGGCGACTCAGACATCATGGCACCATCTCCGGCAGCAGGAAAGCAGACTGGCACTCCCAAAACTCCGACAAAGCTCTCACGAAAGCCTGCCCAAACCCCGCAGAGACCCGCACAGACATCAGAAAGCAAGCCAGTGCCATCTACGCCAAAAGCCGCTCAGCCTGAGAAGCCCGAGACCGACTCACCGAAGCTTCCACCCCGACCAGATGTCGCGGGCAAAACTGAAGAGGTCACAGGAGAGGCTGAGAGCATGGCTGATGATGTTCAAAGCAAAGCGGGACAGGCCCAGAGCTCTGCCGGAGACGACGACGAAGATGATGGACCGCTGAGTAAAGTCACTCAAGCCGGCCAAAAGGGCCAGGAGGGCCTTCAGCAGCAAGCACCGGAACCAGTCCAGGACGACGATGACGACGATGACGAAGAAGAAGCCGACACGATTTCTGGAGCGCAGCAACAAACGAAGGACTTCTCATCAGATGCAGGCGACGAGGCCGAGGACGTTGCCGATGACGCCACGGAAAAGGCCGGCGACACTGTTCAATCAGCCGACGACGACGAGAGCTCACAGCAAGGTCAGGAGCAGCCGCAACAGCAACCGCAAGGTAAGAAGGGCAACGGTCTGCTGTCTGGTGCTAAAGGCCTAGCTGGCAAGGCTCAGGGCCTAGCAGGCAAGGCCTCTCAGGATCCGAAAGCTGCCGCTCAACAAGCAGGCGACGATGCCAAGGAAGGTGTTGAGGATACCGCTCAAGGTGTTCGGGGCACGGCAGAAGAGGGCATTGAAGAAGGCCAGAAGGTCGCAGGCGAAACCACTGATGAAGCTGGCGACGGCGAAGATGAAGGTGTTGCAGACAATGTCAAGGGAGCTGCAGGAAGCGCTCAGGCGACAGCTGACGGCGTCAAAGATCAGGCTGGCGAAGCGGTCGATGGCGCAAAGGAGACAGCTGAGGACGCCCAGGATCAGGCTGGCGAAGCGGTCGGTGGCGCAAAGGCGACAGCTGACGGCGTCAAGGACCAGGCTGGCGAAGCGGTCGGTGGCGCAAAGGCGACAGCTGACGGCGTCAAGGACCAGGCTGGCGAAGCGGTCGATGGCGCAAAGGAGACAGCTGAGGACGCCCAAGACCAGGCCGAAGACACTGTCAATGGTGTCAAGGACGATTTACCAGTTCCTGAAGGCCTGCCGGTCGATCTTTCAGTTCTCAGAGGCCTCGAAGTCGACGAAGAGGGCCTTGCGTACGACAAAGAAGGAAATCCAATTGGTCGTCTTGCTGAAGGTGACGCTGAAGATCTGGCCGGATACCCAATCGGTGATGACGGCGAGATCCTGGATGACGATGGCGATCTTGTTGGTCGCGTAGAGCTCCTACCAGACGAGATCAAGCGTCAACTTCAACGAGCCCAAGAAGATGGCGAAGAACTTCCAGAAGATGCGCAGACATACCTTGGCCAACTTGAAGATCAAGCTGATGATGCCGTGGATGGAGTTGAGGAGGAAGTTGACGAAGCCGCCGCCAATCTTCCTTCCACTTCAATTCTCAAAGGACTCACCTGCCAAATTGATGGCCTCATCTACGACGCCGATGGTAACACTGTTGGTCGTGTCATCGATGGCGACCCTCAAGAGCTGCAAAATGCCACACTCAACGATCAAGGCGAGTTCATCGACAAAGACGGAAACGTCGTTGGTCACGCAGAGATCCACGAGGACGCAGAAGAGCTTGTTCAGCAAGGCATCTATAAACCAGCGGAACAAGCACAGCAGGTCGCCGAGGATGCCCAAGAGCAAGTCCATGGTGTCAAAGAGGGTGCTGAAGATGTAGCTGGCCAAGTCGAGGAATCGCCCCCCGAGATTGAAGACCAGCTTCCTGGCATCGAGGCACTACAAGGCAAGGAGCTCAACGAAGCTGGCGAAATTGTTGACGAGGAGGGCATTGTCCTCGGTAATGTCGCCGACGAAGACCTCAAGAAGAAGATCGAAGAGGGCGAGATTCAGCCAGAGACACTCAAGGTTGACGAAGAAGGCAATCTCGTTGATGGAGAGGGCAATATTCTTGGCAAGACCGAACTTGCCGAGGGTGCCGCTGAGAAGCTCGCCGGCCTTACTAAGCTGCTGGATATGCGCATCCTCGATGGCAAGCGAATCAACAAGAAGGGCACAATCCTTGACGATGATGGAGAGGAGATCGGTGAGCTCACCGATGGCGAGCTCAGTGATTGTGCCGGCGCTCGTGCCAACGACAAAGGCGAAGTCTTCAACAAGAAGGGTGAGCTTGTCGGCCACGTCCGCGTCGTGCCTGGCGAAGCCGCAGAGAACGCCACTCGCGAGCTTCTCGAGGAGCTTGGCGAGCTTGAAGACCAGGCAGAAGAACAGATCGAAGACGCGCAAGACCAAGCGGTGGAAGTCGCAGAACCACTCATGGAGGAGCCTGAGCTTAATATTCTGGATGGCCTGAAGGTCAACAAGAAGGGCAAGGTGCTCAACGAAGATGGCGAAGAGATTGGCGAGCTGACGGCTGGTGATCTCTCCAAGTGTGCTGGGAAGAAGATCAACGCTGTCGGCGAAGTAATCGACAAGGATGGCAATGTCGTCGGCCACGTTCGCACCCTCCCTCAAGAGGTTCAACAGGAGGTCGAAGCTCCCGCTGTGTCAATCCTCGAAGGCCTCAAAGTCAACAAGAAGGGACAAGTCCTCAACGAGGACGGCGAGCCGATTGGCGAACTCACGAGCGGAGACCTCGCACAAGTTGCAGGCAAGAAGATCGATGCCAAGGGTCAAGTTCTCGATGACCAAGGCAACGTTCTTGGGACCGTTCGAACTCTGCCCATCGGCGACCAAGAGGAACAGCAAGAGGAGCCGCAAGAGGAAGAGTCGGCACAAGAGGAGGAGGAAGGCGACCAGCTCCCTCCTCTGTCCATACTGGAAGGCCTCAAGGTCAACAAGTCAGGCAAGCTCATCGATGGCAATGGTGCTGTCGTTGGTGAACTTGTTGAGGGCGATCCCAAGAAGCTCTCCAAGTCTGGTGCGACTTGTGATGCTGAAGGCCAATTCTGGGACAACAAGGGCCATGTCATTGGCCGTGCTCAGACTCTACCTCAAGAGGAGCCGGAAGAGGAGGCTCCCTTCGCTGGCTTAGAAGGTCTGCGGGTCGTCGAAGAGGGCTGGGTCCAAGACGAGAACGGCAACACTGTCGGCTACGTGACTGAAGGCGAAGCTAGCAAGCTCATCGGTCGCGTTGTTGACGAGGACGGCGACATCATCGACAAGAAGGGCTCTGTCGTCGGACATGCCGAACGTTACGTGCCAGAAGAGCAAGAAGAGGTTCTAGAAGAGGCACCCGATCTCTCCTTCCTCGAAGGCAAGACGGTCACCAAAGCTGGACTTGTCATTGGCGACGAAGGTATTCCTGTTGCACGCCTGGTTGAGGGCAGTGCCAAAGAACTCACCGGCAAGCCACTCGACAAGGTAGGCCAATTCTGGAACGATAAGGGAGCTGTCATCGGAAAGGTGGAGCTGATCCCGGAGTCGGAACGTGAGGCCAAACCAGAGGGCCCATTTGCCGGCTTGGACGACCTGCGCGTTATTGAAGGCGGCAAAATCGCTGATGAAGACGGAAACGTCGTTGGCGAAATCGTCGAAGGCAACCCGAAGCGTCTCGTGGGCTTGTCCGTGGACGAGGACGGAGACATTGTCGACAAGTACGGCAATGTCAAAGGTCATGCCGAGCCTTTGCCTGAAGAAGAGCCACTGGATTACACGATTCTCGATGGGTTGACCTTGAACAAGTCTGGCTTCGTGGTGGATGAAAATGGCATTCCATTTGGAAAGATTGTAGAAGGTTCTCCATCCGACTTGGCTGGCAAGCAGTGTGATGAGAACGGCTACATCTACAGCGACAAAGGAAAGGTCATTGGCCGCTGCGAACCACTCCCAGAAGAGGAACGCCAGAAGCGAGCCGAGGGCCCGTTCGCTGGTCTCGAGGGCTTGCATGTCGTCGAGGGCGGCTATGTTCAAGACGAAGAGGACAATACAGTCGGCCAAATCACCGAAGGTGATGCCAAGAAGCTCGTCGGCATGAAGGTTGATGAGGATGGAGACATTCTGGACAAGTACGGCAACGTCAAAGGTCACGCTGAGCGCCTTCCAGAAGAGGGCGAGATCGACTACTCTATTCTCGACGGCCTTACACTGAACAAGCAAGGTTTTGCTGTCGACAGTAATGGAACACCATTCGGCCGTCTCGTCGAAGGTAACGCTTCTGAGCTTGCGGGACGTCAATGCGATGAGCAGGGCTACCTCCACAATGATCGCGGCAAGCCAGTTGGTCGCTGCGAGCCGATCCCAGAGAACGAGCGTGTCGCACGTGCGGAGGGACCTTTTGCTGGTCTCGAAGGCCTTCACGTCGTCAAAGATGGCAAGGTAGAGGACGGGAATGGCAATGTCGTAGGAGAGATTACCGAAGGAGATGCCAAGCGCCTGGTTGGCATGAAGGTTGACGAAGATGGCGACATCATCGACAAATTCGGAAACACCAAAGGCCACGCTGAGCCGTTGGTGGAAGAGGAAGAGCAACCACTCGACAACAGTGCGCTCGAAGGCAAATATCTCAACAAGCAAGGGTATGTCGTTGACGACAAGGGCATTCCTTTCGGTCGCCTTGTCGAGGGCAATGTCTCTGAGCTTGCCGGCCGCAAGTGTGACGAGAACGGCTTCATCTATGGCGATACTGGCAAGGTGGTCGGCAAGTGCGAGATCCTACCTGAGAACGAGAGAGTTGCTCGTCCCGAAGGTCCATTCGCCGGACTTGAGGGCCTTAGAGTGGTAAAAGACGGCTTCGTCGAAGACCAAGATGGCAACCGTGTTGGACAGATTGTGGAGGGAGAGCCCAAGAGATTGGTCGGACTCCATGTCGATGAAGATGGTGATATCATCGACAAGTACGGCAACGTGAAGGGACACGCCGAGCCTTGGACCGAGGAAGAGGTTGAAGAAAAAGATCTTTCGATCCTTGCCAACACCACTATCAACAAATCTGGCTACGCTGTTGATGGCTCTGGCCAGATCATTGGACAGGTCGTCGAAGGTGACGTTGGCACCTTGGTCGGTAAGAAGGTCGATGGCAAAGGCCAGATCTGGGATAACTCAGGCAATGTCATCGGCAAAGCAGATACGATCACTGGTGTCAACGCAGAAGAAGGTCCATTTGCTGGTTTCGACGGTCTTCAAATCAACAAGGATGGAACAGTCACTACCCCTGCCGGCGATATCATCGGTCGTGTTATCGAGGGAGACATCAAGAAACTGCTGGGCCACACTGTCGACGAGGATGGAGACATCCTCGACAAGAACGGAAACAAGATCGGAAAAGCCGAGCGATGGGAGCCCGAAGAGAAGGAACGTCGCGTCAACCCAATGTCTGGCAAGCGTGTGAACAAGGACGGCGAGGTCCGTGACGAGAATGGAGATCTGATGGGCAAGCTTACCATGGGTGATCTCGGTCATTGCGTCGGACAAGAGATTGATGATGCTGGAAACGTCGTCGACGTAGAAGGCAACAAGATTGGTGAAGTCACACTGATTGAGAACATCGCCGAAGATGAGTATGAGGGCCCAACCGAAGACGAACTCGAGGAAGCTCGCAAACGTGAAGAGGAGCGACAGATTGCTGAGAAGATGTGCGGCATCACCCAGCAAACTCTCGAGCGCATGCAGCCCATCTGCAAGCAAATCAAAGAGCACATGGAGAAAGCCGACAACACTCCCAAGGACGAACTTGATGAGGAGGAACTGGTCAATAACGTAAAGCCTCTCATTGAAGAAGGTGGCCGCATACTGCAAGAATGCAATGGGTCCCTGCGTGGTCTGGATCCTGACGGCAAGATCGCAGCTCAAGCCAAAGGTCGTGCGGGAACCGGTGAGGCTACTCCTGAGGAATTCCGACTTGCAGAGACTCTCAAGGAATTGACAACTACTGTCGTGACAACCATCGACGATGCGAAGAAGAAGTTGAACAACATGCCTCACGCCAAGAAGAAGCTCAATCCACTCTGGAGTCTGATGACCCAACCTCTATTCCAAATTCTGGCTGCTGTCGGACTTCTCCTCGCAGGTGTCCTGGGTCTCGTCGGTCAACTCCTCAATGGTCTTGGTCTGGGAGGTCTCGTCAACGGACTTCTCGGCGGTCTGGGTATCAACAAGCTTCTCGCATCTTTCGGTCTGATTGACGAGGACAAGAGCAAGAAGAAGAAGAAGGGAGGTGGAAACAAACTTTCCTCTCTACCCATCGTTGGTGGACTTCTTGGCAGTAAGTAAGAAATCCTGCACCAGCACTCTTCCTCTAATGCCACTGCGACCTGTAATCCGCATCTGAGGGAGAAGGTATGTAAGAACGAGGATGCGTCAGGGTTTCTTACTTACGTGCTTCACCCATGCTGCCCTTTGGGTGATGTTTGTGTCTGGAACACTCTGACTGCTTACCTCTGCAGAGAAGACAGAAGAGCAGGAAAAAGTTGAAGAGCTGGCCGAGGAGAAAGAAGCCGAGCAGGCCAAAGATCAGATGGAGACTGCTGCTGCGATGGACAGTCTCAATCGTCTTGGAGCTCCGCCTGCTGTCGTGGTGGTTGAGTCGTAATGTTTGATAATGATGCGTTCTTGAGCGAAGTGGATTTGGCGTTTCTCGTAATGGACGACGAGCAGCATATGTTTGTTGATGGGGGTCCCGGAATTTCTTTCGTGAGATGTCTGTGTATGAGCTTGTGAGATGGATGGAATGTACATTGGCACCTAACTGATAAATACCTAGCCGAATCAGGACAAAGGAGAGGGTATCATTGGTTACAAACCCAGCCAACCCGACCAACACGCACCCATTGCCTTCTCCGGATCAGCCCCCGTTCGTTTCCCCACTGACCTTGCCATCGCCATACATAGTCCTCCACCTCTCAACACTCGGTCTCCCCACACTCGCCAGAGCCGCGCCCTTCTCACTCCACGTCCCCGCCCTACGATTCCTCTTCTCAATTTCTTCCCGCACCCGATCCGTCGCAGGCCGCAAATAAATCCTCAAAATATGTTTCTGTTGCGACAAGAACCTGCTCACCAATTCCCGCACCGTGCTCGGCGCACCCAGCAGTAACCCACTGTGCACAATGCTCGCATGTTCTTTATCGCCCGGCGACTCCGTCGTGAGCGTCGTCGATACCGGCAGATGTTTTCCCTGAGACGTTCTGCCCGTCGGTTGCACATCTGCGTATATGGCTTCGAGGAAGGATTTGATGTTGGACGCCAGTTCTTCCATGTCGTTGATGTCGCTGGATTCCGTGAGGACGGCGAGCCATTCGTCGTCGTATGTGGTGCCTCGCATTGACGATGTGGGGCCCGGCATGGTCGTGGTGAGGAATTCTTCGGGCATCAACGGTTCGTGGTCTTCGGCGTAAACGGGCCATTCGGTTCGCACGTGGTCTTTGATTACGAGGGAATAAGACCAGGGGAGGAGCATGTCGACGATTTTTACGCGAGACGAGGTTAGGGTGTGCGTCACTGTTACTGTGCACTGCTTTGGCGAGAGCGAGAGAGTCAGTTTCTTGTGGCGTGGATGGGTTTCTTTTGGGCCTTTTTTTTCCGCTTCGAGACTCACATCAACCGACGTAGTCGGAGGGACGATGGTTTTGATCGCTTTGACCAGTTCATGTTCGATCTCGAAACAGCTGCGAGCTTGAGCATCGAGCACGGCGACGCTCCAGCTGACGAGCTCCAATCCGGTCCCTCCTGTCTGCGGTGGTCTGGCCCTTCGCTCTCGATGCTGATTGAAGGGGAGAAGCGCGTCCGAGGTGTGTGCTGGTTTCTGAAAGATTTGATGTGGTAAATGTCCTGCTCGTGCAGACCCACGGAATTGCAGCGTCTCGCCCAATGATGACGGTGTTCCAATGAGTGTGGACAGTCTCGACATCGGTCTCTGCCTGTTCTTGTCCTTCCCTCCCTGCAGTCCACAGAGCCATGCCATCAGCGGGATTGCGCACAGTCAGTAGTGGTGATGTGGAAGACGATTTGGTGAGATTCAGGCCTCATTCGATGGTGTGCCGGAAGAACAACTGTCGGAAAGCGCATCATCACTGCTTCATGTTGATCCCTGTAGACGGCCAGACTCCAGCGTGTGACGCAGTGCTACGATGTTGCTCTGTCGTGGGTGCTCATGCTATGTCTTGGCAAGAACCAGGCAAGTCTCACGGGGAAGAGGATTTTGTCAAGCTTATGTATCGGGGATGGAGGAAAGAGGTGAGAGGCGAGTGCAGATCCATGCGCGTGCCGCTGTTGGAAAATAGAGGTCTTGGCTCTCGCTTGGGCAATGTTCACAGGCATTGCTGGGATGAGCTTGAAGTGTATTCGCAATAGTCAGCAGTAGTAGTCACAACCGCACAATCAGCTGCAAATTCGGCGACCGGATCGATTAATTGCGTAGCATGCAATAAGAGAGGCAAACGACGTTTTTGACAGAACCCCGGAGCTGGAACCGCGCGGCTGGAAATAAGTCTAATCTTCCAACACCAACGTGGTTACCACGGTGGTCTTGAGGAGGAGGAACTCCCAAGAGATCCTTGGCATTCAGGTCTTCGCTAATATCTCGATCCATGCTGTTGTTGTTGTTGTTGTTATTGTCTAGAGAGGCCTGTGTTGCTCTTCGAGCTGTACTAACTGGAAGCGTACGATGTCTGCGAGAAGCGACCCGTCCAGTATGTACATACATGTATTATCCTCCGACAAAGCCATGTAGCTAGGCCCGAGCCTTAAGTCGGACGACAACCTTCCTTGAACAAAACAAGGGGATGCACCCGAACTAGCGCAATTTTTATCAGAGACTCTGTTCACGCGTTCGGGTGTGCGACATGTCTCATATCAGAAGCCAGGGAACAGTCCGATACGACATTGACCTAATGTGTGAGAGCGTGGACACGCCTCCCGCGCTCATTCCTGCTCTAGATGCCATTCTCAAGAAGAGAGCACTGCACACTCTTTAAATGGCTTTCTCCAATCGACAGTTCCTGGCAGTCAACTGTCTCCCGGCCCGAGCGTCAATTTAGCCTGTCGTCAACCTTGCCCAATGCAAGGACTCCAAGGAGATGCTCCAGCACTTAAAGGCTAAAGCAGGTGCAAACTTTCCGCTGCATTTATTGGTTGGGCACATTCCCAGAGGTCCTATGTATACATCTCGGACTCTCGGAATCGTTTCATCCCATCAATTCCGAGATTGGTAGTTGTGTGCTCACTGCGGCTCTGGCGCTGTGGTGGACTGAGACTGCTCATCGTCTTATTATACAAGCCTGCCTAGACGAGCGAGATTTGCGTTTCGGTTGAGATGCAGACGAGTTGAAGCGCGCGGGACGCCATCTAATAAGCACACACTCAAACGTGAAGTAGATCATCGTCCTATAGCTGCGAACAGGCTCGTATAAATTAGTCACGAGAACCCACGCCGTTCACTGTCTCCTAGAAAGCTGTCTGACGAGGACACGTGTCTAGAAACGTGGACGAAGTAGGCACTGCGACAGGACTATTCAGCAACTTTGAGACTGAAGTAGATCATCCGAAGACAGGAGCAAGCGATTCTCGGGCCAACGTGGTGCTCACACGCGTCATATGTGATTCGAAATCGCAAGCAGATCATGCGGCAAGAAGTACCTGCTCGTGGCATATCTTGACGGTCGCTGTGTTGCGTTGGACGATGTGTTCAGAGCTCCTCGTCTCCACCGCCATCACTGTCCTCGTCCTCAAATTCCAGCGCCGGTCTTCTTGCTACCTCGATCAAGGGCTCTTCGTTTCTCTCCGGAATGAATTTCCGCATGACCTGTTCCACATAGTCTTTCGGCACTCCTTCGTACAGCGCGTCGTGAATACCCATGTTCATCCTGTAGATGTACTCTTCCTTCGGCTCGGAGGGCTCAGTCCGCATGCGGTCTATGTAGACAAGCATGTCGACTTTGTGTGGATCTTTCGAGGTATCCGGTCGACCAGACCGCTCGTAGATGAGGCGATCATGCCAGCTACGATTCTCGACAACGCGGTTCTTTGCAGATGCCCAATATTCACATTCGATCAGCTCTTTTTGATAAGCGACAGGAACGCCTTCGTTCCTGTCAAGGCGACGCTCGTCCTCTTCTTCCAAGCTGTACACCAAGCCCCACACCTCTTCACTGTCGTCGTGTTCGGAGCTCGATTGCTTGTCGCCTGCGATCTCGACAATATTTGCGTAGCCTCGACCATAGATGATCCATCTATAGCCCTTCAGTCTGGCGATGCCAAGATACCTGGACGTAGGGCAGCGTTGGCGCATTTGGTAGAGCCAAAGATTGGAGCCGTAGCCAAAGTAGATGGTCTGCTTATTCATGATAGTTTCCTTGTTGGTGAGGCGAATGCGAAGCGAGGAATCTGCGGCGATATCCATGGGGAATGAGTGCTTGTCTACTGATCAGCTACACGCGATGGAGGTCAGGAAAGAGACATGTTTCAATGCCGTCTGGCAGCACAAAGACGTGCTTGGTGGAAGGTGCAAGGCAAGGATAGCTGTTGCATCTCAGGTCAGGGCCTCAGGCTTAGGCGTGGAATGTGGGCACCGCACCGCACCGGACCCCTGGCACCGGGCACTGGGCACCGCGGGCGGGGTTCACGTCGGGCCGATGGCACCGATGGCGCATGTCTCGTGCAAGGCCAGACATTCATCTCCCTCGTCATTGTTTCCAAGTACCGTCTCTTCTTCGAGAATGGCAAGAGAGACGTCGGAGAGCTCCATGCCATTGACGAACATCTTCTGCAGAATACTAACAGCTTTCGACCTCTCTTGACCGGCCATCACCTGATGCTGACTCTTCGAGACGTGAGGTTCTGCAGCATCCTCATGATCCGATGTGCTATTGAAGCTTTCATTATCGAAATTGGCCAAAGCTTTATGTAGGTCTGACATCCACAGGCTGAGCGCTGCTCTGACTTCCAGGAGTTCTGCCATAGAATCGTATGGTGGTGCGTCGATCAGTGAATCCAGTCGATGTGAGATGGGCAAAGCGTCAGCTAGCTCTCTGGCCTTGAGCTGATGAAGAGCCTTTCGTTGCTCGGAGGTGTCGCTTTTGAGACTTTGCATTTCGTCGAGCTCTGATGCATCGGGAGCTGTGGCATTATTGGCTTTTCGAGCACGCCTCGAGCGGTGCTGGACTTCGTAGATCCACACATTGAAGAGCGCTGGATACACCACTTTGGCGCTGAAGGCAGAAGGTGGGGTGTTGTGTCTGTGCGGGTACTGCAGGATGAGACGCTCGTAGTAGTCTCGTGCCAGTCTGAAGCCTTCATCGGAGAACACAGGCGCAGAGGCCGAGGACAGCTGTTCCTGGTCGTCAGCACTAGGCTGTCGCATCAAGAGTTCAGCGGCAATCAACCAGCGTCCATGCAGCCTGATGTCGGGCGCATTGCCATCGAGAGAGGTGCGTAGAATGAGGGCCCAGGTCCTCGAGGCGCGCTGCCAATCATGATTGAGCATGCACTTGTGAAGAATTGCTGCCAGGTTATCGAGATGCTTGCGTCTCAGGGAGGTGGAAGGGTGGTCGGAGGTCTGCTTCGGAGCATAAAGGGGGGGATTAGAGCGCGCAAGTTCCGCTTCCACGGAGAGTGAAGGCTGGGGCGAGACTTTCGCAGCGGCATGGGGAAAATTGGATGCAAGCAAGGGCTCGTCTCGAGACCATCCGGCAACATAATATTGATCTCTTTTGTTCACTGGATGGAGGACTCGTGGCTCGGTGTGGTCTTGCTCGACCTTGACCGCTGGGCCTTGGTGATCTTGCTCATGCTCATGCTCATGCTCATGCTCATGCTCATCGCTATCGCCAGCATGGCGTTTGCGTTTGCGCTTGCGCTCGGCTTTCTGCTCGCGCGTGAGAAACGAGTGATGTGAAGCGGGTGTGAGGTAGATCGGGGCGAAGGAAGGCATCAAGTCTGATGTACGGAGGACCTCGTCGAACTATAGGTAGGCTATGGGCCATGGGCCATGGGCCTCTAGAAATTGGAGTGGCGGTGGCTGTCACCAACACATTCCGGCAAGCGATGTCACGCCGTCGTCGCCGTGGGCCGTGGAGCGACGGCGATACGATACTGCTGGGTTGTCGCAGACCTGAGATGGGGAAGAGAAAGGGCTGGTTTGGCCTGGCTCCGTTCGCTGCAGGACGCAGAGTCCCCAGGCGACGCGGACTCCGCTGAGTGGTTTATTAAGCCTTTCAGACAGTGCTCGTGGGCGTAGCTGTTATTATTATTATCATAGGCGTCGGCGTGGGCGGGCCTGTGCTGCCGTTTCATGCAAGACGGCGCACCACGCTAAAAATGTAGATCCCTGCTCCACGCCGCTCAGCGCATGACCTGCCTACACCTACACCTACCTGCTGCAGGCTGGATGCTGGATGCTAAACCGTAAACGCCGCATGCTGAACGCGCAATTCTGACTCCACCGCCATCTCACATCCGCTCTCCCAACACCGCTCATCGCATCGCATCGCCTCGCATCGCCTCCGCCCACCCCGTTTCTCGCTCTGTCGGCGGCAACATCAGCCGCACCCCACGGCGGAAGGAGGCATGCAGTGACCGAAGCTGGCACAGCTGACGCGCAGTTGGCACTCTCTCTCATCAAAGTCCCAGGCGGAGCGCACCTCTGGACCATGGGCCAGTCCCAGTCCTCGTCGTCGTCGCCCCAGCGCCAAGCGCCAATACAGCAGATTGAGCAGCGCTCGAGCAACGCCCGACGCCCCACCAGGAGGGCATCGGTGGCGGTGCGGCGCATACTGCAGTCGACCTCGGAGCGAGCGCATAGCAGTAGCAGCAGACAGCGAGACGATGCCCACGACCTGCTCCCAATCCGCATGCGACGCGCTGCAAACATGTCCCACAACCGCCTCTCCTCACTCTGGACCCGCCCTGCCGATGACGACGACGACGAGCCGGAGAGATCCATCGTCGACACGGAGCCATCGCGCAGTGCCACTTTGGTCCGGAGAACGCGTTCACGATTTCATGAAATGCTTCACCGGAATAGCAGTCACGCCAGCAGCAGACCAAGCCTCCTCTCTCATCTACCGCGCAACTCGTACATGCGAAGCGCCGTCGACAGCACCCACGACGACCACGGCCTATTTCCCCCCCCGCGCTTGCCATCTATCGGCCACTCGTCCAGCTTCGAGAACGACATGTTCAGCCATCAGCCACCCGACTCGGACTCTGCACCCCGCTCCGAGAGCTCACATCGCACTCAGAGCAGACGACTAAATGTCCTGCGACCCGACCGCCCTTTCCGACATCTTGCCTCACTTCGCCGCCGACGCTCTCCCGACGACGCATCGCCCTCCATATCATCTGTACGCCCAAGCCGAAATGAGGATCAGGCGGCCATGCTCAGCAGGCTGCTGAGCGTGGCTGCAGCCGCCACCGCAGCCACTTTGATGGGAGATGACCACAATGCATTGAGGGAGGCGAGGAGCCTGACTGGCAGCACTGGCTTGGGAGATCTCAGTGGCAGTGGCGAAGATGGAAGCTTTGACGGATTTCTTCGAGCACTGCAGAATGGTAGGATAGCATCTGCTCTCCGACAGGGCAGCACCGACTCGGAAGGCGATGCTGCCGGCTCGAATGGACAACCTCTGAACTTCTTCCGAATGTTTCGCTTCGGCCCTTCGCCCGTCTCCGAAGGACATGATGCAGCCAGTGACTCGGCGAGCGCGAATGGCGACGAAGGACGTCTGGTTCCCATAATCATAGTAGGTATACGTTCCATCTCTCCAAACTCCAGCTCTGGCTCTGGCACTGGCTCTCCAGGTGACGACCTGCCACCCTTCATTGACGCTCTTGGCAACTTCCCAACCCCCTTGCCGGCACATGCCCTCGGGACACACGGTCACGATAGCATCGACTCTATCCTGCGACCGCCGCAGAACGGCACGTCCTTTAGACACAGGAGGCGAGCCAGTATGGGAGGCTTTGGCATGGGCAGGAGCAGATTGAGCGATCGCATGGACGACCAGCGAGATCACCGGTCTCCGGACCGACGTAGACAACGTCCTTGGAGTGTTGCGAGCTCCAGCTCTAACCTTGAGCCTCGTCCACCGCCTGCGACGCCTGCGAGCCCAAGTCCAGAATTCAGCCGCATTCCGAGCAGGAACAGCACGCCCAACCATTCGCGGCCGACCTCACTTGTCGCCAACAGCATGCGAGATTTCGAAAGCTCCACTTCTCGACGTAATAGTATTCTGCACCGCGCTTCGGCAACCAGTCCGCTCAGCGCTCACACTGAAGAGACGGCTTCAATACGCTCTATGCACTCCGCTACCGGTCTGCTCGGGGATTCAGAACCATATCGTCTGCACCGCCGCTCAGATACAGCCCCAAACATTCACTACCCTCGATTTGCTTCTGGTCACCCACGGCGGAATGGCATGGTCGAGCCCGATCACCTTCCATCACTGTCGCGCTCATCTACAAGCAACGACACCGATTCGACTAGTCACGACAACCGGAACAGCAGCAATGACTCGCGTAGCTGGATCATCTACGTGCTTGGCGGCTCTTATCCCGAAAACCATCCCATTCTGACGACGCCCAGTCTGTTCACCGAAAACCCTACTTACGAAGACATGATGCTGCTATCAGCGCTGCTCGGGCCGGCCAAAGCACCTGTCGCTACCGACGAGGACGTGCAAAGCGCAGGCGGCATTTACACCATTGAGAGCGATGGCGGCATGACGCAAGATGCCGCCAAAACCGCTGCTCTTGTCGCTGTAGCGACGGAAGGCGAGGAGCGCGTCGTGCTGGACGACGACCAACGTTGCCTTGTTTGCTTGTGCGATTTCGAAACGAAGGAGGTTGCACGCAAACTTGTCAAGTGCAACCATCTGTTTCACAAGGAGTGCATCGATCAATGGTTGACCACTGGTCGCAACTCATGTCCTCTCTGCCGCGAGCAAGGTGTGGATGAGAAGAAGCCAGTGGAGAGCGAGAGCGAGAACGAGAGCGAGAACGAGAGCGATGCAGCGGCTGCCAACGACAGCAGCTCCAGGTCGAGCGAAGTTGTCGCTGGTGCAGACGTGCCTGAAGTGGCGGAACTGGAAGGCTCGTAGCGCGAGTCTATACCAAGGAGGGAGTTGATGGCTCATTTGCTACTGACATGTGGCTGCATTTTCATGATACCCGTTCGCTTCAGGGACAAGTTGCCAGACCTGGAAATGGTTGGTGGTGGATATACAGTTTCGGATACCTGCGTGGCGTTTCACGGGCTAAGCTTTTGTTGGCGACAGCGGCAAACGCGTGGTGGACATATGTCTATACGGACGGGAAGCAAGGACGAGGCAGTGAACTGCTTGATTGGCGATGATTTGGGTGTGGCGCATGGCATGGCATAGGACTCAGGGATGGGATGGAAGATATGAGATGCACCACAGAGGAGGCCTTTGCTATACATCTCCTGGCGGCTTCGAGGAAGTGTGCATTCATCCTGCTCTGCTCCTACTTTATTAACGACATGACGACTTTGAGTTTTCCTCCTGGTAGTGGGTGAGCGACAGACAGACATCTCTGTTGATGCATAGCGAATTGGTCAAGGCATTGTTTTCTTTTCATATACACTGTCTCTGCCATCGACCTGTTCGAAGCTGAAGCTTAAACCTGAAGAGTGAACGCCATCACTAAAAATAGGAACATTCCTTCCGGCCAGCATCGGCCGTGACTTCCTCACTCACTTCATCGTACACCTCGTATAGGGTGTTTAGACGATATAGAGGCGACGACGAGCTCGCCGATAGCGCGAACGAGGACAGCGAGGCCGGAGAGGGTAATCGACACGATATACGTACTATCGGACTAATAACTATACGCTTGACTGTTGCGAGTTATCGTGAGTGCGACCTACCTGAATCCTCATACTAATAACCCACAATAAGTCGCTCGCGCATGCTAGTTATCACGGCTTCTCTCATCACAAACTTCTCGACAATTGCTTCTTCAACCCCCCGACACGGTTCTCAGCCCAAGAACGAGCCTGGCATACACCTCTTCTTCGCATTCTTCAACAATCCTCTCCAATATCCCTTACTCTTCTTATCGATTCCCTTCTCTGATTGAGGCGCCTCAATCAGCTTCGCTCCTGTCATTTCAGTCACGTCAAACGCAGGGAAAGGTTCCAAAGGACTGCTGGTCCGGTATCCCATACCAGAGACGACTCGAGTCGCAGATGGCGGTGTGAAAGTCCGACATTCTTTGCTGGCGGCAGGGGTAGTCGGTTCGTCTGGAGCTTCCAGACTGGCCCAGATATCGCCGAGAGGATTGTTGGTAAAAAGAGGTTGCAGCAGGGAATCATGTCTTTCTACGCCGGTGATATCCTCAGACCCAGACCTAGACCTAGACCTAGACCCAGGCTCAGATTCAGGCTCATAGTCGGAAGCCGACGTTGGCTCAAAAGACTGTGAAGCTCGATAATGTTCTTCTCTCGAGAACGACGCAGGATGTTGCCTTTGGAAAACGTGATAGGCTTTTCGATCCCGTTCCGAGCACTCGGCGAGTGAAGGATAGCCTGGCATGGAACTCATATCGATCGGAGTGTCATTTTTCCAGTGGAAACCCCGTACGCTTGGAGTGGAGGATTGGCTGGTGAAAGATGAGGAGGGTGGAGACAGGTTTCGTGAGTCTCCGGAAATAAAAGGCCATGTTGACGCTTTCGTCGACGTGCGAGTGCTGTCGATAGAGATGGCAGAGTCGGGTGGCGATGATGATGATTGGGCTTCTTTGAGGATTATGCCGGCTCTCTCGAGGGCTTTGATACCGAACGGATCGTCGAAATCGTTGCCATCTTTGGCACTTGAGCTGTTTGCTGAGATCATGCTGCTGGCGAGGATTTTGGCGTCTGGACCTGATGGATCGGCAGCAGCCCTCCATCTAGCCATTTGACAGAAGGCAGGTGGATTTGCGGGAAGCATTTTGGAGATTTGATTGATCTGGTTGTACGTTCCGTGCATCATGGCAGTCTTTCTGTGAAAGTCGCTTCGTGTTGTATGACTCTAAAAACAGATATTGCAGGGAGAAGATGTGACCTTTATATGGAGTGACCATCTTGTCCTCCGTCGCGATGTGGAGCTAGCTGTACATGCGAGTGATCAAAAATGTCCTCTTGTCCTCAGTCAAATTCGGAGGTCACAGAATCGCCTCCTCCACAACCACCCTTCTGGGCCGCGAGGGGGGCTCCTCGGTCGCTATAAGTGCCGGCTTTGTTTAGAGAGAGAGAGAGGGAGGGAGGGAGGGAGGGAGTGTGTGTGTGTGCAGGCTTGGCATGTGAAAGCGCCATTTAGAATTTCCGTGACCGCGATTTAGAAAAACCGGAATCAATGTCGCCAGTCGAAATATAAGCTTTATCACAGAAGTTTTCAAGGTCGGATAAGGCTGAATATGGGAAATGATGATTGGTCGCAAGCAGGGGGTATTTTGAAGCACGTATACAAAGCGAAATGATTAGTAGCTGTCCTGGCGCCACTGGCCTCGCACCTTTTTGTATGTGTCGGCATCCTGCTTTCCACCGAGCGCCTCCAGACCAAGACCTCGCTCGATCCACTCTTGACTGCCCATCTCAGTCAAGCGAGACAAGGCGCGAGCAAAGGCAAAGGCCTCCTCATCACCGGTAAAATAGCTGCTCTTCTTCAAGGAGTCCATGTTCATGCCGAGATCATCCATCATCATGCGCATCGCGTCGTCCACGTCGCTGCCTTGCTTTGTCTTTTTCGCCGCCTTGGCAGCGTCGGTAGATGTAGATGCCTCCTCGATCACGTCGTCAATCTCGTTTCGCGACATGAACAATTGGGTGAGGGGGACGGCAGTGGTCAAGACCAACTTCGCACGCGATTCGTAGACGGCATCGAGGAAGGTGATGAAGCGGCGGGCGAGATCTCGAGATCGATAGTTCATGCCAGGCACATCCGTCACCACAAAGGCATCGTAATGCCGCACCAGCTCGAGATAGTCGGCAGCACCGGTGGCAGAGCCGATGAGCTCGTTGAATGTGAAGCAGCAAGCTTTGCCCGAGGCCTTTGGCACGGTGATGTCTCGACCCCACACGTGCTGCACATCAGGATGGGGCGGATCGTGGGCGAAATCACCGAGGAACTTGAACCAATTTTCGGCGTGTCGCTTCGCAGCCGGGTCCAGGGGATGGTGGTAGACGCCGGACGGCGGACGCGGGATTTTGCGATAGTCGGTGGTGGAATCCAGATTCAGCACGCGCAGCTGCTCCTGGAGCAGGGCGATGCACGGGAGGAAGGATTCGCGCTGGATGCCATTCTTGTACAGCTCTTTCGGATGGCGGTTCGACGTGGTGACCAGCACGGTGCCATGCGCCATCAGGCTCTCGATCAGGCGGCGCAGGATCATGGCATCGGCCACATCTGTACACTGGAATTCATCGAAGCACAACACGCACGCCTGCGCCGCTATGTCGGCCGCCACGAAGGGGATGCAGTCCATGTCGTTGCCGTGCTGCATCTTCATGTGATGCAGCTGCTTGTGCACGTCCTGCATGAAGTTGTGGAAGTGGATGCGTGTCTTGTGCGTGATGTTGCTGGGGAGGGTGTCGTAGAAGAGATCCATCATCATCGTCTTGCCGCTGCCCACGTCTCCATACATGTACACGCCTTTCGGCAACTCACGCCGTGGCTTCATGTCTCGCACGCCTCCATCGCTCTCGCTCCTGCTCCTGCTCCTGCTCCTGCTCTTGCCCAGCAGTGATCCGAGGAACGATTTCTTCGTCGGCGTCAACGAAGCGATGGTCGGCTTGACGACTTTCGGACGACGGTAGGTGCTCAAGGCATCGTGGAGATCTTGCAGAGCCTGGATGATAGTCCTCTGGTGCTCGTCGTCCCGGAGCCGCCCCGATTCCACTCTGCGATCGTATTCTGCAATCGGCCCATGCGAACTCTGCTTGACCTCGGACACACTGGCCATATACCGTCTTGAAATGCTCACGCCCATGCTCTTTCTCCCTCCCGCCGCCCGACTCGCACGCCCGAACGAAGTAGCCGTCGCTGTCTTGGGAGCCATTCCGCTCTCGCCATCATGTCTGCTTCGCCTCGCTAGGCATTCGGAACATACTGCCCTTCGCTGTGCTCGCACTCGCACTGCACCCGACCGGGAGGCAGCTCTGACAAGACTCTGCAGTGCTTTGACTGCCTCGGCCGACGCCATACTCGCTCCGAAGAATCATGTACGCAATACAGCACAGCTCTCCCTGTTCCTAGCTGTGTTGAACGCAAAGCAAAGCTTCCGAGAGAAGGGGCCCCCCGCAGTCGGAAAGTGGTACGTGTTGGTCGGTATTATGATACTATTATCCCATGGCAGGAAGCGTGACGAATAAGACGGCCCGTTACTCTCTGTAATTGACTCCCTACTCGATATCGATATACACTCGAGCCCGCCGTTGCGCACGCCTTCGACTGATAGATACAGCTCTCTACTCGAGCCTACTGCCGAACATATACCTGTTCCTAGCCATCGTAAACGTATGCCTGTTTCTGGGCATCGTAAACGTATTCCATGCATGGTCCTAGGCATGGCAAACGTACACCTGCCCCTCGGTATCGCAAACTTATCTTATGCCCATTTCTAGGCATCGCAAGCGTACCATCGTCGCATCTTTAGAGATACGGCCTGCGACTACAGACTGCCGAGCTCCTCTACCTGGAGAAAGAATGATAGTATTCGCCAAATGTCTTATAAAGGTACTTAGGTCCTCTATAGCAACGAAGCAGTATCATCTCTACTACTATAGCGACTCGAACCAAGCATTAGCTAATAGTCTACGATGCATACACGTTGGTCTATTATTCTATTCTTTTTAAGTTCGAATGTATTCGCAGCACCAAAGGCGCCGACTGTTAAAGCCGACGCTCTTAGCGACCAACCGACTTGCGGTTATCCAGGCTTTGGTGGAGGCTCCGGTGTATGCTACACGTTCTAACCCTGGTTGAGTCTTCTGTCTAATTGCTCTAGGCGAGCAACTGCGCTAAAGCAGATGCAGACCAGTGCCATGACCTAATCAATGACACTGAATATAATGACGTACGCCACCCTACTCTATTAAGACTCCTCGATCTAATCTAACATCTGGGTAGTGCATCATTCTCACTGGTTATACACATTCTTGGCAGGCATGGGTGTGAGCCTCAGCAGTACTTACAATCCGTTGTTAGGACACTGATAAGCAGTAGTGAAGACAACGGGATAGTCTGTGACTGTTACTACTGGTAAATCGGGGAAGATAGCGAGCCTTAGCGAAGCGTCTGAGGGCAATTGGGGATGCGGTTGGCTGGGTGGAATTTGGCTTCACCAATTTACAAACATACATATGACAACCCCAATCTCGTCTGTAATGTCCCGCGGGATTCATCCTTCACCCATGCCAATATATGCATTTCCAATGCCTGCCATCCTGGCCACTTTCCTTTTCATCGCACTGTCATCTGCTTTGATCTTTCGGTCATCGCTGACGCGAGCGAGCTGCCAAAGCAACGCCTCGCGACCGACTGGCGAGTGGCAGAATGACGATACTCCACCGGAGTCTCGACATGCTCATTGCCTGTCTTCGCGCGAGAATTCTCCCTCACTTGCGTGCCTGAACGTGCCAGATTCCACTATATCGGATTCGGCATGCAGTGGCCAGCAATCAACGGTCAGCCGGTAACTGCAGAGGTTCTGCAGCCAAGCTACTCGACCATGAATAAGACGCTATTCTTCTCTTCCTATGATGTCGTTGAGCTGCTAAGACCTGGACCGATTGTCCTGCCTGGTTGTTGAACTTGGAAAAGGTGTTTACACCGCCGATGTGGGACTTGGTGGTCGATATGCCAAATTCAAGGCAGCTGGTGCCCCAGTGCCACTCAAGCTCATTGCCCAGCTGGAAGTGACTTGCTCCGATGGCCAAGACTTTACGATCATCTCGGATGAGACATGGCTGACTACGACCGAGGGTCCGCTACTAGAAGCGTCATGGTACGGTGGTGAAGAATATGACGCTCGGCAGAACATTGACCCTCAATACTTGCCGCAGGGAGATCGCAGCGAGTGGCAGCTAGCGAATCTCACGGATGAACCACACGCCGAAAGAACAGGACTTCACTGCTCTGAGAATCCGCGTCAGCGCTGGCAGAGTCGGCAGTACAGACACGAGTGTCGGGTTGCTCAACAACATTCACAGAATGTCAGACCAGAGCATTCAGAACCAGATGTACTCCGTCATGACGGACTGCCCGCATCGCGAGAAAATGGGCTGGCTGGAGCAGCTGCATATCGCGATCGATCCGATCTTCTTTGGATATGACCTTCGAGCCTACGGCAGACATTTAATGAAGCAGATTGTAGATGCGCAGAATGAGCAAGGCAATGTACCCACCACTGCTCCTCAGCTCACCGTGTTTGGTCTGTATTCACCTTACAATTTTGACTTGGCTCCAAACTGGGGCGTGTCTATCATCCTCTTCGCATGGAAGCACTACGTCACTTACGGAGACCTTGAGATTCTTTCCGCTCATTGATATAGGCGCTGTCAATCCAGAAGATGTGGAAGCAGTCTATCGCCATCTCATCCGATCAATCAGGGACAATGGCACTCACTGGACTGTCGGCGAAGTCGGCCTAGGGCCTCTCTTCCGAGCCTTGACACTACCTCACGCCTACGACTATCTGCTGAACGAATTGATGGCAAAGACCGATTACCCCAGCTACGGCTATTTCTTGGAGCAAGGAGCCACGACTTTACCCGAACATTGGGAGGGGTATGATGGCAACGGCAGTCTTGATCATATCATCTTCGACTGCGGCGATACTTGGATCTATGGCCTGGCTGGGATGAAGCAATCTCAAACCTCGATCGGTTGGCGAAGCATAGATTTTGAGCCCATCTGTGTTCCGAATGTCACTTTCGCCTCGACGGAGTATCTCTCAGTGCGTGGGAGAGCTGCTGCGAAGTGGGAGAGGCAAGAGAAGCTGTTCGTCTATAATGTCACTGCGCCGGCTGGTAGCACCGGTTCTGTATCTTTGTCAGCGCCGCTTAGGAGTATCAAGCTTGATGGAGGTGACGTTGAGGGTCAGCTCGGTGTTCATCATGCGAAGCAGGTCGGTGACAAAACTACGATCACCATTGGTTCTGGTTCTTACTTCTTCGGCATAACTCGAAAGGATATGTCCTTCTGCGGGACTTAGGGCCTGCGCATGTGCCAATGCTTTTCGCTCGCTTGTTTCAGCGGATGCACGAATTTCTTGAGCGCATACTGATCGCTGTAGCCGAATCACAAAGGGGCAGAAAGTATACCGGCAACGGTCGTCTCGCTGAAAAACGCTTCGCATTTCGACTGTTCGCATAGTCAACTCAGCGTTCCTCCCCGTGATCGCTGATTCAACCATTCTGCAAAAATGGATGTATCTCAACCGGACAGACAACGCCGTACCGAAATATATCAGCCGTCGCACCCATGCACCGTTCTGTTCCAAGGAGACGACGACACCCATCAAGTGGCTTCTGTGGGTCAAGCTGAGACTGATAGAAGGTTTCCCGATACGCAACACAGGCTCAAAGGACGAGTTGCACATCAAGTACACGCGTGCTGAAATCGAGACCAACTTGGCGCCTAAACACTATCGTGGAGCACGGATCCCTTGCAAGAACCAGAAGGGAGCATTTGATGGCCGTGAACGGCTTCTAGGAGAAAGGCAGAGAGCCGCTACTCATTAATTGATTCGGGTCTCAAATGAGGGTGAGGGCTCATACCGACTTGGTCGTCTGCAAAAGGGCGAAAGAGCTTATATATTCCAGATCTACCTCCACACAGTCCCTCGAAGCTCGGTACCTGAGGCACTGATCCTCGCTTGCGAGGGCCTGACGACAAGCTGGGCAAAACGACTACTTCCTACCACGAGTATATTGCGTACGCCAATATATATTAATACTATGCTTAGGCGGCGTAGAATGGCCATTTTGGAATCATTCTGTCTATTTAGAATATTTATGCGACGTTATGTTATAAAGATATAGTCGATGCCCGAAGCCGACTCTAGCTTCTAGCTAGGAAAACCGTATATACCTAGGATCCATTAACAACTAACAATACCGTAAAAATATAGCATTAGTATAAGCTTGTAGCGCGTCTAATTTCAAGTAGGAAATATATAAGGTAGCAGCGTATAAAGTATAGTACTAAAGGATAATCGCTAATTAGTAGAGGTTACTCTTAAAGCCGGCTTTAGCACTAAAACTAGTACTAAAACATCAAATCCCTAACTACTACTAATATTCCCGATATGTATATAAGCTTATAGCTATTACAAAGGCGACTAGGGAATATATAAAGTGTTTATATATGCCGTATCGTATTCTAAAGATATACTTAACCTATAGAGGAAGTCTTTATCTAGTCGACTATTATATAAACAGCGCTCTAATATAGGGCGCCGTATCGTATATGCGTCTATCTCTTAAAGCGTATTATAGGCGTTTAAGTCGAGCTCTTTTGTTGTCGCTATAGTAGGCAAATATCTAAGCCTATTTTAGTTAAGTAGGTCTATTTCTATATAACACAAAGCACTAACGCCGCCTCCGGCAAGCAGCGCGCTTTCTAGCTCTAGTTAAAAGACTTCCTCTTCCGCCGCCTTTTCTCTCTAAATTCGAGCGATCTATATAACTATACCTTAATTGCCGCCGCCGCTGCTATATCCTCTAGCGACGAAGAAATAGGCGAAGCCGCCTTGCCCGAGCGTCCTAAAGATAAAGAGATAGGAGATAGCGACGACCTCGAGTAATAGATTAATATTATATCGAAAGGTATATAGCTTACGTCGATAGTAGACGATGTCTTTAACGATACTAAAGGTCGAGAAGCTTTATAGAACGATATAGAAATTATAAGACGCGAGCGCCTTATAGCTATTATAGTAGAGGCCGCTCGCGCTAGCCTAGTTAGTAATCTAGCTAAACCGGTAGTCGAGGAGTAGCAAGAGGAAGAGATTAATAATATCGATAAAGATAATATCGATACTAAATTAAGTAATAAAAAAGAGGAAACCGACGAGGAGAATACGAACGCTAATCCTACCTACGAGCGCCGGTACTAAGCAAAGGTAGATAATACAGATAATGTAGATAATGTAGATAATGCAGATAATGTAGATAATGTAGATAAAGAAGATAAAGATATAATCGAAGATAAGAAGACTAGGGCAAAGCGCCTCGACCGCGAGAAGCGTATGCCTATAGAAGAGTTTAATAAGGCGATAGAAGAACTCGAGCGTCTTTAGATCGGTCTAATTAAGCTTATCTAGCGATAGGTAGGACAACTAGGTATATAAACCTATCGCCGCCGACTTAAGTATATTATAGATACATTCTCGGACGAGAAGCTTACTAATAGGCGACTTATATATAGGCAGCTAAAGCAACTAGTTAGTACGCCGTTCTTCGACTAGTACGATTCTAAGGATAGTATAACCGAGTTCGATTTAGCTACGATCGACGCCTAGATTAAAACTACGGCGCTATTATAGTACGACATGCTACGGAACGAGCTACTACCTAATAAGAAGGCTAATAAGGGTATATACGTTTTCGAAGACTCGCGTAAAATAATGCGAAAGCGTATTACCGTACTAATAGGTATCGTAGTTCGTTCGATCGCGTCGACTAATGCCTCTCGCCTTTATAAGGCCCTTAGTATATATCTAGTAGCTAGTAGTTGCCCTCGCTATATACTCGAGGTCCTTAATAATATAGGCATCGTATCTTCGTATAAAACTATTTAGCGTATTATAGCAGAGAATGCTAAAGCGCAGATAGAGGCAATCCGGACGCTTAAATAGGATCTAGATAACAGTTAATAGTATATATACTAGGACAACTTCAATCGCTAACGTAGAATACACGAGTAGACTACTAGCGATACTAGAACCTTTAATAGCTTTACTACCTCTTATATCGCCCGCAATCTATATATCCTAAAAGGTAGCCTAAAGTAGAGCATATTACGGTACGATGTCCTTCTCGACCCGAGCGACATTATTAATAACATCGTAAACAACTAATATAGTCGATAGATCGCTACCTATTTTATAGACTAGGCGCTCGGTAAGCTCCTCGGTATAGAGATCGATTAGTATATAAAGAACTAGTCTTCGTCTACTAAATTTATTTATCTAACATTTCTAAAGATTAAGCCTCTAAAGATAGATCCTCCGAAGGTATACTCGATACTACTATCTATATACGATAAGGCGACGATTAAGGGTATATACGGTGTTATAGACGACCTCTTCCTTAATTTTATAGGCCTTAATCGCGATAGCGACTTCTTTAAGGAGCGGCTAGTTATCTCCGTCGGGGATAATATAACTAATATATATAATCGAAGCACTTAATTCGAGAGTGTTAAGAGCAAGAACGCGTACGATACTCGTAGATTTATCCTTGCCTCGCTAGCATAGTTCTATACCTTTATAAATATCCTCTACGGCCTACTAAAGACTTACTAGAATACTAATAAGGATAGAGAGCTACTTAATTATTGTTTCTAAGAAGATGCGCGCTTCCTAAATCTAAAGTATCTTAGCAACGAGAAGCCTAAGTTCTTCCTTATATAGGGACTAGTAGAAACTAGTTTCGATAGCCGCATTGTCGTAGTATTCGCCTAAATACTAATCGACGAAGGCAAGATGCTATCTATTCGAGGAGATAAGAATCGTCTTAATGCGATAAAGAGGGCTATTAAAGACCTAAGAGCGGTTAAATATATCGATATCCTATTAAAGATATATAAGAAGCTGTTTACGGTTAACGCCTAGCGCGGCGTAGCGACTCTAGCACTAGTGCTAACTCCTACGAGTACTAGCGGCGCTCGTGCTTCTATAGGTACTAGCGGTGCTCGTAGCAGCGCTCGTAGCAGCGCTCGTAGTAGCGCTCGTAGTAGCGCTCGTAGCGGCGCTCGTACTTCGACGGATACTAGCGCTCTAGGGCGCGATAAGTCCTTATCTAGTTCCTTAACAACACTGCCGGACTCGGCTAACCGCTTACCGCCTAACGCGCCGGATCCGGCCTTTACTACTATATATCGTATATTATAGATATGCATCCTCTTCTTTACTACTAAGAAAGTAGTACGTAAAGCGGATATTAGATATCTCTACTATATCGTCGATCTGCTTATTTAGCTATTCTTAAGTAATCGCTAAACTAACTATAGCCGTATGCTAGTCTATCTACGGTAGTTGTTAAGTAACGCGGCGGATAAAGTATTATAAGAGGCGATCCTTGCTTCCGGTATCGTAGTTAGGGATCGTAAGGGCTATGCTCTTGCCTCTAATAAACTAGTTAAGTTCTATAACTACGATTACTCTAAGGATATAAAGAAGTACTCTAATTCTACTTATAGTATCGACGCAACCTTCCGCAAGGTCGCCTTAAACTACGAAGCGTCTCGCGTAGCTAAGTAGATCTTCCGTACTAGTCTTAGTATTAAGAACAACAACACTTATAACCGCAAAGATACATCTGTTATAGTATTTAACCTAGCCGAGAAGATCTTAACCGAGGGATAGGCTAGCTAGTAGAGAAAGGCCGGTGCTCTTTCGGATAATATCGAGCAGCTTAGATACGACAAGCTTGCTACTACTATCGAGGAGCTAAACACTGCTAATCTCCGCCTATATAAGGGCCGTGCTAGCCCGCCACTTCGCTATAAACATAATAAGGATGCTGCTAAGCGCGAAGAGGGCGGAGGAGATCGTAGTCCTCTTGCCGCTACTAGCTAGAATAATAAGGTATAGGCGATTCGTAGGAGTAATAGCTTCTATAAGCTTATAGAAGGCAATCTCGAGGAAATAGACCTAACTAGGAATTAGGGTAGCAGTCTGTTTGTTAGGGCTAGCTTAGATAGCGAGATATAAGGCCGGAGCTAGCTAGGTAGAGGCAGTTAGTCCGATATAGGCTAAGATAGAGAGTTAAGTAGTAATAGTCGAGATTTAGACGGTATTGCAAAGGCTAGTTACTATATCTAAGACGTAATATTATACTGTCCTAGGTCTATGTCCTCCTAGGCCTTATAGCCTTAGGCACGGTTATATGCTAGCGGAGATAGTCGCCGCTCTTGCCTCGAAAGTGCGATAATAGATAGCCGTTATTATTACCTTGCTATTGTCGTACTGCTATTAGTAGAGGCAAACTTTACCTACGCGGCGTATATCGACCTCCGCTTTCTAACCTTAACTTCTTCTTCTTCTTCTATATATACATACTAATATACTAATACCCCTAGCAATATACTAGCTGTCGGCTCTTAATAGTAATAGTATCGATACCTCTTTATCGTATATAGGTAGCTCTATAGCGATTAACACTATTCCTTACTAGTTCTACGGCTTGCTACCGATAGAGCCGCTTGTCTAATAGTTAAGGTTCCTCGGCAGGTAGTTTGTTTAGTCCTTTTAGTCTCCGATAGGCTTTGTCGACGCAAGACGTTGCGAAGGCGACTCTCCTAGCGAGTAGGTATACTATAGCTTTAGTAGGCGTCGACTACGCATTTAACCGAAAGAGTATAGTTTTTGTTAGAACGTCGTAGAGGTCTTAGATAGATATAGCTTATCCGACGGTAGCTAACGGTAAAAACTCTTTAGTAAGGTATACCGAAAGTAGCTAAAGGTAGCGCCTTCCTACTAAGTAGATAGGATAGGTTCGTAGCATTACTATAGGTCTAACTCGGCAAAAACTCTTTAGTAAGGTACACCTTAAGTAGCGGCTAGGCCTAACTCGGTAAAAACTCTTTAGTAAGGTATACCTTAAGTAGCGGCTATAGGCTTCCTACGTTCGGATTCTTTACAAGATAATATACGCGTATCTAGTTAAGTCGGCGTAACGCCTTCGTTAGGACTATTAGTTATAATAACCTTAGTGCGTAAGGGCCTCTAGTGTACTTAAGCCCGAAGGCGCTTAGTCTTAGTCTTATTCTTTACTGCTATACGACTGCAGCACTACTATACGACTGCAGCCCTTTGCGCATTAAGACTGCTATTTAACTATAGTACGCCTCCTCTTCTATTCTAGTAAGCGCATTAATATTGCTATACGACTGCAACGCGCTCGACAACCCTTTTCTACGGTATCTCTAATACTAAGGGCGCGGTTATACTCTATTGTTGTCTAGGTACTAATAAGTGTCGCTTTAGTAATCGCTGTCGTGTTTCGCTTAATAAGTCCCTCCCTATATACCTCGCGTGCTATAGTTAGTAATAGAATGCATTAATTGTTACGCATTGCGCGTAGTATATAGGCTATATATAATACTAGTATACTTCGGAGTATATACTTCTATAGCCGCTTAGTGCTGCTAGTTAATTAGATCCCCGGACGCTACTGTTCGTTTTCTCTGCCTTATATAGTAACTAGTTATCGGAATAATCGTTCTAGGGAGAGTCTAAGCAATAGAGGGCGTTAACGTAAGAGGGCTGTCGTAGCTTCTCGAAGGGTGCTTTTACGAGCGCTCGATATATGTTATCGCCCTATGTATCTATCCTTACCGTATATATTATAGTGCTAATAGCTGCGGTACAATAAGTATAGTGCTAGTCTCGCTAGTCTCGCTAGTCTCGCTAGTAACTTCTCGCTAGTAACTTCTCGCTAGTAACTTCTCGCTAGTATTAGTAACTTCTCGGGTTTCGGAGGCGGTTCTTAGTGCCTAAGGCAGCCGTCGTTATCGTATTAGACACTTTCGCTAGCGCTATTTGCTAGAAACGCGCTAAATCGACGTATCTCGCTACATTAGCAATACTACTATAAAAGTCGCAAAGTCGGCATTGCGAAGACGTAGAAGGAAGTAGCTATAACGTTTAATCCTACTAATTAAGCGCTCTATAATACTAAATCCGGGTCTTAGCGGGACTTAGTATCCTTATCGCTTCCTCGAATTTACGCTTCTCGACTAGCTCTTATATACTATCGATACCTACGACTATCTACAAACCCTCGCCGTAAAGAACACGATAGATAGCCTACTTAGCGAGCTTATAAGGATACGATAGAAAAGCCTGCTTAGCGAGCTTATAAGGACACGATAGAAAAGCCTGCTTAGCGAGCTTATAAGGACATAATAGAAATAATAGAAGAGCCTACTTAGCGAGCTTATAAGGATATAATAGAAGGGTAGTAAGGAAGGACCTTATTAAATGCTATCTCTAGCGCCAATTCTAGTGCTATTTCTAGCGCTATCTCTAGTGCCAATTCTAGCGCTAGCTCTCGCAGAAGCAGCTTAACTAGGCCTGCTCTCGTAGAAGCAACTTAACTAGGCATTATACGCTAGCTCTCGCAGAAGCAACTCAACTAGGCCTATACTCGTAGAAGTAACGCGATCGAGCGTAGTATTACGGCTTACTTTTCCGGGGATAGGACAAGGACTTAGCGAGCTTATAAGGATATAATATTATTAAATGCCAATTCTAGTGCCAATTCTAGTACCATTTCTAGCGCTATTCTAGTGCCAATTCTAGCGCCATTCTAGTGCTAATTCTAGCGCTATTCTAGTGCTAATTCTAGCGCCATTCTAGTGCTATTTCTAGCGCCATTTCTAGCGCTATTTCTAGCGCTATTCTAGCGCCATTTCTAGCGCCATTTCTAGTATAGGCTATAGCTAGTTTCTTACACGCTAGCCCTCGTAGAAGCAGCTTAACTACGATACTTACGACTATCGACACCTACGACTATTTTATACGCTTCGCTCGATAGTACTTTACCTACTCCTCTTCCTACTCCTAAGACTACGAATAACGACTATAGCTACCCTCTTTACTGCCTACGCGGCTACCTGCACGGCTGCTACTAGTTATGCTATATAAGCCTTCGCTACGCTTAGATAGCTTCCGCTTACAACCGCCGCGAGTCGTTAAGCTAGCGGCATTAAGTAGATGTTTAGACTGTTCGGCGGTACGAAGAGTCGCTTCTAAAGGGCGTAGTAGACTCTAGACTCTACAGCCTTAAGAAGGAGAGGCACGGCGCTTATCTCCGGTAGATATAGATACGGTAGGACGGGTAGGGTAGTTACGAGTGCTTCTTATTACTAGAGCCTCTTCTTCTATAATAGTAGTCTCTCGCTAACGGGCTTTACGAGCTTTATTAGCAATCGCGAGCTTGCGGGTAGACTTAGCCTTAGCGGACTTCTTAATAGCTTTACGTATAGCTGCCTAGTCGTCGGTCCGCTGCTATAAGCGGGTGCGTTAAGGGCGTAGCTACTCTAGCTAAGACGCCTAATCTGCTATCTACTAGTTGTCTATACTAACTCTAGCTCTAGCTTTAGCACTAACGTCCTCGCCGCGGTTAGGTTGCTTACCCTTAGCCTTTGCGCTCTTGCGGCTATCGGCCTTCTTCTTCTTAGCCTCCTCCTACGCTACGTATACCTCTAGAGCGATGCGGTTCAACTCGGCGATAAGATTAACAATCTATTATAGTCGATCCTATCGGAAACTATTACCCGAAGCGTCTAGATTATTCTACTGCTTAAGACTAGGAGCAACTTTATATAAGTCCTCTACTACTAGCGCTTTACCTAATGCCTAATCTTCGGCGGAGTCTATATAAGTAAAGATGTCGTATATACTATAGATAAATTTGTCTAGTATAAAGAAGCTTAGTACGATCCGGAAGCGTCGGTTTGTATTAGGAAACAGCTTGTCTGCCTGCTTAGCGTACTAACTATATACGAAAGGAAAGGCGCATCCTACGCGAGTACCTTTCTACGGCGGAGTAACTTTAGATAGCGCTATATTAGTAGGAGCTCTAGTATCTATATCGAGGAAATCGGACACCTCCGGATTGCAGACATTGTAGTAGAGGCCTTCTAGCGTAGTTATCGATAGCTCGTATATACGCTTAGCCTTACCGAGGTAGGCGTTAATTACCTTACGAGGATAGAGATTCCCCGGTAATAGTAATAGGTACGAGTTAATAATACGACGCTACGGCTCGGGCACCTTCTTACGACGCTCTAAATTATCCTTAGTCTAGGTCTTTAGTCGGCTAGACTGTAAGAACTCGGTATCGTTATCGTCTATAATACTACTAGTATTAGGGAATTCGTCTTCTTCCTCTATACCTTCTCCTAGCATCTCGACTACTCGTAGATAGCTTAGGCGCGTAGGTATATACGGCTATCGAGAGCGAGTTTAGATAGATATTATAGCGATAGAGATAGTACCCGGCGGTATATCCTTAAAATTATCGAATATCTAGTACGGCAATATAAAAATGCTATACGCCTGTCCGACAATATCGCGACTGCTACGACCGATACGCTATACTATATCCTCGATATCCTTCGTAATTAGAAACTTAAACTAGATCGCAATCTTAATATTAGGGACATTTAAGCCGATACTTAGTGCTAGGGTGCTTGCTATTACTCGGATTAGTCTACTACGCTTACTAAAGATATTATATCGCTCCTTTTAATCGGCTTCTACGATATACGAGGTATAGAAGGAGACAGTAAGACAGACATCTACGCCGCTACTATTAAGGATAGGATTATAAGAATACTTCTTATTCTAATCTAGGCTGTCCTTAGTTATATATACTAGACAGTTACGAAGGAACTCGACTATCTCCTATACTAGTATACGCGCGTCCTAGAAGATAATAGTCTTATTAATTTCTATTAGAGTAGCTTTACCGTCCTTTACTCTATATGCAATCGCGAAGAATAGACTCTTATAATTTCCGAGCTCCTTAAAGAGAAGGGGTTTAACGATGTAGGTAATATCCGGACGGTCGATACTGCTACGGAAAATCTTCGTTATATATAGCGCAAGGCTAACTTCGCGAAAGCCGGCGTTATCGAGGATGTATTGTTATATACTAGCCTCGATAGACAGCGTTATAGACATACTAAGCTAGATAGTATCGCAGCGTACGATTAAGCGCAGCTAGCTAATAGTAGTAAAGGTAGTACGGAAGTCCTTCTATTTCTTAACTAGATGTACCTTATCGATCGCAATAAGACTAATGCGGCGGCGAACGTGCGGCTTTGCGAGGAGATCTCGAAACTCTAGCAATGTAGCCTGTTCCGGACCTATAATAATATACTAGACTTTGCTATCCTTAATCTTCTTATATTAGTCTAGATCTAGCTTTTTCGTATCTGTATTAATAACTATCGAGGTTACTAGCTTAATGTCTCTATTAAGCGCCTTAATAGCCGTATTCTATTCTTCTTCGAGGCAGATAAGCGGGCTAATTACGATCGTAGTTTGCCCTATTAAAACCGAGAAGGACTAGAAGATTATACTCTTGCCTTTACTAGTATATACTGCGATTAGTGTATCCGACTGTCTAAAGGTAATTGCGTTAATTCTATCGACCTAGATGTCTCGTAGCGAATAATCGCGCTCTAGGTATATCTACTTTAGTATACGGCGTATACTAGCCTCGATAATATCGCGCTAGACGTCGACTAATTGTAGGTACTATATTGCATCGTAGATTACCTGCTATAGCTACTATAGTAATATATTAGGGATATCGGCGTATCTCTCTATAAAATGCTATAGGTATTGCGCCTCGTTATTAGGTAAAGGTATAGCTATATTAATACCTTCTAGGCGCGCATAATAAGATACTACGGATATACTAGCTAGAAGGCGAGCTAGGTTGCTATTAGCTATAGTAGTAGCAGCGTCTTTCCTCGGCCGACCTCGACCTCTTCTAGATCTACTAGCGACGGCGGCGGCCCTCTAAGCCTTACTCTGTTTCGGCATACTTACTTAATACGCGTACGTATATATATAGGTATGCGTAGGTGTCCGAGATAGTGTCGTTGCGACTCGATTGCGGATATTAGAAGCAGATATTTAGCAGGAATAAATAGGTTGCTTTGTACGTAAGAGGTTAAAAACAGTTACGCGTAACACTTTCTTAGAGTGTGCCTAGTCGCGCTAGATAGTGCTAGAATATACGTATTAGAAGTGTTAGGGTCTATATATTTAAAAAGGTAGATTTTAGCTGTCTTAGTCCGGGCGCCTATACTATAGCAACGTATTACTTTAATAACTTAGATAACACTTAGAGGAGATTTATAGTATAAAGAAGGCGTAGATTACTAATTACTAGTATTAGAAGTAGTAGTGTTAGTATCTTTTCTATAGCACTTCGATAGCGACTCGAACTGCTAATGCATTCTAATATATAGGTTAGAAAGTATATAATTTCTATAGCTATAAGTTCTCGATAATATATTAATTTAACTACGGTATGTAATTTTTTGCGCTGCGCTCGAGGTCCATTTTCGCATTGTCCTATATAAAATGAGCGTGGTTGTGTCGCTATATAATATATAAGGTTGGAAATAATATCATCTAGTAATAGAGTTGCCCAGGTTGTCGTCAGGCGCTCCGCTAGAGCCTTGGCTTCGCCAACCTGAGGCATCTACGGAGCGACTGAGTGGAGGTAGTTCCAGATCTGTAATTATCGACGAGCGTCAGTTCAAGAGCATACGCTGTATGGCCATTCTATGACTTTGAGGAGCATGTGGGCTGAGACTATACGCTACGAAGTCTACCTCGGCAGCAAATCCCCTAAACAATCATTCTTCGAAGATGAATGTTCGATAGAACATTGATGATCATACATCAGCCTACACGTCTGAACCACTAGTATTAGGCCAAAGCCTTCCCTTCTCACAGTCAGCGATCAACGAATTGCTTTCCAGGCTGGCACATAAAGGACTATCAACATCATGAATACTGCCACCGACCTCAAGCAAGCCCTTTCCGCCTACCACAACCTCCGTCGAGTTCCGTTACAGAAGCAAGCTCTTTCCCGAAAACTACAAGAATTGATCCTACTGGCCGTCGACGCACAATGTACACATCTTTTCGCGTCGGGAGTACAGCTTCACACAGCAGCAGCACTCAAAGCTGGCGCCACACAGGCTGAAATTATCGAGACTCTTGAACTTGCAGCGGTTCTTGGCGTACATTCTGTAACTGTCGGAGTTCCGCTCCTCCAAGAAGTCCTCGCCGAACGAGGCGAATCACGAGTATCAGACGAAAAACTCTCGCCGAAAGAACAAGAACTCAAAGGCTCCTTTATCCGTCAGCGAGGCTACTGGTCTGCATCCTGGCCACCCGTCCTCCAACTCTCCCCAGAATTCTTCGAAGCTTATACCGAGTACTCCTCGGTACCATTTCAAGAAGGTCATTCGAGTCTGACACCCTGGTTCAAGGAGCTGGTCTATTGCGCTATCGACTGTGCGACCACACATCTTTTCGCTCCTGGGTTGAAGATACATATTAGGAATACACTGGAGAAGAGGGCGAGTAAGGAGCAAGTGATGGAGGTTTTTGAACTTGCCAGTTTGATGGGTGTTGAAGAGACTGTGAAGATGGGGGCTGAGGCTTTGGTTGAAGTTGAAGGAAAGGCCTAAGACATTTCGTAGTCATTGCATTCCTCTTCATGCGGGAATATATGATCAAGATTCTGCGCTACCAAGCTTTATTTCCAATACCCGCAGCCTTATTATTATTATTATCTATCCTACTCCGCCTTTTCGCTACCAGACTTCTCACCCACCACAACTCTCCCGCGAACCAAACCCTTCTTATTCAGCTTAATCCCGAACTGTCTCCTCAGCGTAAATGAAGTCCAGAGCCCCAATTTCCTCCCCTCTACCTCCGCCAAGGTGGCTTGCATCTTCTCCAAATACGCTCCCAACCTCACGCAGCACCCACAATCACATTCTTCATGATTGTGTCCGTACGCAGGAGATTTCTTTAGTTGTCCCCAGCGGAATCGCTTTGAGTATTTCTTTCTGTCTTTGTCGTTGATTCCATCGTGCTGTTGCTTGCTGGCTGGTTGGTAGATTTCTTGGAGCGCTTCCGGGACGTGGTTTTTTACGCAGTAGGTCTCTTCGGCGGGTGTTTCGAAGGCTCCGAGTTTGGACATGCAGAGTATGACCGAGTTGCAGCTGAAGACGCGTTTGTTGCCTGAGGCTGGTTGATTTGGGTTGTTGATTGGTAAGGCGTCCATTTTGATGTAGGTCGATGTGAGTGATGTTGTTGAGTTGCAGATGGCTTTGGTAAAGTAAAGTCTTGAGATGGTGGTCTGGAAGTCTTCGTGCAAGATGTGATGATGGAAGCTGATGGGAAGTGAGAGTGTTATACTTATACCGATTTTGCGTCGCAGTGCGTTTGAAGTCCTCACACTATGTGTCCTCATTCATCTATGACCAAAATCTTGGAAGCTTCGCTCTGGCTGTAGGAAGTAGATTTTCCTCCTGAGGACATCGGAAGTCGATCTGAATATATATGCCACGGGATTTGGAGCATCTGTATCCTTCCTTTTCTTCTCAATAGATTTCATCAATCAGCCCATATCAACGTCTGGGGGCAGCTTCTTCGACACAGCAAAAGGCCATAACTTTGAGTCAACCATCCAAACCAACATGTCATACTCATACGAGACATCAAACTCAGAAGGCAGTACCGGCACAGTCATGAATCAGGGCCTCGGCCATCCCTTGGGCCAGGCACTGCTACGCCCGGACGCTGAGTGTAGCATTATGAACAAAGTGCCTGGTACAAAATCCCAGCGACGCAGACCTTTCTCGATCACTCGACGATACAGAAAAGCCTGTGCTGTCGTGTCTCGAATCGGCAGGCTCTTTCAACCAAGACCACCTGCGGGTCAATCACAGCCAGAAGAAGACGGTGTCGATTTGAGCACACTTTCGGCGGTGCCACAGAAAAATGACCCGGCAGTCCGGGTTCTGCACCAGTCACTCATCAGAGAGCAGCAGCGACAGAGAAATCGCGAAGAAGAAGAGCGATTCGAACAAAAGTTTGACGAGTTTGATCGCCGCTTTGACAAGAGCAAAGATTCCTTGGACCTGACGCGGGAAAGACTGTCTCATTCGCGCTGGCCAAGCGGTAGCGTGGATTCGGAGCACAGTGAGAAGGGAAGCCAGAAGTTGATCTAATTAGGCGCGGTACCGCTTGGCTTGTGAATAAAGAAGATCGATGGAAGTATGGGGCACTTTCTGTCAAGATCTGGGATGCTTTCGATGTGTGGACATTCTGTATAGCTCGCTGGTATCTGTATCTTCGTTAAAATTGAGTATGGTACCTTTCCGCAACGTCGATTTCATGATTGCCCCTTGCGAAAGTATAATCCATCTGAGGATCTTCAGAGGTGTTGACCGATTCGTGATGGCAGGCGCTGATAGTATATGCCAGCTATCCCTTATCGCGTTGATGCAACGCACAAGACACTCGGCGAAGACAGCAGCCGCAGGCAGGGTGCGACACTTCTATGCTTCTTCGTTCTCGTCAACCCTTTCCCAAGTCAAACTGCCAGCACTTCGAGACAAAGACTCGTCACTTGTCCCTCGAGCGAGGCTCGGTCTTGTGCCAGCACCCATCATCCATGCAATGAAGGATGGTGGCGCCATGCTGCCGATAAGATCGTACGTTCTGCTGCCGCGTCCAATGTGTAGTCGTGTATGTGGTCGCTTGGCGACAAGTTCGTCAAAGACGGTGTCGTGCAGCTGGCGGAGTGGCGTCGGCCGGAGTCTCGGCGGTGGTATCCCTTCTCGCTTTTGCCTTGCTGTCACCATAGGAATGTCGAAATTTCCAAGTTTGAGATGTGACAGCGTGATTGCGTCTTGCTCCAGCTCAGCAGCTAGAGATGAGCTAAAGCCCTGCAGTGCGCCGTAAGCAGTACTCTCGATCGAGTGTTGAGGCAGTCTCAGGGCCGGAGCCACGCTCGGTGTCAGCAGCAGTATCTTTGCCTTGTTCTCGACGACGGCCGGCAGGAGCAATTGCGTTGTCGCGATCGTGTTCAACACCTTCGCATTCAGCGCATCCGACCACTCCTCGCTGCTGATATGCTCTACTCTTGCTGGCGAGCTCTGTGTATCTGGCACCAGCACCAAGCCTTTGAAGTGCAGTCTGTGCGGTTCGGCTCCTTCGAAGGCAACACGCGGGCGGGTCAACATGGTGCGAAAGCGCATCGTCTGGCCCTCGGCTTTGAATGGATCTACGAGGTCTAGCGGAAGCGGTATGAGATCGGCTCGGGATTGACTCCGGAGGTATCGCTCGTCTTCTGCTGTGTTTGCGACGACGTAGACGACGAATCCTCGCCGTTCTAGCTCGAGGTATAGCGCGGTGGTGAGGGGATTTGCGACAGCGCCTGCGACGACGACAATGTCTGTACGAGCGCCAGAGGCCGACTTCCCCGCACGTCGCTTCCGATGAAGCTTCTGACTCCTCATGTAGATGTATGAAGCCACTGAGCCCGTGACGGCGAAGGCCACAATGGCAGCGGTAAGAGCCTTGTGTTTGGACAACCATCGCTCTATCTGTCGATACGTGGTCGGCGGCGGCGGCGGCGGCGGCGGTCGTCGTGTCGGTAGCTGGAGCGGCTGGTTGGAGAACTGATGGCGTAGACTCGATGCTACGGAGTCGAAGTGGGCTTCTACATCGCTGACGATATCGTTGAAGATCTTGTGGGCGTGATTGAGGAGGCTGCAAGAGCGAGGATAGGAGCATCAGCAAATGTTCGGCGGAAAGTGTGGTGCAGCATGTTCTCGAGCTTACTGTGAAGCGTCCGTCATCTTTGCGCAAATGGCAGGTGTTGATGGAGACGCACAAGCGCTGGGGGGAAGCGCGAGGTTCACGATGCGGGGCGGGGCGGGGCGGGGCGTGCTCTTTCCCAGCATGGAATGTCCGCCAAGCCAAGCCAAACGATTGCCTTGGCAGTGCCAGAGAATGGAGCGACAGAGGGCAAGAACCGCTTTGCTTCATCTCTCCACCCACTCACTACATGTGCTCCATCGTCGCCCACAGCTACGATGCAATCCATCCGGAGAGCGATCAATGTCGTAGCCCCTCCGCCGCCCACGTCCAACGATGGCCGCGACCAATGGCCGTCGCGAGCAGCTTTCCTCCTGGCCGCCATGGGAGGCTGTGCGGGACAGGGCAATCTTCTCCGCTATCCGTCCGTCGTGTACAACAACCACGGCCTCCAATGGTTCATCCCATACCTCCTGGCCGTATTCCTGATCGCCATTCCCGCTCTCGTGCTGGAGGTCTGCATTGGACAAGCGTACCGCGGCGGCCCCATGATCGCCTTCAATGCCATCGACAGGCGCCTTCGTGGTGTTGGCATCGGTCCGGTGTTTGTCAGCTTCGTCGTCGTGCACTACTTTACCGTCAACCTGGCCTGGATCATGTCCTACTTTCGCCACTCTTTCACAAGTCCATTGCCGTGGGAAGGCCGAATCACCGACTTCTACGACAACCAGGTTGTTGCGAACCCGCCGCCCATCTCCGGGAGCATCGACAACGGCGACGTGACATACACGCACTATCCCCATGTCGCCTTGATCGGCGAGACTGTGGCATGGAGTGTTTTCGTCTGGTTCTTGATGTGGATCTCCATCGTAAGAGGAGTTGGACTGACGGGACGCGTGGTTTACTTTTCCATGGGCATTCCGATTGTGACCACCGTCATCTTCGTCGCTCGAGCCGTCTCACTGGAGAACGCGAGTGAGGGTATTGGGCTCCTGTGGAGAACGTGGAGAGCGGATCAGCTGGCTTCAGGCACAGTATGGCAGACTGCCGTGAGCAAAGATGAACATTCTCGCCTCGCATGCGACATCTGCTGACCTTTCACCTCGCTGTCTCTAGGTCGGCCAAGTTTTCTTCTCGACAGGCATCGGCTTTGGCTACTTCACGAGTTACGCATCCTACAATCAGAAGTACTCGAATGCTGTCATGGATTCCATCCTCATCTGCGGAAGCAATCTTCTATTTGAGAACCTCGCAGCCTTTGCAGTGTTCGGCGTCGTTGGTTTCCTCCGCCTCTGGCCTCAAGACGGAGAGCGCCTGGGTGCGTTCGTGGTTGGCTTCTACACGCTTCCAGAGGTACAGTGCCCTCATTTAGAATCGCTGACATCGCATTCATTGTTGACCTATCACAGGCTGTGCTTCAAATGCCTGGAGCCAACTTCTGGGCATTCCTGCTATTCTTCACCTTGATCGTCCTCGGGTACAGCTCAGCCTTCGTGATGCTGGATGTCGTGGCCACGATGATATGCGATGCCAATACTCGTGTCTCTCGTGCGTGCGTGGTCACTGGCCTGACGATCGGCGCCTTTCTGCTCTGTCTGCCATACTGCACTGAATTTGGGTAAGAATGGAGGAGCGACGCTGGCTTTACAGTCTGTAGAGCAGTCGCTGACATTGCTCCAGATATTATCTCCTAGATGGCGTGGATAGGTGGGTGAACAATGTGGCACTCATTTTCGTTGTCTTTGCAGAAGTCGTCGGCAGTACTACAATCTATCGGTGGGCCGACGTTGTCGCGGAAACTGGCCTGCCTGCATTCTGCATCTACAACTTCGCGTATTTTGGTGGGTTGCTCGTCGGGATTACCATCGCTCATGGTACGGGCATAGCTGCGGCTGGTGTTGGAGCGGGCTTCGGACTGTACGTGGTGTGCTCACTGCTGGCTGTTGCTATGGCTAGGACACCGAGCACACCAGCTGCTCGATCCTGGAAGCGGAATGTCTTTGCCGCTCGCTTCTGGTACCTGGCCTTTTATTCCGGCAATCAACTGAGGCGTGACCTCAATCTCGTCGTAGGCCGCGGAAAGAACTGGAAGATACCCGTATTCTGGCCAGTGCTTCTGCGCTATATCTCGGGCCCCGTGCTCGCGATCATCTTCAGCTTCGCCTTTCCAGAGTTTCACCGCCTACGATACGATCCTATGATGATCACTGGATTCATTCTGTCCATGCTTGGCCTCTCCGCGATCGTCTTTGGCTGCGTCTTCCCGAGATATATGAGCCCGCTCTTGCACGTGGAGAGAAGAGAGGACTCTGCAAAGACAACAATTGCAAACGAGCCAGCTTTCACCGAAAATGAAGTGCACGAGATCAACAGCACTAACGCCGACGCTGGAAAGGAAGCCGAAGCCGTCGAGAGCAAAGGTGCGGCGTAGGCGTAGGGGTCGGTGCACACACAAATCGCCATCGACAGACGAGAATGCATGCTCCGCACTAAGGCCTCGTCCATGGCACGCACGGCCGCACGGCCCCCTTCCCATCTGCACGTAGCCGGCCTGTGGCGCGAAGTTCTAACGGTGGTACCGACCGGTCGAGGTTGATTCTCGTGCGTACCTCAACTCTACCCGGAGCTTGTGAAAGCAATCTCGTCCACTCACCTTTGTGGTGCAATCATTTCGTGTCACGAAGTCAACATGAGTCTTCAACAAGCTGCTGAACAGCACGCTTGGCCAGAAAACTTCTTGTTCGGCATGTTCGCTGGTGACACTTGTTATCTAGGTGGTGCTGATTGGTGCGGACAACTAGACGTCCATCGAGGGGCAGGCAGAGGGGATGCCCTCTTTGTAAGGCTCCTGAAGCGGTTCGTTCCCTCCTACAGACCGCGTGGTGCTCGCCTTGCATCTCTCAATTTCTCCACGCCTCGTGCAAGCTCCAGCAAATGCTGCTCATGGTACTCTAGACCAACTAATTCTAAGCCAACAGGCAAGCCATCCGCTGTCCAGCCGCCTGGAACCGAAACAGCTGGCAGACCCGTCAAACTCGCGAGGAACGTATTTGTTGGAAAAGAGGCCTTGTCGAAACGCCCTGAGTAGGCATCACTGCGAAGCGGTGGAGGCACCTGTACATCGGGCATGACCAATGCATCGATTTGGTGTTCTGCGAAAAGACACGCAAGCTTGCGTTTCAATTCGTCCCGTGCAAGAAGTCGGGAGGCATACGCGGGATGCTCGAGAGGATCTTTGGGACCGTGAGCCATCTCCGACACGAGATCCAGGTATGGTTTCGCAGGCTGCTGAGGCACGATTTCCGCGAGATCTTGCGGGAGATGTGGTTTGGTTGCCAGAAACGAGTTGATGTCCGAGCGTGATCGGATAGTGTAGAGCTCACAGGAAGCGAAGGCCCTCTGGACGTCGTCAATGTGCACGTCGATGACATTCGTGCCGGCTTCCTCGAAGGCTTTCAGCGTGTCGCGTACAACGAGATTTACAGCGTGGCAATGCTGATCTGAGTCTGAGCCGAAGAGTTGCCTCATGACGCCAAGCCTTGCGCCTTTCAGCTTATCGAGGCCTTGCTCCAACCGGGCCGCATAGCTGCCTCCTTTCGGTAGACCTAGAGACTCTGCATTGGCTGCGACGTAGGTGTACTCGTCAAGCGGATCATAGCCCACCATTGCATCAAGCATGATGGCACAGTCTCTTGCCGTCCTCGCGAGCGGGCCAGGGGTGTCCTGTATTTTGACAAGAGGGCAAAAGCCACTGCGAGAAATCAGACCAGGGGTGACACGTATGCCGACGAGATTGCAGAACGACGACGGGACTCGAATGGATCCGCTTTGTAAAACGAAGAGGCTGACATCAGCGGATGACTCGTGACTCAAATCCATCCATCGCACTACTTACCCTGTGTCTTCTCCCACCGCAAGCATGGCAAGATTAGCTGCTACTGCCGCGCCGGAGCCACCAGACGAAGCACCGACATCATGTTCCAAGCTGTACGGGTTCTTCGTGAACTCATAGTCCGTGGCACCATTCGCGCTGAACCATGTCGCCGCCCACTCCGCACAGGTGGTTTTGCCAAGGACGACTGCGCCGGCCTCTTTAAGCTTGGTCACCACGAATGCATCTTGTGGGGGTATGTTGTTCTTGGCCACTGCTGAGCCATAGGTCGTTACCATACCTTTGGTATCTGCCTGTAAACTTGCTAGTCAGTATCAGAAGTCCTGGTTTCTTTCTGGCTCAGGGTCAGACATATGATCTTTTACTAGGATGGGGATTCCGTGAAGAATGCCCTTGAACTTTCTCTGGAGTTATTTCAAGTGTCAGCAAATGCTATTCGGAGCTGGGAATCTTCGCATTTACCTACTGCAGTCTGCCATACCATGTCCAAGGCTTCTGCTTCTTGTAGAGCTGTCTCAGATAGACTCATCGTCGAGTTAATTCTTGGCCCAGCCTTGTCCAATCTTTCGACACGCTCCAGGTAAGCAGCACACAATGACACGGCTGTAAGAGATCCATCTCGAAACGCATCGTGCACTTGTGCAATGGTGAGCTCATCGACATCTATCTTCATCTCGTCCATGAAAGACGACTACTATATCATGCAGTCGCGGAATGATGCTGGAAGTTGGTCTTGGCTGGTCCGGATGCTGGAGGGCTTTCGGGTAGTGGCATAGACGACGACCTTTGTTTGCATCGCATGTTTACTACTGGCCGTCACAGCAAAGTTGACTATTCCGGGCCGGGTAGAGTTGTCGAGGTCGAGATATGCAGGTAGCGACAGGGTATTGGCTGCTTATCATTGGTGTTGACATGCCCAAAGATAAGGCCTCCACAACTCGCGCGAGCAACTCGGTACCCGGATACAATGCATGCGTGTTCCCTGTATAGACAGTTCAGGTAGTTCTGTTGTGTGGTTCTCATCCTTGGTCGCACGAGAAGTAAGAAAGCTTTGTTGGTGCGGCACTTCAGATATGGTCTCAAAGATAGGCAGATGAACAGCTGCTGTATTAAAGCCCGAAGACGAGCACACTCTTGGACAAGAAGGTACTTGCGAGGTCGAATCGCACCACACTTTGGACTCTGTGAGAAGAGAGCTCGTCGTTGACCGTTTTCGAAATTGTAGCAAGGGACAATTGAACTTCTCGAGCACTGCAATGGCTCAGGTACTCGGAAAGGCTCAAGAGCGTGACAAGGAAAAGACGCGGTTGTCAGGATGGGTCCTTCCAAAGCAAGAGACCTCTTATGCTCCAGATGGGACATGGACAAATATTGACCTTGATGTCACGCCTCCAGAACGACGGACTTGGACCGCAGTCTCGATGCTTGGGTATTGGGTTTCTGACATAGTAAGCGCCAGTTCTTCGTCACCCTCCGATGTGAACATTCGGTAGAGGTGGGTTGAAAGCTGATGCAGGCTTGCGTATAGCTTTCAGCGCAATCGTGGCAAATCGGCGCGAGCGTGCTGGCAATTGGCCTGACTTATCGCGAGGCCATATGGTGCGTCTTGGTCGGGAGTGCGGTGATGTCGTTCGCCATAGCGTTCAATGGAGCGCCGGGGTAAGAAATCAACAACTTGAGCGCATCCCAAGGTCTGAGACATTTGCTGACCCTCTTGTTATTGATTTTCAGGGCGTATCTTCGAGTCCCATTCCCAATTTGGATTCGGGCGGCCTTTGGGTACACTGGCGGCAAATTTCCAGTGGCTTGTCGAATTGTTACCGCGCTGTTCTGGCACGCTATTCAGACGTATACCGGCAGCATTGCTTTGACCGTCATGTTGGCTGCCATTTGGCCAAGCTACCTGGACATACCGAACCATCTGCCAAAGAGCGCTGGCATCACGAGTCAAGGCCTTCTCAGCCACTTCTTATTCTGGTGCATTCAATTGCCCTTTCTTCTCGTACGGCCTCACAAATTGAAGTGGTTCTTTGTATTTAAGGCCGTCGTGACGATCACTGCTGCTGTCAGTCTCTCACGTTCAAACCCTGTCATCACCTACTGATCGATTGGGACTAGGTTGGAACAACAATAGCGGTATGCGTCCAAGCGGGCGGATCTGGCGACATCTGGGACCAAAAGCCAAAAGTTTCAGGTTGGACGAAATCATGGCTGATTGTGTCTACATTGACAGCCCAGACTGGCAGCTGGTCGACTGTCGGTACCAATATCTCTGACTTCACTCGGTACCTCAAGAAGCCCAGGTGAGACTGCAATGATTGCAGAACATGCTCATGCCCAGAGACTAGACTGTGCTGACATTGGCGTGATCGCGGTTAAAGAACCACGTACTTTCAATGCGCCTTCTTCCCGGTGATTTGCTTTTCCATAGCAATTCTCGGGATAATCAGCGCATCGGCGTCCAAAGTGCTATATGGAGACTACGTCTGGGATCCGTTAACGCTCGCGAGCAAGTGGAAATCGCCAGGAGGTCGCGCGGCAGCCTTCTACTGCGGACTGGCGTGGATGGTGGCTCAAATCGGCGTCAATGTGTCTGCCAACGTCATTTCTGCTTCGAATGATCTAGCCAGCTTCTTTCCCAAGTATATCAATATACGGAGAGCAGCAGTGCTATGCACGATCACAGGTGGATGGGTCATGGTACCGTGGAAGATCATCACCAGCGCGCAGAGCCTGCTGAACTTCATGGCCAGTCTTGGGATCTTCCTCGCTCCGATCATTGCCATCAGTATCGCTGACTATTGGCTGATCAAACAACGACGCGTCGAAGTTCCGTCGCTCTACGATCCGAATGGAAGGTATGCCTACCATGCAGGGTGGAACTGGCGAGCTTTATTAGCTATGCTCGTAAGCATGTAAGTTCCAAAAAGTGATGCGCGCCGAGACATTTTGCTGATGATGTGTGTTGTGTGTAGAGGCCCCACGCTTCCGAGTCTGGTCAAGAACGTGAAGCCATCAGTTGATATCGGCGGAGCGTCGTATATCGCTGACCTCGTGTGGTACTATGGCTTCATCAGTGCTTTTCTTGTGTACTTGGCCGTGACCACTTTGTGGACGCCGGCAGGGGCTCTGATGTCCGAGGCAGAGTTTGCGGCAGCGCGACATGCTGAAGTCATCTTCCTTCGGGTGCGCGACAAGCAGTATTCGGAGTCCTAGTGCTTGGGTATTGTCTTTCACCGTACGGAGTTGGCGATGGATGATGACCATACGGAGTTGGCGATGGATGATAATCATACGGAGTTGGTGATGCATGAGACTTCACCACGAAACGTACGAAAGCAGGTGCGAACGAGGGTTGGAGGGGTGGCACCGAGTCCCGACCTCGATTCTTGGCTTGGCATTCTCAGAGTGCAAGCTATGTTGTCGCCGTTTCATTAGACTACTACTTTAGTCAAATAGCGCCTATTTGACTAGAATTCATTTAATTTACTAAAAAAGCGCTTCCCTAGTATTTAATAAAAACAGCCCTTTTTAGCTAAATTCGCTCTCTTATAAGCTTAGTATACTTAGTATACTACTATATACTTACTATCGTATCCGGATATAATAATCGGCTTATCTCCTAGTAAAGAGTAGGTATAGAATATAAGAGAATAGTTTTCTTAGTATATCTATAGAAGTAGGAAGTATATATTTAAGTTCGAAGGAGGATAATAACTATATTTAGAGGCTTCTATAGGCGATAGTATGCCTTATAAAGGATAGAGAGGTTTAGAACAGAATAATTAGCTAATATTATATATAGAAAGAGCCCTAAATCCTCTAATAAATACTATAGTCCTCCTTCTACTATCTCTACTATCTTTATATTTCTATTTATTATCTACTACCTCTATATAGTAAGGCCTTCGTATTCCGCCTCTTCTAAACGCTAGTTAGTACTATATAACCCTTATTATTATTATTATTATTATTATTATTATTATTATTATTATTATTATTATTATTATTATTATTATTATTATTATTATTATTATTATTATTATTATTATTATTATTATTATTATTATTATTATTATTATTATTATTATTATTATTATTATTATTATTATTATTATGCGATAATAGCTCTTAATATAGTATAAGGTACTATATAAAGCTAATTACTAGGTATACGGTTACGGTATAGAGGTATTATAACGATTATACGATATAAAGTTAATATATTCTCTATAGTACCGCGAGCTAGGCTATCTATATTATATACCTACCCTTAGGGGCAATAGCGACTATAGCGGTCTATAGTAACTGCTACCTACTATCGTATATATAAAGTATCGTATTATAATACTAATAGTATACGAGCCTATAGTTTAGCGACTTTAGAGAGGGTTATTTCCTTATTCTTATAGCTAGAATAGACTAAGAAGTTAGCGAGGAAGAAGCTATTACCTTTAACGAGGTTCCTTATATACTAGTAGTTTTTAATAAGCCTCTAGGAATATAGCAGTTTATAGAGTAGTTTAGCTAATACTATTATCGTCCTCGTATTACTCTATTATATAGTATATAATTAGCTTCGGACTATTTAGTACCTTATACTACTTAGAGATCTCTAAGCTAATAATGTTACTAATCTCGAAGGTCTATAGATTATTATACTTCTATATACGATTAGCCTTTAGATTAGCGGCTTCCTAAGCGGCTACTATATAGTCTATAGCGGAAGATATACTAGCGCTAGAGGTATAAATCGTACGTTATTAATTACGGACGTCGTAAAGAGGCGTTACTAATATATCGCTATTACTATACCGGTTATCGTTTATAGATAGATTAAGAGGTAAGTTCTTAGGGTTAAATTAAGGCCTATTCCTACTATTCTATTTAGTATTATACCGGTTAGCGTCTTTAGTAGCTGCGCTCTCGTTATCGTCTATAGTATTATTAACTATACGTAGCTTATTAGGTCTAAATAGTAGGTCTGTATTACTCTCGGTTACCGCTACTATAACCTCCGCTATAATAAAGCGAGATTATATTAGCGGCTTACGGTTAAAGAAGGCCTTAAAGGACGTTATCTTTATAGTAGTATATAAGGTATTATTATAGATTCGTAACGCCTTATACGCTACTATAACCTATCCGCGAACGCCGAGTTATAGTTTAATAGCAAGAATGCGCCTCTTAAGAATACCGTTAGCTAGTTCTTTAAGGCCTTACGATTAAGGATAATAAGTGCTAGGCATACGGTTATAGTACGAAGGTATCGTAACGGTTGTGCAATGCAAAAGTTAATGTATTCTCTAAGGTGCCGCGAGGCAAGCTATCTATATAATAGTCCTACTATTAGTAGCAATAGCGACCGCAGCGGTCGATAGTAACCGCTACCTACTATCGTACATACAATAGTATTATATCGTAACAGCCTCCCTCCCTACAAAAAAGGTTAGTACTGTCTATAGTGTCCTAAAACAAAGGTCCTTAGCAGGCCGCACCGTAGGAAGGTTTAAGGCAAAAGAGCGTAATAGCGTCGTATAAAGGCTAAGCCTAAATAGTATGCTAGAACGGTAATGCTAGGTATAGAATCGTGTCTCTCTAGTAATAACTGCGTCGGTCTTATACTTGCTTATTACGACAGTTACGAAGAGCGTCGCGTAAGCTAGTCGGTATAGTCTAAACCGCCTTTAGCTGCGGCTAAGGCGCGACGGTCTTTATAGTCTTATTATCGGATAGCGAGGTATTAACTGCGTCCGCTATAGTAGTAGCGCGGTCTAACTAATCGATAGGGATATTAGGGAAGTCGGTACCTAGCAATAGTAGCGTATCGGCGTCGCGTATAGCACCGTATAGCTTAAAGTAGTCGGTTATCTATACGTTAAGCTTTGCGATCTTATCCTTAGTAGTATTGCCTTATACGCTGCCGAGCAGCTTAAAAGCGTCCTCGTTAATTAGGTATAGTATAGGGATTGCCTATTACGGCGCGACGCGTAAGAAATTGTAGTAAAGATAGGTTAGCGATAGCGTAAGCGACTCCTTTAAGACTGTAGCGGAAAGACGATACTACTAGGCTATCTAGCGCTTAGTTGCTTCGCGGATCTACGCCTTAGCTAGTATCTATTATAGCTAGTGCACCTCGATTGCTGCTAACTCGGACTAGCGCATATAGTAGAGAGCTTGTAAATTAAGCTTACGTATACTAATTGCCGTCGCATTGTATTAGTATTGTCCGTAGGCGCCTATAGTGTTTTCCTATAGGGCGGGCAAAGGTAGCAAGCGTATCGGAAGCGATAGGAGCTTATACTATAGCTACGCAACCGTATTGTTAGACAGTAGTAGCTAAGCCGTAACTAGAGCCTTCGTAGGCGTAGAGAATAGGTTAGACGGTAGTAGCATCTTCGACGGTAGGCGAGGCGCTAAGAACGGGCTAGCGGTTAGCTTCTAGCGAGTATTTAACTTAGTCGATAGTAACGCGCGCGAGGAATTTAGCTAGATCGCCTTAGTTAGCGGGGCAACCGGCTTAGCCCGAGTCGCGAGCTTTAGAGGGATAATTTTACTAAAAAGGTACGCGTTAGTAAGGTCGGTCTCGTCTAGCGAGTAGTTAGGTAACGGTACTAGGAATATACCTATAGGATCCTAAGTATAGTCGATATTGTACTACTAGTAATTCTTATTCGTTACTATCTTATCGTACTTGAAAATAGTATTGCCCTATATAATACGCTCCTAGACGCCTAAAGGATCGAAGACTAGATCGGTAGAGGCCGTCTTCGGCAAATTGTAGAACTGTAGCGTTAGCGCGGGCTCTAATCTATTAGGGATAGCGCCGTCCTTAAGCGTCTAGATATAGGCGATAAAGGTAGATAAGGCGTATACCGGATCGATCTAAGTTAGCTAGCAGACTAGGCTAAAGTCTACTAGGCATTAACGGTTAAGGAGTAGTAGAGGCATACCTTTGCCCTTATTAGCGGTATAGGTACCGTTCTAGTAGCGACCGCTACTAGTAAGCTAAGTATACTATTCCGTATGCGACGTATTAGTAGCCTTAGTATCTATAAGCGCCTTATTAGTATAGAGGGCGGATGTGTAGCCCTCGCTACGAAGCGTATATACGTTATAGACCGTAACATACCGCTAGGTATAAGCGACGACGTCCTAGGTAATAGCTAGGCGACCTAGGTTGCGACGGTATAGGTAGGGCAGGCTACTAGAGTTAAGGGAGGACTCGTACTACTTATAGAGCTATATAGCCGACTAGGCACTAAGCTCTATACCGATTAGCAGTAGCTAAACGGTGTAATCCTTAAGCTAGGAGTCTAGTAGAGGTAGGCGCACTATAGAGAGTCGTCTAGTAGCTACTATCTATAAGAACTAGACTTCGCCGTAGGTAGTTAGGTCGATCTCGTAATACTTCGTCGCTCCGATATATTCGCTAATAGGTCGCTTGCCTATCTTCTAGTATTCCTTACCGTAGTCGCGGTAGGATATATCCTTACCGTTCTCGCTACGCTTATATAGGACTAGGTAACCGCCTACTATAACGCTATTCCGATGTTCCTTCGAGACGAAGCGGTAGAACTACTCTTATACAAGGTCGACCGTCTATAGGAAGTATAAGATAGCGCGTACTATAAGACCGACGGCTCTATTACGGATTAGAGATAGTGCTAGCTAGAATCGTAGGTCGCTAGTATAGGTGCTTAAGCTAAGAAAGTTCTCGCGTAAGCAGGTAATATTTGCTAGGAGTCGGTGCTATAACTTCGCGTAGTAGAAAGTAATAGTTAGTAGAAAATTCGTATCGAGGTTAGCTAGGTTAGGAAGCTCCTTTAATTCGCCCGCAGTTATAAGCGCTACGTACTCGCTAAAGCGTATCGCGTAAATCTCCTACTACGTATTGTAACCGTCCGAGTAGAGGTCGGTTCTAAAGATAGAGTATTTACGGGCGTAATCGTCGTTTACAATTCGGAAGGAGTATAGTTACGTAAAGAGTAGGCTTTTAAAATCGGTAACTAGCTTACCTATATACTAATGCAATTCGCGTAGAATCTAGAAGCGCCGATCGCCCGCGGTAAGGTATAGATAGTATAGGTAATACTAAAGCCTTACTAGATAGTATTCGACGAGTCGCTTACGTAGGCGTAGGCGAAAGAGGTTAGGCAGTCGACCGTCTGCGTCCTCGGCGTATACGTTACGTGCGAGTTTCGCGGCCTAGATAAAGCGTATATCTTTAGCCTTATTGCGCTCTATAGGATTAGCGGCGATTAGTGCATCGACTTTCTTATTACAGTCCTCGTATTCTATATACTACCGGATCGCCGCTTATTCGGATATCTCGTTAGTACGAAGAAGACGCTTGTTAATTAAAGTCTAGCGCGAGCGCTACCCTCGGAGCCGCCGTCGCTCGAACTTAAGTTCTTTAGAGGAAGGGTCTAGATATTCTTCGTATACCGACTCGATCGGAGTAGTAAGCAGCTTAGGGGGAGCTAGTACGGGCGCTTGCAGCGAGCCGTTACTCGGCGCCTACGTTAGGGAGGCTAGTGCCTATAATAGCGGTAAATTAGGAAGAGTGTACGCTAGTAAAGATAGCAATTTTAGCGAAGCCGGTCGGTTTGCGGGTTTTGTTAAAAGTAGTGCCGATTCTAAAGCCGAAGGCGTATAAAGAGGCTACGCGCCGACGGGATTAGTCGGGCCGCTTTCCGCACCGTTAACCGGGCTACTAGACGCGTAGGCCGTAGCGTTACGGTAGAGGGCAAAGAAGCTAGGTATAGCGTCCTATAGCTTCTCGGCCTCCGGAATCCTAATCTCTAACGCTTTGCCCTTCTAAACAAACTCCTATTTACCTAAATAGTGCGGCGGCGGGTCGCCGTTATTAATAAAATAGTCGGCTATAGCCTTATAGAGTGCTCGACCTATCTGTCGGCCCTTGTCTAATAATACCTTCGCTAATTCCGTTAACTATTTCTTCTTCGTAGTAAGCGCTATAACCGCCTATATAAACGACTTACTATCGAAAACGTAGTCTAGATTAACCGCCGCGATAACTGCCGGTACGTAATATTTTAGAAATAAAAACCGTCTAATATCGGAGAGCGGATAGTCTAGATTCGGAAGCACTATCGATAGGCTAGCGATAGTCTAACGCTACGCCGTGCTAAACTTACTACCTAGCGTTCCCTACGATTGCGGCTAAGCTATTATATCGAGCGATTCCTAATCGGACGCGTCTGTCTTATTAGCCGGGGGCAACGGTGCTAAGCTTGCTATTAGCGTTTCGTTAATACGACTACGACCTAGGAATAACGGTGCGTATCGTTGCAATAGTTGCCGGCCGGCGTCTGTTAATACGTAGTATAGCTCTATATCGGATCTGTCCTCGGTAAACATTAGGAAAGGCCGTATATACCTATCCTCGGCGGTATAGCTTAATACCGTCTAAACCTCGCTAGTACTTAAGCTACTATCGGTAGAAATAAGCTATAGCGCCTTATAAAAGATCTATCGGATATTGCCTTCTACCGTAGCGAGAATTATAAATCCTCCTAGCGTCTACGTTAGGTTAGTACTATTTTCCTCTAGTTGCGGTTATTACGGGTCGAGCGCGGCGTTATCTATCTCTCTACGATACTCGCCGATCTAATCCGCTATCGTATCTTCTTTGCCTACCGAATCCTTTATCGAGTTTTCTATATTCTCTAGCTTAGGCGTAGCCGTACGTATCTCGACCGTAGCGCTAGGCGCTATATCCTTTCCGTTTGCTATATTCTTAAGCTTAGCCGCGAGCGTAGGAACCTCGATCGAAGGGTCTACGTCTATATCCTCTCTACTTATTATATCCTCCGGCTCCGGCGCGGCTATACGATTCTCGACCGTTTCGTCTAATACTATATCTTTCTTATCCGTTACATTCTCTAGCTCCGGCGCGGCCGTGCGACTCTCGACCGTAGTATCTAATACTATATCCGCCTTGTCCGTTAGGTCCTCTAGCTTAGGCGCGGCCGTATAATTCCCGACCGTAGTGCCCTATACTATATCCTTATTGCTTGCCTTACTCTCTAGCTTAGGCGTAGGCGTTAAGCCGGTAACAAATAAGGACTGTCCGGCCGATCCTAGACTGTCTAATAGTAGCGATTCCCCGCGAGGAGCGTTAATCTTACTATTCCCTATCGCGGTGTCCTAAGAGTCTCGATCCTCGCCTTTACGATATTCCTTAGCTATCGTTCCTTAGAGGAGGTCGAACGTATCGGCCTTATAGTATAGGCGAGACGCGCGTTATAAATCCGCCTCGAATAATATAACGTTTAGGCGCTTATATCGTAATCGGTGCTATAGAAATTTTTGCTAAAAAGCTACTGCTTTACATTCTCTACGACGGACGTAGTTATCGCGCTTAAGGGCCGTTTCTATTAGTCGTCGGTAATTAATAGAAAGCTCTCTTATCGTAGGATGCTAGAAAGATTAATACTAAATAAGGGATAGCCCGCGTCTACGTATAACGGTTGCCTAAGTAACGTAGTTACGATAACGATATAAGGGTACGCCTAGGCGGATTACGACTCCGAAGGAGGAGTCGCGCCGCGGAGTTATATCGATTTACGACGAACCGCGAGGGATTGCCCGGCCTCGCCTTTATCGGCGGAGCTAGCAACCTCTAAAAAAGGCTAGCGAGTTCTCGTCCGCTTTACTACCCTACGGAGGGTTCGGGATAGCGGTACCTCCTCTAGAGGATATACGTTATCGTAGATTTTGCGTAGATCGTCTGCGCCCGTTAAGTCGTCGATATTATACTATACATTATAGGCGCTCCTATAGCCCTTCTACTTTACTAGGTATTAGAGAATAGGCCGGCCTCTTCGGACGACGGTCCGTCGCCCGAGAAAGCGCTCGATTTCGTAAGAATCGCCCTCGTCGCTAGAACCTAGACCGTCCTTAGCTACGACAGGCAGGGGCTTGTAATTAATAGTTCTCTCGAAAGAATCTAGGTCTTTAGGAGCTTTTTCTAACTGCGAAACCGATATTACCGGATAGATACGCATTAATAGCGGCAACTCGAGATAGTAGGCTAGTCGTTCGACCTTCTTAAGAACTGTAAAAGGCCCTTCGAAATAGTAGCTAAACTTGTACGACTAACCTAGCACTTCGTAACTACGGTATAGGCGAAGTATAATACGGTCGCCTAGCTTAAGGAATAGGGGCTTATACTTACTATTATACCGTTCTTTTATTTTTACGTTCGCCTAAGTAATCGCGTCCTAGACTTCCTTCTAAATACGACTACGCGCTGCCGCCCTATTATACGGGTAGTCGTATAGTATATCGAGCGAGTCGAGATTCGTCCTTACGCCTATAGCAACCTCGTTCGGCGACTAACTGGTAGTTATATTACGGGAGTTGTTAAGCGTAGCCTATAGCTATAGGATAAACGTCGTCTAATCCTCGCTAGAATAATCCGCTAACTAGTAACGAATTGCCGTCTCGACCGTTTAGTTAGTCCGCTTAGATTAACTATCGGTTTAAGGGTAGTAGGCTATAGACGTAGCTAGCTTCGTACGTAGGCGGGAGAAAACGCCCTTAAAGAAGTCGCTTAGCTAGCGAGGATTACGATTAGCGATAAGTACTACTAGTATACTTATATCTATTAAGCAAAGCCTATCGATTAGAGCGATACCCTAGTCGTAGGCCTTCTAGTCCTCTTTGCCTAGGACGACTGCTATCCGCTTAGATGTCTTGCAAGTAATCGTATATAGTATATTAAAACTATCGGTCGTAACCGGCAAGGCGGTTACGAGATCTATCGTTATAGTATAGTATAGGCCCTCCGTATTCTAGATCGGGTAAAGTTCGCCGTAAGGAGTATACCGGGGGATACGCAAAAGGAGACACTAGTAATAATAATCTAAATAGAGGCGAAGGTAGCGAGCGAGTCGATATATAAAGAAGGAAGCCTAAATACGGTCGAAGACGCGCTAAAAGCCTTAGTAGCAACGGTTATCGTAAGCCTACTCGAAGATCTCGCCTATTAAGGCCTAAGGGATATAGAGCCGCTCGCGCTCTAAAGATTAGTTATAGAAATATAAGAGGCCGTCCCTTTCGAAGAATCGAATACCTAGCGGACTATTAAACTTATTACCTACGAATAGGTCCGGATTTTTGCTACCCTTATACCGAACTAGCGTTTTCGTTACCGAAGGCATATTAGCTCCCTCCGAATAGAGACGCTCTAAAGCATTCCGCGCCTACGCTTATCGAACTAGTTATAAAACCCTAGACTAATGTTCGTCGTTATCGTACGCTCGGTTTAACCGACGTCGAAAATCCGGATCTAGCTCTACTAATATCGTATAGAAGTAGGCTACTTCCTCTAGATCGGCCGAAGAGGGTATAACGTCGGTATAGTAAGAGAGCGGGTCTAAGTTCTCCTCGTCCGGCGTTAACTTAAGCGACTCTATATCCCTTAGAAGTCGACTAAGGGCGTCTAGAACTAGGTATATCCGCCCTAGACGGTAAACTATATTAACTCGATATTAGGAAAGGAACATTAATGCTCTTACTAATTTTAGGTTCTACTTGCCTATATCGGTAGTCGTAGTTATCGATACCGAGTTAGTAAGACCGACCGCGGTATAGTAGTCTATAAAGATAGTTATCGGCCTCGATAAAGCATGTATTAAATAGCCTACCTTCTTTACTATCTATACGATTCCCGAGTATTCGAGCTCTATCGGCTAATATCGTATCTCCGCCTAAGTTAGGCCTCGGCTTAAGAACAAAATAGGCTAAACCTTGTAGTAAGGAAACAACTGCGCCTTTCCCTTAGATAGAATAGGGTCTAGGTCCCTATCGACATAGTAGAGCACCGCGCTATAGCTAAACTCTTTTAAGGAATCTATATTAGCGTATAAGCAACGGTTAGGGTCGAAATAGTATAGGAAGGAGGGCTCGTAGAACATCGATTGTAACAAGCGAAACGCTTTTACTAGCTCGTTACGGTGCTAATCGTTCTTACCTAGCGTCGTAACGGCGACGTGCCGGCGACGACTATTGCTAGTAACTAGCGCCCCTTTTAATAAGCGTGTTTTCTCCGCCTATAGAGGCGCCGCTATCTACGCGTAGTATAGGATATATTGCCGCAACCAATTAGTTAGACCGAGATAATGCTCTAGCTTCTATACGTTCTCTAGGAACTAAAGTAAGGTAATCGCTGCGATTTTCTTTTTACTTGTAGCTAGACCGAGGCCGCTAACGTACTAACCTAAAAGGGTCGTAGAGGGGAAGCCTAAGAAAGTCTTCTTCGGACTAATGCTAATCCTTACGGCGTCTAATCTCTAGAAGACCGCTTCTAGATAATCGAGATGCTTAGGCAACGTCTTCGAAAATACTACGATATTATCGATATAAGCCTACGCAAAGCTACGACAGTTGCGAAGGATCTAATCTAGCTTCCGCTATACGAATTAGATACTATTCGAATATCCTATAATAGCGACCTTATACTATTCCTAGCTACGATAAGTATTAATCGTTAATTTGTAACGATCCTCTAGCTTTACGCCCTATTAGTAGAAGAAGGTTAGGTAGTCTATAGTGCTAATATACTAGCACCCTACTAACTATATAAAAAGGTCCGCCTAGAGCGGTATCTAATAGCTGTCGGGGATCGTTACCTTATTTAAGGCGCGTATATCGACTACCGCCCGCGGCTTATTAATTATACTACCTTTACCGTTAGTAACGCGCTTCTATACGACAAACACTAGAAAGCCGAAGGGCGTAGGCTCGGTTATATACTGCATCTTCCCCTAGCGGTGCAGGTCGTTATATATCTTGTCTACTACTTTACGATCCCTCTTGCCTAGGTTAATTATATAGGGGGGCGGCAACAGATCTAGGTAATTTAGCACGGTTAGGATAGGTATGTAATCGTGCTCGGGAATATTAACGACTGTCTAGCGATTAGTAAAGAGCTCTAGGTACCGCTCGACTGCTATAGCAATTTAGTCTACTTAGTTATCGTTACCGTAGATCGTTACGCCTAACGCGTACTAGTATTCCCGCTATATATTTAGTATATCCTATATAGCCGTAAAAGCGTTAGGACTCAATCCTACTAGTCTATAGTCGGCTACGTCGATATAGTAGGCCCTAGCAATAGTCCTATTACTTAACGAACCGAGTAGCTATCCGGCTCGAATCGTTACTAGAGTAGTCGCATTATTACGAATATATATATAAGAAAAATTAGCGTCTACGACCTAATTATACGCCGTTACTAAAGGCGGAGCTTGTAACGACAATCCCTATATATTGCTAGTTAGCTAGACTAAGAAACCGGCGTTAAGAATGAAATCCCGGCCCTTAGGGAGGTTACTACTATACTTAACTAGCGCGAGGGCGACCGTGCGCGGCGCTAATATTACATCCTCCGCTAGCCTTATAGGGCGCTAAACCGACTTCCCTTTCTTACGCTTAATAGCTACTTTAAAGCGGGCGTTATCCTAACTAGCGATAGTAACCGTCTATACGAGAACATCGATCTTTATTCCCTCTAGAGTAATCGTATCTATACCGACTAGGATTTTTGCCTTTAGTTTAGGAACTAGGTAAACCTTACGAGTTATTCGTACTAGGGAGACTATACCGTCTGTCTTCGCTACTAGGACAAATATGTCTAATACGACGTATTCCCCGGAGCGATACGCGCCGGCGATGCCGCCGATTTCGATCGGTTCGCGTAGCTTACGTACCTCTACGTCCGGGCGATAGGTTAAAACGAAGTCTTTTTTTATAATAGTAAGCGTATAGCCGGTATCTAGGCAAACCTATATAGATGCACTAAATAGTAACAACCGAAGGGGGAAAGTTATATATTGCTAATTCCGGAATGCGTAACCTTACTAAGCTAACAGAGGCGCCTTCGACTAAATTACTTTCGGGTTTGCCGATACGCGTTCGATAATAGTAGAAGGCATCGTCGCCCCTATATACTCCTTACGAATATACTAGTATAGAAGGTTGCCTAACTTAAATCGCTGCCTATAGATCTTGTAAGCGTACTTCGTAGAGGCAAATAGTTAGATCGCCGCTAGTAGGGACGCTTTAGCCTATAGTACCGAGTTTAACGCTAATAGCGAGCGATCGCCTATGCCTGTAAAGTAAGCTCCTAAGCCTAAATCGGAGTTATAAGGGTCGGTAAAGTAGTCGGCGTCTTCTCCGGCGTTACTAAAATAGCTATAATTATCCGCGTCGGTTCCCCTATTACCCTCCTAACTATCCTCCCGATAGACGTCGTCGGCTTAGTTAGCATTATTTACGGTATCGCCTACTTTCTTACTATTATCGGCAAAGTTAGCCTACTTACGAGCTCGATTGTTACGCTTTCTATCCTATCGATTAAATAGGCGCGAATCGACTCGCTTTAGGTCTTTCGGGAGGAAGGTAGGGCTACTACCCTTCGACGGTCCTTTACTATTTCCTACTAGTAGTAGGCGATTCTACTAAGAGGCGTTAGGTAGGCGATTCTGCTAATAGGCGTTAGTAAGGCGTAGTAGGTTCGGTCGGTCGGTATCGCGGTTCCGGTAGTTAGAGGATGCTCTTACTAGAGCGAAGCTTACTAGAGTATAAGAGGCGTTCCCTTCGTATCGGTTCTACTAGGCAGCCTTACTAGCGCGGCTATTATTCCTAGTCGTAGCGTCTTAGCGACGATTAGACGAGGACGAAAGCATATGCTCCTAGATTAATGCCTACTTCTCGTAGTACGTAACCTACTTATCGACCTTTATACGACAATTTAGCTCGTCTATATTTAATTAGAGGCGCGGGTCTATTCGACGGTAAGCTTCTAAGAGCCGGTTCGATTTCCGTATACTAGTATCCTTAGCGAGTCGCACCGTCTTAATAATAAAGTCCGTTACTAAACGCTCTAAAGCGATATCCTACTAGTCGTAGCGTTACTTATCGAGGAGATCTATCGCCTTTATCGGAGGGACCTTCTATTTCTTACTAAGACAACGTTCCTAGCGCTTTAGACTATGTCCGCCGCGGAGCTTTACTCGGTTGCGGCTAAAAAGGTAACTATAATACTAACTAAGCGCTACCCCTCGAAAGCAAAGAGAAAGGTTAAGACGAACCGTCTCTCGCCCTATAATATAAGTATAATCCTTAGCCGCTTCGATAAAAGCATATACCGAACGGTATATTATCTTATTCCTAACTAAGGCGTAGTCTCCCTCGCCGTAATCCGTAACGCTAAGTAGAGGATCGAAGAACCTAAGATACGCTAAATCGAACTATAGCTACTAGAGGCAGGCGTAGTACCCCTAGACATAACTCGCTTTAGAAACTAGCGCTTCCGCGACGTAGTCCCGATAATACTAACGGTGTCTGCGACAGCGGGCGTGTCTATAATAACTACTATCTAAGGAGCTATCGTTATCCGATAAGGATTAATCGGAGTCGTCCGAATCCTTACTATTAGATAAAGATCTATCTTTACTCGGATTATCCCTATACCGACGGTGTTTCTAGCGTTACTTCTTACCTTCCCGTAGTAGACCCTATAAGTCTAATAGCGGAAAGAGCAAAGGCTAACCCTACGTCGGCTTACGAGAGGAATTACCCGGATCGAAGTTACTAGGTAGTAGTAGTAGAGGATCGTCGGGAGGATTTCCGAGTAGATTACTAGGAGGATTACTAGGCGGATTGCTAGGCGGATCGCCTAGCGCAAACCTACCCCGACGTAAGTAGCTATGCCTACGGGCATTTATATATACGTCTGCCCTCTACTAGTAATTGTATTAAACCGGGTTCGGCTAGGGCGGACTTAGCTTACGCGTAGCCGATAGCAGTAAAATCGCCTATTCTATTAGAAAGTCTAATACAACTTTATTAAGATAGACTCCTCTCCGTCTAGCTAATTCGCGAAGATAATTACGACGCTAACGGTTTTGCTATATAGCGATATTCGCCCTATCGATCTCCTCGGTTATCTACGAGGCGTCTACCGGGGTACGATATTAGAAACGACTACGCGGCTCGTTAGCCTACGGGTCGGCGAGGCCGTCGTTTATTAGAGGCAATTAGCTACGACCGATATCCTAGAACGGCGACGTCGACAGATTAGAAGGCCCGGTTAACAGTTCCTTAGAGGAAGTCTTAGATAGAGGCCCCCTTAGCTTCTAAGGATTCTCGTCCGCCGGGTATCGTAGCTTAAGTAGCCTCTATAAGAAAACCGATTCAAGCGAGCTATTAGGCGAACCGGGACGCTGTTCCGGCGGCATAGTTGTTTCTACTATAGTAATAGGCGAAACCGTAGGCCGCGGTAGGACTTAAGGCAGTCGGGCTAGTAGGCGCTGCTCTACTATAGGTAGTAGATAGATCTCCGGGTAGAATTAACGGTAATAGCGTAAATCGCGCACCGTTAGGAGCGCGGCTTTAAGCTCCTTAACCGATTTGGTTAGGATTCCTTTATCTACTACCTACTATCCTAGGAAGTTATAACCGTTAAGGGCGTCTAGGTAGAGCTCCTCGATTTTAGCCTATAGAGGCGGCGGATTTCCTACGAGCGGGTAATAATATAGAACGTATAAGGCAAGCAAGTCGATTCGGCCGTACTTTGCCCTAAGCTAGGTCGCGAAGTTCTCGCTATAATCGACGTAGTTCTAAATATAGGAACAGATACGTAGGATATAGGGCTCTATATCCGGCAATCCGAGATTGTAGTACTAGGGCAGCGGTTAAACCGCTAGCTTAGCTAATTTCGAGGCTTCTACCGGAGTTAGAAGCGAGTCCGAAGGAGCTACGGCAAGCGGGTAAACTATTAGTAAGAGGGTAGAGGCGAGATAGTCTCTAAACGGAGGACAACAACGGAGAACCGACTAAAGGTAGAGAAGCGTAGCTTATCGGGTAGGTCCTCCTAGGGAAAGCGGCTGCCCCTAGACCTAGGTATAGTAGGCACTTGCTACTAAAGGTAGAAACTACTACTACTGTCTCCTCGGGGTACTAATAGGATCGCCGATAAGGCGCTCGCGCGTCGGTAGGGTATAGTACGGAAGGGTAGTAAATCGAATAGGTACCGTCGTAACGGGTAGGAGTTAAATCGTAGTAATCGGCGGAAGATCGGTAGGACCCGTAGCTAATCGCGTCGATTCTCGTCGTAGCCGTAACGACCGGGGTCGATTCGGGTAGAGGACTAGTAGTTAGTATAGAAGCCAACTAAGTATTAAGCGAAGCTACTAAGTTACTAGGCACACGGTTACAGTACGAAGGTATCGTAACGGTTATGCGGTACAAAAGTTAATATATTCTCTAAGGTGCCGCGAGGCAAGCTATCTATATAATAGTCCTACTATTAGTAGTAATAGCGACCGTAGCGGTCGATAGTAACCGCTACCTGCTATCGTACATGCAATAGTGTCATATCGTAACAATAAGGCGCTTTATAAGCGATCTTTATACTATATAATAGTAACAACTTCTCGATAACCTTCTTAAACTCTTTACTATTATCTATTTAATATAATACCGTAATTCCTCCGAAGTAGGCGAAGTACTAAATATAGAAGGCAATCTCGGCGCTTTCTCTTAAAATAAGGGCCTAAATACGGTAGAATTTAGACTTATAGTCCTTTATATATAGAAGGTATAGATAAGGGCTATTAGGGTCGTTTAACAAGTCGATTAAATCTATTTAGACTTAAGAGAGAGTCTTTCTAACCTATATATATTATAGCAAGTCGCCCTTCTATATAGTAGAGTAGTAATTAGTTAGGGTATATATCTAGTAGTACTTAAGGACCTTAATAATATCCTTCTTTGTTATATCGTAAAATTTCTCGCAAATAAGGTACGATACTACGCTACGGCGTATATATCCGAAGGCATACTAGTAGTATTTAGTAGCTAGAACGTAAAAGATTCTATACTCTTAAATAACCTTCCTACTACTACCTTCCTCCTCGATTATATATAGGCGCTAGTACTTGCTATCGTTCTACTAGAAACGGTATAAAGCCTAGATCTTCTCGTTATAATCGGATTTACTAAGTATAGTATATTCGAGGTAGCCGAGCGTTATACTATCGACTATAATCTATTAAATAATATATAGATAGTACTCTCGAGTTATTAGTATCTTATCGTACCCCTTTAGCTTCTTCTTTTTAAGGTATTTATTAAAGGAGACCTACGCTAATATAGGGAACGGATTAGCGCGCTATTCGGTATTCTAGCTATTAAAACTAGGTACTATAACGGTCGGAATAGCTAGACGTAGTATAGATAATTATATAGGTATATTACGTTATAGTTAGAGGTTCTATTATACCGCTATAGGCGATATTAGGCAAAAGGAAGGGTTAGTAGTCGCGTTAGAAGATATTTTTAGTAAAAGTTAGTATTATAGATAAGGGACTAGATTCTAGCTATTTGCTTTAAGAAGCTATAGCTATATAATAATACGTTCTTATATTACTCTAGATACTAGAAACGACTCGATTAAGTGCGAAGATAGTCGCTATTATTACTCCGGTATAATAATACTAATACGTAGTTATATTATAATAGTAGATTAGATTTAGTAAGGATCCGCTTTCCTAAACTTAGTAGCTTTATCTTACAGTCCGGTTTGTATACAAACATAACCAAACAACATCTAGAACTAGACCAAATTGGCCTTATTTAATGAAAAGCACGAGCCTAATAAAGGTGAGCCTATTTGATTAAAATTAGCTAAGGAACAAGGCAATTTTGATCAAACAGCAACAGCATGTCTCTCAATGCTTCAGTGGCCATTCGCACCATTCATCACGCCATTCGTGCCCGCGCCATCGAACGCGTCCCCGTAGTCGACATATGCCATCCCGCAAATCCACTCGATCACAGGCTCGTACAAGACAAGCGAGCACGCTTTGCCGCCCATGGCTCCCGACATGGCCACCCAGTTCAACACCTCATGCCTGCACCCGGCGTCAGCATAGCCTCCTCCATGCACGTCTGATCTGCTTCTTCACTCACCCGCCATGCCCTGCCTCCTCCTCGACTTCTTCATATGTCAGCTCTTTCAACCACTGAGCATCGCCGCTGCAAAGCTTGTCCAGGAACTTCCGGTCCCACTCGAAGTTTACCAGCGGGTGCCGGCTGTTCAGCGGATACTCGTTCTTGGCCGCCATCTCCACCTCGTACGCATCGAATTGTACGAAGAGGTCCGGCACGCGCTTCAACACGCTCTTCCCTACCGTCTGGTACTCCTTCATCAGCTTGAGGAACTCGTCCTGCGGCGGGTCACCGTTCTGATACGGCGACCAGTATGGAGGCCAGTGTGACCTGACTCAGTCAGAAGGACTCATCGACAACGCTACTACGATACCGAACGCACAGGCCGCCAGTAGCCATAAATGCCACTCGAGTATCGCCGGGCAGAGATTCGGCCGCGACACGACAAGCTTCTCCAAGAGCATACGCCCGCGAATATCTCATCAATGGTGGAGTAAAAACGTTGAGATACACTGCGAGACGTTAGAAGACATACATCAATGGTGGACACTGCACATGCCTGGGATGATGGCAACATCTGGCAGATCTGCCTTCATGAGTACCCTGTGAAGGCACGATCGACAGTCAGAAATTATCGCACGAGTGGATCACGCGTAAGTACCATGGCATCAAAACATTGTTCCCGTACTCGGTAGAGCCGGTTCGCGATACGTCAAACCCTTGCTCTACGAGGCTCTTGAGAACATGCTCTGCAACATCTGGTGCTCCAGGAAAATATGTTTTCGCCGATAAACGAAGAGCTTCCATCCATTGATCAGCCGGGCCGACATGATGTTCAGCAACGCCGACTGCTATCGTTGGCATGTGGTTGCGGTAAAAGTTCTCGAAGTGATCGTCGAGAAATGCGATTATCACATCGGGCTGTGCTCGCGACAAAGACTGGCCCAGCTGAGTTGCAGCAGCTTCGGTGCGCGCTCGAGCATCTGGTTTCGCTGTCTCTGGAAATCCAAGGGCGCCTTTACTTCATTCGTAAGTCAACGTGTGCGCAGAGTCCGGCAATTGAAGCTAGTCACCTGGAGCATGAGACAGTGCAACTGCAGCCACGATCTTGCCCATCTTGATTGCTTGATCAGAAAAGTCTTTGTAAAATTTCCTTCCACTGCAGTGTTCACACAGGGACTGACCACTTCCGCGTTCACAATAATCAAGAAGTAAATAGGACGCGTAAACGTTTGCCGTTGTTCGGATACGTTGATACGAACTGAACCCCTCATCATCAGCCCTGATGCCAACTACCGCAAAGTTCAAAGATCCTCAGGGGCCTCCATGCTTTCGAAATGAAAAAAATACCCCATCGGGCTTGAAGCTCTAGTTGCCTCGGCCGATGATGGGCGACGGCCTCTCAAACCCAAAAAAGAAGCCCGCCGAACGGGCAAAAGGAGAACAAGGAAGGATACAGTAAGGAGCTAGAGCTGTGCTGAGATTGACTACGGAGAGGAGGAATACTAGTAGGCATCAGGAGAAACCTGACGCAATGCGAACGCACGTTTGAGCAAGTACATGGCACCTGCAAGCAAGAAAGTCCTCGTTCTGGGTGGCACGGGTGTTGTTGGGAAGACGCTTCTCAATACATTGCTTGCAGCGACAGAGCAGTTCGAGCGTATTGGGTTGTTCACCACCCAAGAAACATGCGCGAAGAAAGCCGACTTGATCGACTCGTTCAAGTCCCGTGGAGCTGAAATCCTTGTTGGTAACTATACTAATTATGATGTGCTGAAAGCATACGAAGGTACGTCCAAGCTTCTCATTGAAAGACATATATGCTGACAGACACAGGCTTCGACACTGTGGTCTCGGCATTGGGCCGGACAGCAATCGAGAAGCAATGTGACCTGATCTTGCTTGCAGAGCAGTCTCCAAGCATCGTGCGATTCATTCCATCTGAGTTCGGAACCGACATCGCTTTCAATGCCTCGTCGGCAAACGAGAAGCCTCACCAAGCAAAGCTGAAAGTTCGCGCCTTCTTGGAGTCGGAAGCTGTTCGCCGCCTGACCTACACCTATGTCGTTACTGGTCCATTCGCAGATCTCTACGTAGGGTCGATGCCTCGTGAGCCACAACTCGGTACCTTTGACGTCCATAGCAGGCATGCCGTATTGCTCGGAGACGGCGATGGGAATATTGCTTTAACAACAATGGCCGACTGCGGCAGAGCACTGCTTGCGGTGCTCCGGCATCCAGAAGCGTGCGATGGCAAGGCGATCATCGTTCATTCGTTCGTCACTACTCCGCAAGCCATCTTGCGTGAATTTGAAAGGCAGATGAATGCCAAATGGAGTGTTGACTGCACCACTCTTGCCGAGCTGAAGATGTTGGAAGATGACGCTTGGACGCAGTCAAACCCTTTGGCAGCTCTGTACACACTGCGAAGAATCTGGACCGAAGGCGCTACTCTGTATCCCAAGATCGATAACGAGACCATTGGCCTTGCGAAGACGGACACACTCGAGATGGTCGTCCAAGCAGCGATCGCCAAGCCGACATTGGGCTTTCAGAGCGGTGTCCTCTAGCGGCCATGCAGTGCAACAGGATTCTATGGCTACCTTTGAAAGAAGAATCGAGGCCGTCTTGGCGCGCAAGTTTGCGGCCTCCTTCGACGCAACGCGGAGATGATTTAGTATCTCAGCGATGCTGCATAAGTCCACAGTAGATACATCTTGTAGCATCTCGTCTTCTAATCCGAGCGAAGCGAAGTGAACAGGCATAGGCCGGAGCTTGCGACGAGGATGCGAAGGTGTTGTCTGATTATCCAGGGTTCCGTCAGACACTCCTCCCCGCTGTTCGCGGGGTTTCCAGCTATACGTAAAATCGCATTTTCTCAGTAGGCCACACGCAAAACTCGTTAAATGGTATATTCTAGTCCCACACAGATATCCAGGCAGGTGCAGTACTAAACCACGAGTCCAAATACTACACTAGCTAGTTTATCCGAGTATATAGTAGCTATAGGACCTTACTATCGCTACTTCTTATATAATCCCTAGTAGGCGCGTCTACCTTATTCTAAAGCGTATATTCCTCGTATTCCTTATATTCTACTATACGGATCGTATATAAAACTTAGTATAGGGCGTAAAAAGGGTAAAAAGGGTAAAAAGGGTAAAAAGGGTAAAAAGGGTAAAAAGGGTAAAAAGGTAAAAAGAGTATAGGCTAAGCGGTTAACCGAAATAGAGAGAATATAGAGAGTAGTAGAACGCGTTATTTCGAAGTATTATAAGCTAGAGGCTAAATTAGATAAGAAGGTTAGTATTTAAGCGCTCTATAAGAGTAAGAAGGCAACTAGCCTATATTCTCGTATCTACTAGCAGTTAAGAGGCCGTAGATCGCTATTTAATCGTCTATTAACTAATACTAAACTAGGCGAGTCTTAGGAGATAGCGCTAGCGGATTCTTATCGAAAGAGAGACGTAATAGATATATTCTTACTAGTAGCGCTAATCGTTATTATAGCGATAGAGATACTAGTAAGCCTATTACTAGAGGGGACGTTAAAGGATATAATACCGCTATTTAGTATAGACTAGGCTAACCGCTTTCTTAAGCGCTATAGACTTAGTAAAGTTAAGTCTAAGCCGATTAAGGTATAGCGGAAGGAGGCCTATAATCCTTCTACGATAAGGAGCTAGTTTAGCCGCTTTAAGGCGATAATCTCGCGACTAGGTATAAGGCCGCGGAATATATAGAATTTCTATAAGACTAGTTTCCGAGCTAGAATAGATAGTAACGAGTATATCGTTATAATAGGTACGAAGCGGCGCGCCTAGACCGACTATAATAGCAACCGTACGTATATAACTATCGTAGATACCGTTAATGCCTTCGGTAAGATAGTAGATTATTAGTTAATTATTAAAGGTATAATAGTATAAGAACGATAGGTACTAAAGAAAGGTAAGTCTATTACTACTACTATAGCCCTACTATTACTACTTCCGAGTCCGAGTCTACTACCTAAGGCAAGAATAACGTTACCTACTAACTAAGATACCTTCGTTCTTAGGTAAAGACAACTTCTTAATTACTATTAATAAGTCTAGATATATAACCGACGATACTATAATATACTATATCTACTAGTTCGAGGGGAAGATAAGACCTAAGGATCTAGAAAAATAGAGGGTGCTTCTATACGACAATTACGGCTCCTACTACTTTAAGGAGTTTATAGCCTTTATAAAGCGGTATAAGATTTAATTATAGGGCATATAACTATATACTTTATACTTTATATAGCCTTTAGATATTGCCCTATTCTAGGTATATAAGCTAAGATATAGGCAAGCGGTATTAGAGGCTATATACCGTAGTATTAGTAAACTCGGAATATCTAAGTTTATTAAGGCACTCTTAGCTATTCGGGCTAGGACATTTACTTAATATAATATAAAGTCGGTATTCCGGAGGATAGGTATATTCCTAATTAATAGGGAGGTCCCTTATAAGTATATTCGAGATTAGTATAGGGCTACTAACTAATACTATAATTATAACTAGTAAGTAGTTAAGGACGAATTAGTATACAAAGAAGCCCGGTATAATAAATCGCTAGTAATAGCAGAGGTAGCTTACTAGGAGTATATCGTATCGGTTAAGAAATAACGTTCTATAGAGCCTACTATTATCGATCTAGAAGGCTAGCCTTACGCTAATAGTCGCTACTACCTTAGGGATCTCGAAAACTTAATCGCTTAGGGTATGCTATCGTTACTATCTCTACTGCCTTAGCGAACGCCGACCTCCGAATTACCGTAATAGCTCCTTAATACTACGACTAGCCCTCGTACGATTAAGGTATCTTATAGTACTATATAAGCTTATAAGGACTTCCGACGGTCTTATCTAAAACTAGCCCTATAGGGTATCAATCCTATATTACTATTGTTTGATCTATTTTGCTCGTTATCTAAAAAGCAAGTACGTTACGAAAACATTTTTCCCGATTATAATAATCCTATCGATCCTATTAATCGCGAGTAATCCTAAATAGCGATCCTAAGCGATCCTAGCGATAGGATCAATCGACCTAATAATAAAATTAGTATGTTATACTATACTAAAAATAGAATATTTTTGTCTTATATTACTAAGCCGTAAACCTTCTAGATAAAAAGATATAAAGAGAAGAAAATCGCTTTTCTAGAAATTCTACTTCTAGTATGTTTTTTTTGAAGTAGGTTTACGGCTTAGTAATATAGTAGAAAAGCACTCTATTTTTAGTATATTATTGTAAAAAAATAAAAAATTTCTAGATTTCCTAAGAAACTAAAGCTAGGAAAAAGAAATAAGTAATATAGTATTTTAGCTTTTTCTAAGTTACAATTTACTATTTTAAGAAATATAAAGTATAGAACTTAAAGCTCGTCTTACTAATAAGACTATTATATACTTTTAAGTCTTAATACCTAGCAGTTATCTTAGAATCTAGAAAGGAATCTCGAGTATACTTTTTTATGAAGTTCTGCTTATTAAGCGTCGGCTTTTGAAAAAAGCCTTGTCGTAATCTCGGCTACATTTAGCGAAACCCTAACGAAAAAATTTATTTATAAAAATAACCTATAAAACCGCTATATATTATATATACTAGCACATAATGCCCCAAAATACCTCGTAGTAGTAGTATAGTAATAGTAGTTAGGCTCTAATAGTCGGGCTCTAGATCCCGTATCCTTTGCGTTCCTAGGAATTTTAGGTATTCCTAGGCCCTACACTTCCTCGAATTTTAGGACGGCCCGTTCTAGGGATCGCTCGCGATTACTTAGAATCGATAGGATCTTTAACCTATAATCCTAAGGATCCTAAGAATCCTAAGAATCCTAAGCAATCCTAAGCGATCTGTTAGGCTATTAACAAGATTGTCGCGATTAGGAAAAATGTTTTTATAACGTAGAAAAGGCCTATAATATACTAGTTAATATAGCTATTGTAATATAGGTTATATTAGTAGGTAGATAGGGTAGTAGTAGGTATAAGTAGTATTCGATAAGGATCTAAGAGGAGAGGGAGGAAGGTAGGAGAGTTAGCCTAATGCTAAGCGCTAAGCCCTGCCTAAGGCATCGAGACCCTAGCTTTACTCGGCCTAGTTATATACTAATCACGTATAGCCCCTTTAGCCCTAATATACGCTTCCCTTCTAAAGGCCGCGCCCCCGTAGCCTTTCTATATTCTAATCCTAACCTCTATTACTACTAACTTAGTAAATCTAATAAGCTACTTAGCCGCGCTAAATTAAACACTTAACTACCTAATTATATAACTATATTAAACCTTACCTTCTAAGCGTAATATACTGCTTAACTCTACCTACGCTATCCTTATATACAATAAAGTAATATATATCTATAAGAATTAAGGACTATCGACTAATTATAATACGAGCGCGTCTTCCCTACTATAATAGGTAGGCGTACGAGGTATTGTAGTACTGCCTCCGTTCTAAGTAATATTATCCGAGTTCTTTGCGTCTACTCTAAAAGACCTAGAAATGTCCGCTTCCGAGGGATTGTTCTTATTATTACGAGGGCTATTATTGTTCGTAGTTTCGCTAGCCCTAATTAGTTAGGTTTAGTAGCCTTTAATTATTAATTAATCTTATCTTTTTAAAAACACAGTTCGTCTAGTTTCTATAGGTAAAGGCTATTATAAGTATAATAGTTAAGGTTCGCCTCGCTTAAAGGATCGGAAAGATCGAGAAGTAACCTATTATCCGCAAGATCGACCCTAGCTAGCTTAGCTCTATATTTTTGCCCTTAGTTAGTCTACTTAATCTTTTAAGCCTTAATCTTTTAACTTAGTTAAAGTTTTAATTAAACCCTTAACAGGTTTAATCTTTTAACTTAGTTAGTATAGTACTTTAGGCTCGTAGTATAGGTAAGGTTGTGTCTATAAGCGTAGTAATAATAGCAGGTAATGTTAGTAATAGCGGCGCTAGCCGTCTTAGCGCTAACCTTACCTTGCTCCTAATTTCCTTCTTTAACTAGTAATACACTCTGTAATACTATTACTAATATAGCCGTACGCCGCCTTCTAACTATCGCTAGCTCGTAGCGCGACGCTATTATTATTACTATTATTACTATCCGCGCGCGTACGCCATCCTCGCCAATCGCCTAGGCCTCGAGGCTTCGATAGAATAAAGGAATAAAAGGGGACCTAAATATTAAAAGGAGGGCCCTATAGGGTACGCCGGTAAAGAGGTAGATTTCTTAAAAGAGTAGGCGATTAGTCGACGCTTGTTAATAACCGGTGCGCGTTTACTATTATAGTATAGTCTTATTGTCTTTTATTAACAATTGCTAGCTTCTAATTAGTTAGCTAATAGCGCCCCGGTAGTAGCATTAATCCTAGTTCTCTTCTAGCGACATTATAGGCCCTTAGCCTTCTTCTTGTTCTTTATACTAGTCTAATACTTATCTAGCAACTTAGCTATATCCTTAAAAGCGGCTTTAGCTTCCTACGAGTCTTACTCGGGTAAATAGCCTTACTATCTTAATAAGTACTCCTTCTTACCTTACCTAGTCCGATACTTTAGTATACGCTCTATAGACTATAGCTCTTTACTATCGGCTAAGACTTCTTCTAACTTAGTAGGCGCTTTATCGCCTTCGCGCTAGTAGTATAGTTTAAGGAGGGATACGTAGAATGTATTATAGATAGTATAATAAGGAGGAAGCTATAACTAATAGGCCTATACGGAGGAGCCCTTAACTTCTCGAATACGGAATAGGCTAATATACCTCGGTACGAGCTTAGGCCTTGTTTTGCTATTAGGTAATAGGTGTTTGCGGATGCGGAGGTTCTTCGTACTAAGTATAACTATATCGCCTTGTTTAAAAGTTATTAGTATATAGCGCTTATCGTAGTAGGTCTTTTAGTACTCTTAAGCCTTTGTTAGCTTCTTAGCTATCTTAGCGTAGATTTCTCGCATCTTCTAGACACGTTCTATTACTGCTAGTATTTCTAGTACTTAACGCGCTTCCCTTTCCTTACGCTTAGCCTCGAGCGTTAGTAGGTTTTATAGTAAAGCAGCGTTTTAGCCTATTATAGCTATATATAGTAAAACCTTAGTTAACAAGTATATACTATTATTATATACGAATTCTGTAGGCTATAGGAGGTTAACCTAGTCTTTAGGGTTCTTATTAATATAGCTACGCAGGTACTACTATAAGGTAGCATTCTGCCTCTCTATTTGTCCGTTAGTCTATAGATAGAAGGCTATTAATAGCCGATGCTTTAGTCTTAGCTATAGGCATATTTCGCTCTAATAGTGCGATATTAGTATCGATCTACGATTAGATACTATCCCCTTAGGGGTTCCCTAATAGGTATAGAAGATATTATTCTATAGCGCTTCTGCTATATTAATAGTAGTCTAATCCTTCCGCGCCGGGATATATCGAGCGCCTTTAGTAAATCAATCTACTATAATAAGGATAGCATTATATATATCCTTACTACCCCTACGCTTAGTAGGAGGAAGGCCTATAATAAAATCTATTATAAGTTCTACGAATAGCTTCCTAGGAACAGGAAGTAAAGACAACTCGCTAAATAGCAAGTACTTTAGTACTTTAATACGCTAGTATACTATATAGGTCTGTATATATTCTTTTATATACTGCTTACTATTTAGCTAGTAGTATATACGCAATAGTAGCTCGTGCGACCTTTCTATACTATAGTAACTAGGAAGCTTACTATTATAGTATCGCTTTAAAAGCTCTTGTCTAATCGATTGTTTAGCGGGGATATAGTATCTACCCTTAAACTTTAAGTAACCTCTGTCGTCGATCGACTAATTATTACTCTTACTAGATTAAGTCCTTCGCCTACTTATAAGCTTATTAATGCGTTTAATAGCAAAGGCGTCCCTCTACTAAGTACGCAATAGCTTATCTATAAACGATTAACTATCCCTATTTATAAGGTTATTTAATAGCATCCTTGCTATTAAACGAGGTACGTATTATATATATCTAATAGTACTAGTAGCCGGAACTACTATAACCTCTTCTATAGTGCTATCGCTATATAGGCTATTACTATAGATAGCAATGTCTTTAATCGAGTTATTATAGCTCGAGCGATCTACGTCCTTTCTAACGCATACTAGAAGAACGACAACTCTACTATAGTATTTGTTACCGCCGCGGGGTCCGGAAGTCCGCTTATTCTACGCTTGCTTATTAATAATACGGGCTATAGCAATCTTATACTATAGGGTTAGAAACAGTAAATTAATGTACTAAGTCTCGCTATCGTAATTAGGTCGCCTCGATAGGCTATTAGTAGAGTTACTTACGCCTAGCCGGTATAATATATTAAAATCGAACCCGGCGAGGTAGACGGCCTATCTAGCCTATCGACCTATAACCCTTATAACCTTAGTAATGCTACGTAGGTTGTTATAGTCTGTATAGACCTAAATAGGGTACTAAGTACTATCGAGACAGTAGCGCTAATACTTAAAGGCTTCTACGATTGCTAAGAGCTCTTACTTATAGGTCTCGTAACGACGCTCTATATCGATTATCTTTCGTAAAAAGAAGGCAATCGGGTACTAATAGGTATTATTAGCCTATTGTAATATAATAGCTAATATAGCGAACTATAAAGCGTTAGTCTCAATTCGGATCTGTTTACTTAGTATAAAATAGTATAATAGAGGGACTTTAGTAAAGCGTTGCTTTAGACCGTTAAAAGCGGCTTATATTCTATTAGTCTATTTAAACTCCTTGTAAGGGTTGGCCTTAGTCTTAGTAAGCTTAGTTAGCGGCATTACATGCCTCGAATAGCCCTTAATAAAGCGACGATAAAAGTAAGTAAAACCTAGGAACGACTATAGCTCCTTAATTAACGTAGGAATAGGCTATTTAGTAATAGTCCGAATACGGTTAGGGTCGGCCTTAACGCTATTAGTTAATACGAGGAAGCTAAGGAAGGATACCTCCTTAGTAGTAAAGGTATATTTAGAAGGCTTGTAATATAAGCTATAGGCCCGTAGGCGGTTAAGCACCTTACAGACTAGAGCCTAGTACTCCGCAATGTTAGGTAAGTATATATAAACTAGAATGTTATCTAGGTAAACTATATAGAGGTAGTCTAATAGGCCTAAAAGGGCCCGATTAATATAAGACTAGAATATAGTAGGGATATTAGCTAGGCCGAATAGTATAACTAAATACTCGAAATAACTATAGCGAGTATAGAAGGCTATTTTCTATTCGTCGCCCTTACGAATACAGATACGATAGTACGCATCCTTAATGTCTAATATAGTATAGAAGCAGGCGCTAGAAAGGCGATCGAGGGTCTTATTAATAAGCGGAAGTAGATAGCGGTCCTTAATAGTAACAGCGTTAAGCCTACGGTAATTAATATACAGGCGTAGGCTACTATCCTTCTTTAGGACGAAAAGGATTAGAGTACTAGTAGGGCTATTGCTATACTAAATTCGACTATTAGCTAGGTTCTTATCTAGATATTTACGCAATATAGCAAGCTCTCGTTTACTAAGGTTATAGAGGGGCCTAAAGGGGACCTCTTTGCCCTCTATAATATTAAACTTATAATCTGTCTCTTTAAATACAGGCAATGTCGATACTAGGTAGTATTTGAATATATTAATATAGGTTTCTTAAATAGGCTATAGTATACGAGCAAGCTAATTAAGGTCTATGCTATTAGGTAGCGCAGGTTTATCGTCGTTACTACCGAGTAGGTTAGCAGTCGGGTCCGCTAAGGCGGGTATTAAGTTGCTAATAAACAGGACCTAGATATCGTTAGGGTACTCGCTAATATTAATGTACTTAATGTCTTCTTTCCTAGCGATTCTAAATCGCTACTATTAGAGACCTAAGTCTATAGTTATAGCGTATTGCTTAAGGATAGGGTTACTAATAACAATATCGGATAGAAGGTTGTCTATATCTACTACGTAGGCAGTAAAATCTAATAAGCGCTCGTTGCCGAGGTCGTCTCTTAGTACTATAGGAATATAGTAAGCCCTATAGGTTAAGTACCGAGCGTTATTAAACTAAGTAAGGGTTAGCATATTAGTTCTCTTTAGCTGTCGAAGGTCTAATTGCTTAGCTAGGCGGTAGTTAATAAGGGCGCTAACTAAATTGCCTAGATCTGGTATAACCTTAGCCTTATAGTTAGTTCTATACGTATCCTATATAAGACAGGTACGTATAATAGCTAGTATAACGTCGATAGTCTTACGCCGCATAAGGCTAACCGTTAGTACGGCGCTTATTCTTTTTTCGACTAATTAAAAGAGCCGATAGGGGTAGTATTAGCGGCTAAAAGGTATTTCCTATACTTAGCGGAAGTACGGTTAATTCGGGCCTAATCCTTAGGTTTGTCGTATTAGCCTAGTAGATAGCTAGTACTATTATAGTTAAAGCACTTTAACCCGGTCGGGGGATTGCTATAGCTATTATTACTACTATTGTTAGTCGAGAGGTTAGTATTATAGGAATACGAGCCCCTTCTACGGCCCCTATCGCGGCCTCCTCTATATAGTCGCTAGCTACGGCCTCTTCTACGGTCGTTGTTACTATTCCTATTATTAGTATTATTGTTCTAGTAGGAACCTTAGTTTCCTCCGTAGCTACGGCTGCTACGGTTAGTACTAGATAGTTAGATCCTCGATTCTAGTCTTTATTAGAGTTAAATAGCTCGTTTAGCTGTTTCTACTTCGACTATAAATTAAATGCGTATTAGATTAGCCTATTTAAATACACGGCGACGGTCTAATTCGAGGATAAGCTCCTATCTAAGTTTTAGGCGTATCTCGGAGATCTATATAGAATTAGTCTTAGCCGGAAGGTTATCTTCGAGGGTCTTTAAATAGGCTTTAAATAAGCGAGCCGACTAATTAGTCTTTTGTTTAGCTCGAAGGTACTAGTCCTAAGTATATTGTTGCCTTAGTATAGGGTTTCTAAGAGTATCTAGTATAATAGTTTTATAGGTTTGCTACTAGATAGCTATTAGAGGCTATACGTAATTAGTATATAACTAGCTCGAGTAAAGCTAGGGTCTTAGTGCCTTAGGCAGGGCTTGGCGCTTAGCGTTAGGCTAACTAGCCTACCTTCCTCTCTCTCCTCCTAGATCTCTATCGAATACTACTCGTACCTACTACTACCCTATCTACCTACTAATATAACCCCTATTATACAGTATTCGATCTACCCTTTAAGGGCAGTAGCTAGATAGTCCTTATTTTAAGCTTTTAGCGGTATAGCTACGAAAACTATCGATTTAACTATATTACGCCCGAAGAACGGGACCTATACGTACTATTCTACTAAAACAACCGTACCAATTATTAAGCAAGGCCTTCTATACGGCCTATTATACTAAGTTAATCGCACTAAGTCGATACCTACTAATTCCGCTACATCCGTACTATAAGGGGCTATAATACATTATTAGTACTACCCCTTATTATAATAGCCGGCTTATTACGAAGCAACAATAACAATAACCGCGGCGCCGCTAGCAGCGCTAGCAATAACAACGCTAGTAGCATAGTTCCCGCTAAAGTGCCTACTAAAGCACCTACTAAAGAGCCTACTACTAGGCCTACCGAAGAACCTATAGTTCTAGGTAATAATCTAGAATTACCTATCGACGATATTCTTAGTAATATTGTTAACCGCCGATATAGCTAACTAGCCTTTAGCCCCTAGCTAGTAGCGAGACTTTAAGAAGCTACCTAAAACAGGCTCGCTACTCTACGTTAAGAATAGTAGCTAAAGGATAACCTCCTCGAGCTTCGCCGCCTTTAGGAGGCCCTAATAACTAATTCTAAACTAATAGTAGGGCCTTCCTCGCTACTTATTTAAAAGAAGGATGCTAAGCTTAAAGACTATACCGTGTTTAATAGCTCTAGCCGCAAGCAGTATAATAATTATATACGCGATTATAAATTAAACTAGTAGAACGCACTAAGGGCCCTGCTAGACGACTATTCGTTAGTCGTCTATGCTATACAATATATTAATAGAGACCTAAAGCGTACCTAGGATAACCACTTTAACTCCCTTACTAATTAGACCGCTGTTTAGTAGCAAACCTACAAAACTATTATACTAGACACCCTTAGAAACCCTATACTAAGGCAACAATACGCTTAGGACTAGTACCTTCGAGCTAAGTAAAAGACTAATTAATCGGCTCGCTTATTTAAGGCCTATTTAAAGACCCTCGAGGACGACCTTCCGGCTAAGACTAATTCTATATAGATCTCTAAGATACGCCTAAAACTTAGGTAGGAGCTTATCCTCGAATTGGACCGCCGCCGTATATTCGAATAGGCTAATCTAACGCGTATTCAATTTATAGTCGAAGTAGAAACAGCTAAACGAGCTGTCTAACTTTAGTAACGACTAGAATCGAGGATCCGACTAGCTAGTACTAACCGTAGCAACCGTAGCCGCGGAGGAAACTAAGGTTCCTACTAAAACAATAGTGCTAACAATAGTAGGAATAGTAACAACGACCGTAGAAGAGGCCGTAGCCGTCGGCTATATAGAGGAGGCCGTAATAGAGGCCGTAGAAGGGGCTCGTATCCCTATAATACTAATCGCTTAACTAACAATAGCAGTAATAGCGGCTATAGCAATCCCCTAACCGGATTAAAGTGCTTTAACTATAATAGCACTAGCTATCTACTAGGCTAATACGACAAACCTAAGGACTAGGCCCGAATCGACTATACTACCGCTAAGTACCGAAAGCACCTCTTAGTAGCTAACGCTACCCCTATAGGCCAACCTTCGAAAAAAGAATAAGCGCTGTACTAACTGTTAGCCTTATACGGCGTAAAACCATCGACATTATACTAGCTATTATACGTACCTATCTTATATAGGCTACGTATAGAGCTAACTATAAGACTAAGGTTACGCTAGATCTAGGAAATTTAGTTAGTGCCCTTATTAGCTATCGCCTAGCTAAGTAATTAGACCTTCGACAATTGAATAGGGCTAACCTACTAACCCTTACTTAGTTTAATAACGCTCGGCACTTAACCTACAGAGCCTACTATATTCCTATAGTTCTAAAGGACGACCTCGGCAATAAGCGTTTGTTAGACTTTACTGCCTATATAGTAGACATAGACAGCCTTCTATCTAATATTGTTATCGGCAACCCTATTCTTAAGCACTATACTATAGTTATAGACTTAGGTAGTTAATAGTAGCGATTTAGAATCGCTAGGAGAGAGGATATTAAATACATTAACATTAGCGAGTGTCCTAACGACGTTAAGGTCCTGTTTATTAGCAACCTAATACTAGCCTCCGCCTTAGCCGATCCGACTACTAATCTTCTCGGTAGAGATAACGATAAACCTATACCCCCTAATAGTATAGACCCTAATTAGCTTGCTCGTATACTATAGCCTGTTCGAGAAACCTATATTAATATATTCAAACACTACCTAGCATCGATATTGCCTATATTTAAAGAGACGGACTATAAGATCGATATTATATAGGGCAAAGAGGTCCCCTTTAGGCCCCTCTATAACCTTAGTAAACGCGAGCTTGCTATACTACGTAAGTACCTAGATAAGAACCTAGCTAATAGTCGAATTTAGTATAGCAATAGCCCTACTAGTACACTAATCCTGTTTGTTCCTAAGAAGGATAGTAGCCTGCGTTTATACGTTAACTACCGTAGACTTAATGCTGTTACTATTAAAGACCGCTATCTACTTCCGCTTATTAATAAGACCCTCGATCGCCTTTCTAGCGCCTACTTCTATACTATATTAGACATTAAGGACGCCTATTACCGCATTCGCATTCGTAAGGGTAATAAATAGAAGACGGCCTTCCGTACTCGCTATAGCTATTTCAAGTATTTAGTTATACTATTTGGCCTAGCTAATGCCCCTACTATATTCTAGTCCTACATTAATCGGGCCCTTTTAGGCCTATTAGACTACCTCTATATAGTTTACCTAGATAACATCCTAGTTTATACCTATTTACCTAATATTGCAGAATACTAGGCTATAGTACGTAAGATGCTCGACCGCCTACGGGCCTATAGCTTATACTACAAACCCTCTAAATGCACCTTCGCTACTAAAGAGGTGCCCTTCCTTAGCTTCCTCGTATTAACTAATAGTATAAAGGCTAACCCTAATCGGATCAAAACTATTACTAAATAGCTAATACCTACTAGCATTAAGGAGCTATAGTCGTTCCTTAGCTTCGCTAATTTCTATCGCCGCTTTATTAAAGGCTATTCGCGATACGTAATGCCCCTAACTAAGCTTACTAAAACTAAGGCTAACCTGTCTAGAGAGTTTAAATAGACTAACAAAGCATAAGCCGCTTTTAACGGTTTAAAGCAGCGCTTTACTAAAGTCCCCTTATTGCACTATTTTGTACTAAGCAAGCATTTCCGTATAGAGACTAACGCTTTATAGTTCGCTATATTAGCTATTATATTACAATAGGCTAATAACAATTACTAGTACCTAATCGCCTTCTTTTTACAGAAGATAATCGATATAGAACGTCGGTACGAGACCTACGAGTAAGAGCTCTTAGCAATTGTAGAAGCCTTTAAACACTAGCGCTATTATCTCGATAGTGCTTAGCACCCTATTTAGGTCTATACGGACTATAACAACCTCCGTAGAATTACGAAGGTTACTAGGGTTATAGGTCGATAGGCTAGATAGGCCGTCTACCTCGCTAGGTTCGATTTTAATATATTATATCGGCTAGGCGTAAGTAACCCTACTAATAGCCTATCGAGGCGACCTAATTACAATAGCGAGACCTAGTATATTAATTCTTTATTTCTAACCCTGTAGTATAAGATTGCTATAGCCTGTGTTATTAATAAGCAAGCGTAGGATAAGCGGCTTACCGGACTCCGCGACAGCTTAAAGTATATTAATGCTCTTGCTATATTAACAGTACGTATTAAGGACACAGATAGGAGAAGTTATAATAACTCCCTAGTCGATATCGCTATATATAGTAACAGCGATCAAAGCACTGCTATAGTTAATCCGGCTGCTAGTACTATTAGATATATATAATACGTACCTCGTTCGATAGCGAGGGTGCTATTAAATAACCTTATAAATAGGGATAGTTAATCGTTTATAGATAAGCTATTACGTACTTAGTAGAGGGACGCCTTTGCTACTAAACGTATCGATAAGCTTGTAAGTAGGCGAACGACTCGATCTAGTAAGAGTAACTAGTCGATCGATAACAAGGGTTACTTAAAGTTTAAGGGCAGATACTATATCCCCGCTAAACAATCGATTAGACAAGAGCTTTTAAAGAGGCACTATAATAGTAAGCTCGCTAGTTACTATAGTATAGAGAGGTCGTACGAGCTCCTATCGCGTATATACTACTAGCTAAATAGTAAACGGTATATAAAGGAATATATACAGACCTATATAGTATACTAGCGTATTAAAGTACTAAAGTACTTGCTATTTAGCGAGTTGTCTTTACTTCCTGTTCCTAGGAAGCTATTCGTAGAACTTATAATAGATTTTATTATAGGCCTTCCTCCTACTAAGCGTAGGGGTAGTAAGGATATATATAATGCTATCCTTATTATAGTAGATCGATTTACTAAAGGCGCTCGATATATCCCGGCGCGGAAGGATTAGACTACTATTAATATAGCAGAAGCGCTATAGAATAATATCTTCTATAGCTATTAGGGAACCCCTAAAGGGATAGTCTCCGATAGAGGCTCGATATTTATATCTTATTATTAGAGTAAGATATACCTATAGCTAAGACTTAAGCATCGGCTATCTATAGCCTTCTATCTATAAATAGATAGCTAAACCGAGAGGCAAAATGCTACCCTATAGCAGTACCTACGCAGCTATATTAACGAGAACCCTAACGACTAGGTCAACCTCCTATAACTAGCTGAATTCGTATACAATAATAGTATCTACTTATTAACCAAGGTATTACTGTGTGTAGCTGTAATAGGCTAAAACGCTGCCTTGCTACAAGATCTATTTACCTCGCTCGAGGCCTAGCGTAAGGAAAGGGAAGCGCGTTAAGCCCCTAAAATACTAGCGGCTATCGAGAGGGTCTAAAAGATGCGAGAAATTCATACTAAGATAGCTAATAAGCTAATAAAGGCTCAAGAATACTAAAAGACCTACTACGACAAGCACTGTACGCTAATAACCTTCAAGTAAGGCGATATAGTTATACTAAGTACTAAGAACCTCCGTATCCGCAAACACCTATCGCCTAATAGTAAAACACGCCCTAAACTAGCACTACGGTTTATTAGCCCCTTCCGAATCCGAGAACCGAAGGGCAATAGCTAGGCCTATTAGTTACAGCTCCTACTACACTATACTATCTATAACACCTTCTATATCTCCCTCCTTAAACTATACTACTACCGCGGAGACTCTAATAAAGAAGCCCCTACTAAATATAAAGAGATACTAGCTAACGGTAAAGAGCTATAGTCTATAGAACGTATCCTAAAGCACCGAACTAGGCAGGGCAAGAAGGAATACCTATTAAGGTAGTAAGGCTATTTACCTAAGTAGGACTCGTAGGAAGCTAAAGCTTCTTTTAAAGACATAACCGAGTTGTTAGATAAGTATTAGACTAGTATAAAGAATAAGAAGAAGGCTAAGGGCCTATAATGTTACTAGAAGGCCTAGGATTAATGCTACCCCCGGAGTGCTATTAGCTAACTAATTAGAGGCAAGTAATTGTTAGCAACGAAGGATAATAAGACTATACTACTATAGCGAACGCGTACTAAGTGTTAACGAGCGCGCTATAACTGTCGACTAATCCCCTACTCTTTTAAGGAATCTATCTCTTTACTAGCGCACCCTATAAGACCCTCCTTTTAACGCCCTCTCTTATTCCTTCCTTCTATCGAGGCCTCGAGGCCTAGGCGATCGGCGAGGACGGCGCGCGTGCGCGTAGATAGTAATAATAATAATAACGACGGCGTCGCGCTTATATAGAAGGACGGCGCGGCTATATTAGTAACAGTATTACGGAGTATATTATTAGTCGAAGAAGGAAATCGGAAGCAAGGTAAAGTTAGCGCTAAGACGACTAGCGCCGCTATTATTAATATTACCTGCTCGCTGCTATTACTAACCTTACTTGTTATCGCTACTACCCTATAAAAACAACCTTACCTATACTATAGCCTAAGGCCGAACGCACTACGCTAACTAGGTTAAAAGGGTTAAGCCGTTCGAAGGACTTAGAGACTAAAAAGGTTAAGCGACTAATAGACTAACTAAGGGCAAAACTATAGAGCTAAGCTAGCTAGGGTCGATCTTGCGGATAATAGGTTACTCCTCGATCTTTCCGATCCTTTAAGCGAGGCAAACCTTAACTATTGCACTTATAATAGCCTTTACCTATAGAAACTAGACGAATTGTGTTTTTTCTAAAAAGATAAGATAAGATTAACAATTGAAGGCTGCCAAACCTAACTAATTAGGGCTAGTGAAACTACGATAGTAAATAATAGTCCTTATAATAATAAGAACAATAACCCTCGGAAGCGTACAAACCCTCGGAAGCGGACATTGCTAGGTCTTTTAGAGTAGACGCAAAGAACTCGGAACGACATTACTTAGAGCGGAGGTAGTACTATAATACCTCGTACGTCTACCTATTATAGTAGGGAAGACGCGCCCGTATTATAATTAGTCGATAGCCCTTAATTCTTATAGCTATATATCCCTTTACTTTATTGTATATAAGGATAGCGTAGTTAGAGTTAGACATTGTATTAGAAGGTAAGGTTTGATACGGTTATATAATTAGGTAGTTAAGTGTTTAATTTAGCGTAGGCTAAGCAGCCTATTAGATTCGCTAAGTTAGTAGCGGAGGTCGAGGTTAGAATATAGAAAGGCTACGAGGGCGCGGCCTTTAGAAGGGAAGCGTATATTAGAGGCTATACGTAATTAGCATATAACTAGCTCGAGTAAAGCTAGGGTCTTAGTGCCTTAGGCAGGGCTTGGCGCTTAGCGTTAGGCTAACTAGCCTGCCTTCCTCTCATTCCTCCTAGATCTCTATCGAATACTACTCGTACCTACTACTACCCTATCTACCTACTAATATAACCCCTATTACAATAGCGGTCTAATTATTAAGGGAGTTAAAATAGTTATCCTAGGTGCGTTTTAGGTCGCTATTAATATATTGCATAGCGTAGACAACTAATAAATAGTCGTCTAGAAGAGCCCTAAGTCCATTTCGCTAGTTAAGCTTATAATCGCGTATATAGTTATTATACTACTTGCGACTAGAGCCGTTAAACATAGTATAGTCCTTAAGCTTAGCATCCTTCTTCTTCTAAATAGATAGTAAGGAAGGTACTACTATTAGTTTAGTAGTAGTTATCGGGGCTTCCTAAAGGCGGCGAAGCTCGAGGAGGTTATCCTTTAGCTACTATTCTTAACGTAGGGCAGTAAGCCTGTTTTAAGTAGCTTCCTAAAGTCTCCCTACTAGTTAGGGGCTAAAGGCTAGTTAGCTATATCGTCGATTAACAATGTTATTAAGAATATCGTTAATAGGCAATTCTAGATTATTACCTAGAACTATAGGTTCTTTAGTAGGCCCTCTAGTAGGCTCTTTAGCAGGCACTATACTACTAGCGTTGTTATTGCTAGCGCTACTAGAAGCGCCGCGGTTGTTATTAGTGTTTTGTAATAAGCCCGGCCGGCTATTGTAATAAGGGGTAGCACTAATAATATATTATAGCCCCTTATAGTACGGATATAGCGGAATTAGTTAGTATTAGCCTAGTACGATTAACTTAGTATAATAGGCCGTATAGAAGGCCTTGCTTAATAATTAGTACGGTTGTTTTAGTAAATAGTACGTATAGGTCCCGTTCCTCGGGCGTAATATAGTTAAATTAATAATTCTCGTAGCTATACTACTAAAAGCTTAAAATAGGGACTATCTAGCTACTGCCCTTAAAGGGTAGATCGAATACTATATAATATAGGTTATGTTAGTAGGTAGATAGGGTGGTAGTAGGTATAAGTAGTATTCGATAAGGATCTAAGAGAAGAGGGAGGAAGGTAGGAGAGTTAGCCTAATACTAAGCGCTAAGCCCTACCTAAGGCATCGAGACCCTAGCTTTACTCGGCCTAGTTATATACTAATTACATATAGCCCCTTTAGCCCTAATAGCTATCTATAAGGGTAAAAAATACAAGTATAAATGCTAGTCTACGCGGATTACTAAGCGAGTAAAGAAGCGGTAGAAGGAACAGCCTAATTAGCCTATTCGAGTAGGTACTATCGAGGCAAACGAATTAGGCAGCAATTTAGGCTTATAACTTGCTTAGTAAGATTAGAATATAGCTAATATTAGGTACTAGAAGATACTCCGCGAGGCGAAGGGTACTTATAATAAGGCGCGCGGCTATCGATTAAAGTATAGTAAGGCCTTCTATATTATATTTAATAATAATAGTAAGACTAAGTCGATAGACGTTAAGTTATAGTCTATCGATAAGCTACTATAACGCGTCTTTAATAAGCGTCTTCTTACTACTAATAATACCTCTACTTTAAAGAAGACTAGTAATCTATATGCCGATATTCTTAGTAATTATAAGTAATACACTTATACGATAAAGAGCGGCGAAATTATATATATATAGAGTCTAGTAATAATACTATCTCTATTAACTCGTACCTACGATTATAAAGAAGGACTAAGACGACGGCGACCTTCTAACGTAGACTAACGTTAAGACTAAGCGGCGGCTAAATAGCCTATTCGCGTAAGAGCCTAATACTTAACTCTACTAGCTATAATAAGACGAGGCGTTACTTAACGAAGATACTATATATACTAATATTTAGCCTTACTTAGTATATCCTCGCCGCCGCTACGAGTTAGTATAGCGAAAGCGCTATTTCTACGAGCCCCTAAAGGAAACCTCTATTTAATTTCCCGGTCTATATACTCTATAATATACTATAGTATCGAGTTTTACGTATAGCCTACTAACAAATCGCAATTTTACGTATAGCTTAAATTCCCGAGCCTAGAGCGAGGGGTAAGAGGAGCTAACGCAACCATAGATATAAGCTAGGTAGAAGAATAGGATATATTCTATATAAAGTATCCGTAGGCCCGCGGGACAACCTATCCTAGGTACCTATATACTAGTACCTCGCTAAATGTTACTTAGCTCGGTCCGTAGAGAACCTAAAATTAATAACGTTTTTATATTCCCGCTAAGACCTACGAACTTGTACACGTTCGAGGCTTGATTTTAGGCTTCTCGAAATACACAGTATCTCGTCGTCTCTACTACTTTAGTAATACCGCTATAGTAGAAGAACTAGCGCGACTAGCGCCTACTAGCGGCTATACTAGCTCTAGGGCTCTTCGCTACTATTCGCCGATAAAGACACTCTATTACTATATAACGATTTTACGGCTAGTATAAAGCTGATATCTAATATATATAGTCGTAATAAAGTTACCGATATAAAGGTAAATTATACTAGTAGTAGGTTTGTTTCTAAGGTATACTATCGTTATATTAGGTCGAAACGGACGGCGGCGATCAAGAAGAAGAAGGCCACAGAAGGCAGTAGAGGCTATTATAGACCCGAGTTTACTACTAACGACTATTATAACGTTAGTCTAGTAGCGGATATATATTAAGACAGCAAGGAAGGCTCTCCTACTAATATAGTTACTAAGCGTACCGACTATTGCTACTAGTATACCTATACCCTCTAGTAGTACGATATACGGCGCTCGAACGACTATCTTATAGAGAAAGGCTAGAAGTTACTAGACTAGTCGCTACGAGCGAGTCGAGTAAAGGACTTTCCTACGAATAACTACGCTAATATCGGCGGCAAGTCTACTAGCTATTAAACGCTATATAATCTTAGTCGCTAGTCGTAATATTATTATCGTAATAAGCGGTATATTATATCTAGTAAGAGTAGTATTATATACTAATTTCGAGAGGTAGAAGAGCGTACTACTAAGCGTAGTTATTAGTACTAGATCTTCCGTATAGAGACCTTTAAAGGGATTAAATATAGTATTATCTATACGACCGAGGAGGGTACTATACTACTAGGGAGATATAGCGAGTCCCTATTATAAGACGCTATATATAATACTAGCAATACTAGCTTCTTCTTATCTAACCTGCTTATACGAAACAAGGGCAATAGCTACCTTCCTACTACCTATATACTACTTAGGAGTTAGTATACTATCGTTCTAGCGACTAGCTTCTAGTACTTGTCTCTAGAGGCCGACTATAAGAAGCCTAGTAGTTAGCACCTCCGATAATCTATTATTAATAACTCTATAAGTAAATAGAACGCTCTCCGGATAGCGTTCGATAGTACTATTATTATCTTCCTTTACTAGGGCTACGCTATCGAGACGGTAGGGAAGAAGTTTAGTATTTAACGTAGCTAGAAGAAGACACAAGATGCCCTATTTAGCGCTCTATATTTTATAGAAGACTATAAGGAGGCTAGTTGGTTTATATAGTTAGTAGAAGACTCGTTACTAGGCGGAAGGTAAGATACCTTATTCCTCTATTTCTAACGAGAATAGACCGTTTAGTACGCCGAGCTCTAGTATACTTACGTACGCTAGGGCAATCTACGCGTTTTATAGGTATTTATAGCTATTTCTTCGTATTTAGTATATATTAGGTAGAGCTAACTTCCCTAAAGAATCGTATAGATAGCTATATCGAGGGCTACTACGCCTACTATAGGCGCGGCAACGAGTCGATAGTCTGTAACTAGTTACAAGTAGGCGCCCTTGTATACTCTCCTAATATAGACAATTATTAGCTTAGTAGGGCCGATAGTAGTAAAACTTCTATACTATAATTGCTACTCTTCCGTAATCCTAGTTATTCGAGGTTTTAGGAACTATCCTTCTTCCTATAAAAGAAGATATCTACGTAGTATAATATAGTACGTTCTTGCTTTAAATAAGGCGCTCTTACCTAGTCTCGGTTTAAATCTTTAGTCGACGAAGAGACTCTTTCTAAGTGTCTATACCTCTTCTTCCCTAGCTAGTACTAGCCGTATAGCTATATACTACTTAATAGCGAGTTTAAGGATAATTAGCTATCTCGGAAGCAGGTTAATAAGTATATAGACCGCTAGAAGCTAATAGATAGTAGATAAGAGGCAAGAAACGCTTTAACGGTCTAGAAGGACTAGTTTAATAGCAATCGTATACCTATCGACGACCTTGCTATATAGGATACTATAGAAGGAGCTAGTAAAGGCGTATTAGAGCTTAACTACTATATTCTCCTTTATAATATTATTAATAGCTTTAAAAAAAGACTTCTATAAGCTAGTAAGGGCGGCGTAGTTAATAAACGACCTCTCGAAGAAGAAGGAGTCTAAAGGACTATAACGACTATATTTAGTATCTCTATAAGCACTATTTTAAGGTAGTTAGTAATGCTATTTAGCAGTTATTACTAACTTATTAGTTAATTAGTAGCTCGAGAGGTTATATTTAACCGACGATAATAACCTATAGGCGTAGACTAACTAAACGCGTAACGCCTTTATTAATAGTAATATAGTAGTAGACGACGGCAATATTAATAAGTAGGCTCCTAATATAATAGCTAGTCTAGAAGAAGCTACCTACGTTAGTAGGACGAAGTTTATTTATTAGGCGCCGCTGCCGCTATTATTCTTATTATAATTCTTCCTTACGACCTAAACTACTACGCGCGTACTAGATAGCTTCTAGCTAACCGCCGGCGGCAATAACGTTAAATATATTAGTCCGTATGCGTTAAAAAGTAAATACCGCTTACTAGTATAGTACCTAGCGTAGATACTACCTTCTACGCCCTTTATATCTTCTATATTAAGCCGTTTGCGATATAATACTACTATCGATACTACGAGCGATAGCTAGTCTAAGAACCTTCCGTAGAATATACTAATTTAACTACCGCCTAACGCGGGCGTATAGTAGCAGAACCGCCGCTTTAGTCTATACTATAATCTATAGATAGGCGCGTAATAGTAATACGATAAACGGCTACTATAGGCGCTAACTAACAAGGTATTAGAGGAGTAGATAGAGCGAGTACGATTATAGCGATAGTAGTAATAGTAGCGATAGTAGCGATAGTAAGGTAGATAGATAGATAATTAACGTAAGAGTACGTTAATAATACCTCTATTTTGCTATACTATTTATACCTAACTAACAATTTAGCTTTATTTTAAAATAGTACTAGCGGCGGCGACCGTAGATACTACTAGTACTAGCGGTACTAGCGGTGCTACGCTATTCCCTAAGAAGAGCTAAAAATAGATAAATTTCGTTATAATTATTATAAACCGCGTACTTCTAAAGGCACGTACGGCCTTAGCGGTACTAGAATATAGATACCTACTAGGGTAGCCGAGCGAAGCCGAGGCGAGTAGCGTAGGGCGGCTCGGCCTATCTATACTATACTTCTTAGTATCTATATTACAACTCTACCTAAATAGGCTTATTAATAGACTTATTAGTATCTATATCGTAACTTAAGCTAAATAGGCTTAGTAATTAGCTACAATTCTATAGTACGACTATAAGCGGATAGCCGCTTATACTCGCAATATATACTTAGAGTAGAGTAATTACTTTAGTACGTATACGACCGACCTATTTAGTTAATAGTAATAGACTACTTATTAGCTATATCCTACCTAGGAGCTATTTACTAGTTATCTACTATCTGCTAGTTATCTACTATCTACTAGTTATCTACTATCTACTAGTTATCTACTATATCCTACTCGTCTACTATCTCCTACTCGTATACTATCTCCTACTTATCTCTTATCTTATTATTATAAAAAGCTACCTATCGTATAGGGACACGGCTCTAGCTACGCTAACTAATCGCAATTCTAGGAGCGGTCTAAAGAAGCTGCCTCGGTCGATTATAGTCTATATACTAGTCCTTATTACCGAAGTCTACGCTCTCTCTAGGCTAAATTATATCGAGTATATTATCGTAGCTATACTAATTATATAAGAGACTACTTAGTAGGGAACTTAAAGATTAAGTTAGCTAAGAATCTAGAACGGTAATTACCTAGCGGGTATATACTACTTTCCTACGGCTAGCGTTAATATATATAGGGAAGCTAGAAGTGTTATCGGCGGTCGATATAGGGATATATACTAGATATAATACAGATAATAGGGTAAGATTGGTTTAGAGAGTACTAGAGGCTAGCTATAGTAGCTATAGCTAAACGACCTGAATTAGTAGAGGAGTATACCTAGGATAGAGGGCCTTAAACTAGCTAACGAACCCCCGTATAAGGTTCGTATTAGTCCTACTACTAGGGAGCAGACAACGAAAGTTATAAGCCTTAGGAGGAGTACCTATATAGCGCTAAGCGATAGTAGGAAGGATATAAGGTAACTATAGATTAGCCTAAAGCTAAGCCTAGAGCCATTCTATACGATTAATTACTTAAATATTCTTTAGATAGTATAGTAATTATCGCTTCTTCCGCGCGGCCTCCTAGGCGGGTTATTGCTTACGCTATATACTAGCTCGCTACTATTACTTTCGTATATACTCTACTATCTCGACTCGAGTACGAGGCTAAGTACGAGGTCCTAGAGGTATTAAAGAGAGAATAACGCCTTAAGGGAGTAGCCTCTATAGACGCCGGCGAAGTATATCGGTATAGCGGGTAGTAGTAGTAGGTAGTACCTTCCCTACCTTAAACCGATTATAGAAGCTAAATAGAGTCTTAAATATAATATCGCCTTGTCTACGTATATAGGAAATACTAGTATACGTTAACTCTATAGTAAAGTCCTTCTTAGAGATATTAAGTACTCCTTAGCTAAGTATTATACCCTACGATTTATAAATAGTAGTAGTATATATAGTTGTTATAGGGACTAGGGAATTGTATTGGTAAGTATCGTATATCTTATTGCTAATTATAGAGCTATTCTTAATAGACTAGAATAATAGGAATAACGCGATAAGGCATACCGAGAGAGCCGTTAGTACTAAAGTCCTCGTTAGAGGTTAGTCTACTATACTTGTCTAATCTAATAAGTAGTAGTATAGGTAGTATACTAAAGACATGTTTATTGTTAATCTCTAGCTAGATAATATTACGGACACTGCCTAAGCTACTATTAATAATGCCGCCTTCTATCTATAAGTTCTATATTACTATAATACAAGTACTAAGGCAAACCGGAAGCCGTAAATACAAATTGCCTCCGACGTCGTAGGTAGCGCTAGCGGCGTCGATTCCGCTAGTATACTTAGTACGAGCAACCCTAATCGCTATATAACTATCTCGGAAAGCGTTATAGCTACAAGCGCTAAACTACTTCTTATAAGGATATAGGCGAATAGAATCCTTAAAGGCGTCCTATTCTACCTATAGCAGAGCGGTCCTAATACGACTATAAAGTGTTTACTAGTAATCGATAGTAATACTAGCTAGTATACTACGAAGACCTTTAACGGTATCTTTATATATAAGAGTAGCTATATCGCTTCTCTATTAACGCTAAACAACGCTTAACTAAATAGAGTTATTAAGTTGCTAGTATATAGTAAAACTAGAGATGTCTTTAGGAGTACGTAGATCTATAAGCTAAGAGAAAAGCGGCTTCCCCCTACTAGTAGTAACTAGTTAAAATACCCTACGAGTATAATATATTTACCTCTAAAGGGGAGGGTAGCGTCGCCTTAACTCTATAGAGCTTAGAAAGAGACTTAAAGAAGGCGCTAATTAATCTAATAGAGTATAGTAAGGTTAAATATTGACTTCTTATTAATAATTATATATTGAATCTACGATATCCGATCTTAGAAATCCGTTTAGGCCTGTCTATTAAGGGAAATATGTTCCTTTGTCGTAAGAGATAGCTTAGGGAAGGCATATAGTATACTGCCTCTAATACCGTTAGCGGCGGCTCTAGTAGGCACAAGCCGTACGATTGGTTTACCTATTTATAAGTTAGCGTAACTAGCTTCTAAGTAGTTAAACCTATCGACTAGTGCCTTAAGCTTATACGAAATAGTCTTAGCAACGTAAGACTTACTAATACCGGCCTTACTATCGATACTAAGGAGGTAGGCAGGCGTATATATACCCTCGGTCTATACGCGCTAGTAGTCGACGATCTTATTATACTTAAGAGTCTAGGCGGTAGAAAATCTATTAATACGTTAGTCGAGGTTATTAGGAATGCCGATTCTCTAACTATCTCGGATAGTACTTCTATATATCCTAATCTACTAGGTCTTAGTATTACAAATAGCAATTCTATACTTACTAATATACTACGTCTAGTCGTACTTGTAGTTAACTTATCGATTACTAAGACTATTAAGATCCTTAAGTATCTTAGTAGTAATAGACGGCAACTAATACTACTAGTACTACTAGCTATAATGTTTAGGCCGCCGTAGGTAGCATAGCCTATCGTAGTATAGGTAGATATACTTAGTAAAACAGAATAGTAGACTTATAGATTAGGCCTTAGTAATTAGAGCCCTATAATAGAGGCACTATTAGGGTATAATAGGATTAGTATATTATACGAGGTTAGTAGTTGTATATCTCTACTAAAGGAGGCCTCTTTTATAGGCTTAGTAACTAGCTACCTTTAGACCCCGTAGTAGTTCGGGTTAGTTTAGTTTAGTTTAATAAGCCGAAATTCTAGTTTAGTTAAGGTTGGTTTACTAAGTACCTATAGGAGTAGGAGGATCGAACTATAGAATTTATCGGTTTCTAAGAAGTATAGGAATGTATATATAACTTAAAGCAAGCCCTTTATAAGACTAGTACTAATAGAATTTTAAAAAACTTTGATTCCGTACGCCTAATAGAGTATAATATACTATATATATATATATATATATATATATATACCTAGAGATTATTTAGAGCGCGCTATATAGCGCCGTATAATATCGGCATATTTTATATATAGAAACGCTTATAGAGGATACTAAGAACATCTATCCTACTAGAATATCTATCCTACCTACTAGTATCTTAAATATAGACATTCTAGCCCTTAATAATCTAATAGAGGGCTTTAAAACCCTAATCTATAGCCGTAACGCGCTTCGCGTAGATAGCTATAAGGTTAATAGCTAAAATAGTATTAGTATAGTACGAGAAGAGGTAGAAGAGAAATATATATTTAAAGACCGAACTAGGTAGGCTTCTATAGCCTCCTAAAGGGCTTCTAATACCGAGGCTTAAAAGCGATAGTCCCTTATACTACCTTAGGCAATTTTGCGAATAAGTCGTTAGAAAGGAGCTTTAGCGATAAGGAGTTTACTAATACCCTAATACCTCCGAATCTTATAAAGGGCTACGGCTAAAGAAGGATTAGTAAAAAGGAGTAAAAATGCCGGCTACGCTACCGACTATAGATAAAACTTACTTCCTAGGCGCTATCGACGCTTACTACGATTATTGCTACTAGTAGTAGAAGCGCTAGGCGTCGTATTACGCGGGGCCTTGCCTACGACGCGCTTTCTAGTACTAGCGGTAGCGGTAGTAGTAGCAGCCTTCTTACGTAGATATACTATACTCTTTCTAGTAGGTCCGGTCTTATTATAGCCTATAGTAGTAGTAGGTCCCTTCTTACGAGGCGTCGTAACTTAGCTAAGCAGACTCGCTACTATAGAAGTCGTCTAATTAATAAAAAAGTACGTTACGAAGGTATAAGAAGGCGCGCGCGGAGCGAAGGTATAGTAGAGGTAGTAAATATAGAGTATAGAGGTATAGGTATTAATACGATAGTTATATATAGCGAGAGAGGTAGTATCGCGGTATTACTAGGTAATAGAATAAGCGTCGCGTAAGCCTATATTATAGTAATATTAGAGTAAGCAAAGAAGGCAAGTATAGCTAAGAAGGGCAGGTACGGCAAACTTTAAAATATAGCCGGTACCTATAGCTAGTATAGTAATACGGCGAAAGCCTCCTTTGAATAAATAGTTAGTATAATAATAGCATCCTACTATAATATAGATTTTCTTTAGTAATTCGATTAGATTCTAAACCGGCTTCCTCGTCTAGATATCGAAATACCTATCTACCGGATAGTAAAATAGCGACTCGCTTTATAGGGAGAATTTAGGAAATTCTACCTAGATATCTTCCGCTATTATTACTATAATAGTAATAATACGACTATATACCGTCTAAGTATCTATAAAGACCCGGCTAGAGGTACTAGCTATAGTAATCTTATAAGTAACCTAAGCCTAGTGCTAGGAAATCTAGTAAATATCTATACTACGTTCGGCTATACTAGTAAGGCTAGCTATTTAGTAGGAAGAGGCCTACTACCGTCTTTATATACCGGCTACGAGTGCCGGCTATATCTCTAAATTCAACTCCGCCCTATCTCGATACTAAGGTACCGAGTATAAACCCTATACCTTATATATACTCGGTTATCGCGGAGCGCTTATAGGTAAGGTATTAAAAAAGTATATAAACAAGTACGAGAAGAGTATCCTAGGATTCAGGCCGTAAGTAAATAAGAGTAGTACGCCTAGTTATTTATATAGTATGTAACTCTAAACGACTAAGAGCCTATATTATCTCGTACTTCGCTTATAAGACTATATTCTATATAATCGAGTAAGTACGGTAGGGAGGGAGAGATAGTATCTCGGGACGAGGATTCTTTACGGCTCTTATATACGCTATACGTTCTTCTTTATTAGACTCGTAGGTAGAGTCGTCGCTCGACTCTAGTAATATACTATCGATCTTCTTCTCGGTCGCCCTAGTTATATAAATAGCGGCGAGCGATAATGCCTAGGTCGTACGATAATCTCTCCTCTTCTTTAGTTATATTTACTTCTACTTCTTAGCGTAGTTAAACTACGAATACTATCGAATAAAGCCGGGATATAGAAAGAAAGTAGTCTAAATATAGCTTATCTCCGTAATAACCGAGTAAATATAAGGCGCTAGGTTTCTACTTCGTACCCTAGATTTAGGTATAGCGCGGAGATAAAATTAGAAGTATAGCCGGTATCTATAGCCGGTAAAAGGATGCGAAATAGGCCTCCTCTAAGATTAATTTAACGACTAAATATAAATCCTAATTAACCTACTATAAACCGGCGCCGAATCTTAGCTAGAAGCTATATATCTTTATTATAAAGAGTAGCCCGCTTCGTATAGATAGTAAGGAGGTTAGAAAGCTTAAACTCGGTTACGAGAAATGCCTCTATAGCTTTCTAAGAAGGACTAATCGCCTTAGCCGTAAATCGTATACTAGACCTAAAATCTAATATAATTTCTCGGATAAGTCGCTAGAAGGGAGTCTTAGGAATTAAAAGCTCGGTCTCTCTTTTGTCTTAGAATAGCTAGATCTCGTAAAGGGTATTAGTAGCTAGTTTAAAGCGCCGCTTCCTTATCGTTAAGACCTACCTTTATCCTCTTTTATAGAAGAATAACTTTTCTTCGCGATAGCCTTCGTCTACCTACTTTTTTTTAGCCGCTTTAGCCTTCCTTTATCTATCTAAAGCCTTCTTGTTTTTTAGTACTATTTTCTAAGGAATCCCCTTGCTTTATATATACTACGAATAGTCCTCCTCTTTCGATATCTCGTTCTCGCTATAGTCTTCCTATACTTAGCGTACTTTACCCTTACCTTATTCTAGGTACTAAAGGTATCTTTATAAGCGTTTAGGCGACGAGGATATATCGTTAAGACCTAGAAAATTAATAAGCCTATAATCGTAAAGAGATATTTATACTTCTTATCTTACTAATTAGATAGTCTTCTATTAAACTGTCTTAGTAGGTCCTCGTTAGATTCGTAATTAGGATAGTCGCTATAAGAAGGGTAGGTAGCCGACTTAGTAAGGCCTAAAGAGCCGAATCTATAAAGTATATTTATCTTTTAGAATAGAGGGAAAGGAAAGAAGGAAAGGAAGAGCGAATAGAGTTTTAGATAGGCCCCGTAGTAGTTCGGTTTGCGAACTATAAAACGTATATAGCTTGGTTTCTTAGCGGTACCCCTCCGGTCTAGTTCCGGTTTAGTTTTTTACCCCGCTAGTCTAAGCTAGTTTCCGAGAAATCCGACTAAACTACGACGATATACGACGACCTCGGATCGGGCACGGGGGCCCTATATTATATATGCTATACGATTGCATCTGTATTTCGGGCTATTTAGACGTGTTTCGGGCTATTTAGACGTGTTTTAGGTTAGGTTTTTGTCCGTAGCCGGTACGTAGCCGGCAAACCGGTCCGTATACCGGTTCCTTAGCAAACTAAACTAAACTAAACTAGAATTTCGGCTTGGCAAACTAAACTAAACTAACCCGAACTACTACGGGGTCTAGTTTTAGAAATTGTTAGTAGATAAGCGGTATAGGTTACTATAGTAAATAGTCTATTTAGGAATCCGAAATATATTAGGAATATATACCGGCTATATATACCGGCTATATTACCTTCTACGTAAACGCTTCGTCTCTTTTAAGCTACTCTAAGCCTATATACGCTTCCGCTTCTTAATCCTATATCGCCTTCTACCTCCGCCCTCTTACTCTTTATTATTACTAATAAGGGTTTCGCTTAAACTAAATTCCGTATTCTCTATACGCTACTAAGTTTCTTTAATCTTAAGGTTTTCTAATTCCTTAATTAAGTCCTTTAGTATAATCTTTAGTATCTTTCCTTAGCGACTCTAGTAAAGGAGGTAGTATCGGAATACTATAATAGATTCGAAGGTAGTAGGCCAGTATATTTAATTAAAGCGGCCCTAGTAACGAGCGATACTAAAAGACCTCTTATAGCCTATATCTACGCTTAGAATAGTAAGGACGTCCCGAGCGACCGACGCTATCGTTAGAAACTTAGGCTCTAACCGCTACTATATAGCGAGAATGCTAGACGAATTCTAAGACGATAGAGATTATTAGCCCTCTTTCTAAGCTTATAAGTTTAGTACTTATTTACGCGCTAATAGAGATCGAACTCTTCTTTATTTACTTTAGTAGTTACTTTAAGTCCCTCCTCTACCTCTACTTCCTAACTACGAAATAGGTAGGATATTAGAGCCTTCTTAGCCTTCTTTTTCTTTATATAAGCTATATTTAGACTAGCTTCTTTCCGACGCTTATAGAATATCTTTTCTAGAATAGTTTAGTAATACTTAGGCTATTCCTCGCCCCCTTCCTATTCCCGCTTCTACTAGTATATATCCTTTTCTACTAGGTTTAGTAAGTACGTAACGCTATAGGGATCCCTAAACGACTCGAAGGTAGTACTATAATACTTATATAACTTAGTATAGGAGGTATCTATAGCTTTTATTATAGCTATTTTCTATAGGACGCTCTTCTTAGCTAGCTTAGCTACGGTTTCGTTAAGCTCGTTAAAGAGCTAGTTATAGTATATAAAGATAAAGTAGATCGTCGGTCCTTAGGCTTTTCTAATCGTAGTAGTATCCTTCGCGTAATATATACTAATATCGACGAGATACTCTACTTAGCGCTATTCGGCGGTAGTAAGCCTAAGCTACTTAATACCCTTAGAACTCTAATAGATCTCGAGAGCGGTACGTAAAGTATATCCCTTCGAAACTATATAGAAAGTCGAATCGAACCGGGTTTTTACGTCTTAGATAAAACAGAGGGGGCGCTAAGGAGGCCGCTTTTACTATCGCTTATTCTATACGATATTCTAGGTATCGGTTTTAGGGCGCTCGATTAGGTTCTTTTAAATAGCCTTAAATCGGTTATATCTCTATAAGGTCGAGTTCGTATAGATTACTAGACGACGAAGCTAGAGAAAAAAGAGTTAGAACTATACTAGATTACCGGCTATAGGTACTAGCTATCGATACCGGCTATAGTTGCCGGCTATAGTTAAAGTTATACCTTATATAAAGCGAGAGCGAGGCTCTCTACCTTATCTAGTCTTATTACTATAACGAGTTTCTCGACTTTCGACTTTACTTTATTCTTATTAAGGATCTTCTATTAGTCGTCGTTCGATAGTATAATTCTAAGCGTCTTAAAGAAGGCTCGGATCGCGATTTAAACTATATAAGCGACGTAGGGAAACTTCTTTAGGGATATAACCGGTAACGTCGGCTCCTATCTAATAGGGCTAGGGCTATTACTAAATCTAGGCTAACGCTCCTTTTTATCTTTCTTATCGTATATATCCGGAATTATAGCGAGCTAAACATTTAGAAGATTAAGCTAGCTTATAGACCTTATAATCTCGTCTACGTACTCGACCCTATCGATACTATTAGTAATTTTAAAGACAAATATAAGTAAATAGTATATATAACGCCTTATATAATATTCGATTATTACTAGTATTATCTATAGTAATCGAGATTAGTTTCGCAGTTACGCGGACCCTATCTATTACCGTATAAATAAGCTTCGCTATATTCTTATTATTATAGAAATCTAGAATTTCTAGGAATCCGATTATAAGTTCCTAGAGTTTCTAATCCGAATTAATAAAGTATAGTATAATCGAGAGAAACGGGGCTCTTATAGTCTAGCTTAACTAGCTATTAATAGTAATAGCTACTCGGCGAGTATTACGGAGGATCTTCCGAATATCGTCTAACGTAGCCTCTTTATTCTTCTTAAATATAGTACGCTAGGTAGTCGCGCCGAGAAATAGGGGGGGGGGTAGTTTATAAGATATAGATATATCTTCTCTATAGACTCTCTTTTATAGAAGTCTTCCGGAAGACCGTTTATAGCTAGTATTTCGTTTGCTAGTTGCTTAAAAATATATCTTATAGACCTGTTAATTAAACTACTCGGTATACTCGGGTTTCTAAAAATACGCCTAGCTAGCTTTTTCGAAGATATCCGGATTAATACTCGATATTCTTAGATTTCCGAATAACCTTCTACTTAGACTACGTAAAGGTAAGGACTAGATAGTAGTACCCTATAACGAATTCCTACTACTAGGACTCGGAGAGAATAAGCCTAGCCCTAATCGTCGTCTAGTACTTAATAGGCTCGAAGGCGAGTATATAGCCTCGTCTCGACGTCGTTATAGTCTAGTTCGTATACTAGACTATTTCGACTAGCGCCTCGTCGTTACCCTTCCTAGTATAGCGCCTAGTATATATATAATCTTCTTTAGTATATTTTAAAGTTTTATACGAATAGATTAGAAGTAGTAGATATATACTAGTAGCTATAACGAAATATCCTTCCGTTTAGAGTATTATATCGTTAGGAATAGCTAGATAGTAACTAGCTAGCGACATTTTTTTATTTCCTAGCTACCCTAGCTAGCCTAACTACTAAAATTCTTTTCCTAGCTACCCTAGCTATCCTAGCTATCCGAATTTTGCCTTCTATATAGCGGCTCTCTCCTAGTAATAGAACCGAGCTACTATATCTAACGAATCCGAGCTTGCTTCTAGTCTTAATCTATTCTCTTTCGGTATAAGATACTCGATAAACAAATACTTAGGCCAAGTCTAACTACGAAACCTAATACTAGCTAGAAACTCTATTAATTAATCCTAGTCTTCGAACTCTCTCCGCTTCTTAAAAGAGATCTTTAAGTGCGCCCGAGCTTCGTTAGGTACCTATAGAGTAGTCGAGATAAAGCTATATTACTAAAATAGGTAATCCTTCGGAAGCTTATATAGAGATTTAGAGAATTATAACGCGAAACTATCCTACTAGTAGTGTTACGAGACAATAAACAATAGGTAGGTAAATAGAAGACGAGTTGTCGTATAGTTCTATCTAAGAGGTAGAAGGAAGCGTACGAGGAAGTATCCTCGCTAAGACTTAATACCTTAGGCCGCAATAGCCGACCTAGGCGTTACTCCGTAATAGTATTCCCCTCCTTAAATAAGGAGCTCCTACGACGTCTCGGTAACGTGTAATAGGCCTTTCTTTAATGTCTATAGTTATATCCGTTACTATATAATATTAAATCCTAGGGGGCGATACGAGTACCTCGTACCTTCCGCTTATATAGCAACTTACTAGTAGCATTAGGTCTAGCGGTGAGGCTCTTATAGCGGCAAGTGCTAGGTTCTGTCTTAACTACTCGGTAGCGAGTCTTCTTAGGGTTAGAGGCTAGTATTAATAGTATAGCGGTTTACGGTAGAGAAGCATAGCCCTTTTGTATTACCGATAGTCTATATTTCTTAACCGGTAGTAAGTCCTTAGTAGCCGCTAGCTTCAACCTGCGTAGGTATCGTTAGTAATACTCGGCTACTAGCTCTTTAGTATCTAGTAAGAAGTTATCCTATCGCTGCTTAGTCTCCGATCTATCCTTCTAACGTGCCTTATACTATATTTCGCTATCCTTAGCTTTCCGCGAGCTGTATATCTTCTCTAGCTCCTATTCTTCTTCTAGCTCTTCGCCGTTACGCGTAACTAATACCGGTAGCGGTATATTAACCTATTCTTGTCCGGGTAAGGGATTATTAGAGGCAGCGCGTAGTATACTCGTATAGAAGACTAGATAGATTAGTTTTATCGAGTCCGGAAGCGTTAATCTATATAAACGTCGCCCTATCGGTTTGTCGATAGGAAATAGGCTAAGCTACTTGTAATCTAGTTTCTTGCTTAATCGGTTAGTACGGAGGTTGCGGGTATCGAGCTAAACTAGGTTGCTAGGCTTGTAATCTAGTACTACTACGCGGTTAGTGTTCGCTGCGTTAGTGTTCTTAGCTTAGGTTAGAGCGTACGAAGCGCGGCAATCCTCGAGGACCTAGCGTATACGTTGTACTATAGCGTTAGCGGACTCAATGTTAGCTAGCTGTTGCTTAGTAACCTACGGTCGGCCTAGAAGGTCCTAGAAGCCTATATTTAGATATCGCCCTATATTAGCGAAGAAGGGTATTAGTCCTATCGCGGCTAATACGTAGTTATTTATTACAAACTCCGCGAGAGGTAGCTATTCTACCTAGTCGTCTTATTATTATATATAAAAGACTCGTAGATATTGCTCGAGTGTCTAGTTAGTACGTTCGGATTGTCTATTAGTTTCTAGATAGAAAGCGGAAGAAACGTTTTAAGTAATGCTAAGGTGTGCGTATAGTCGCTTAAAGAAAGCGCTAACAAATTAGGTGCCTCTATTACTAAAGATAATAGAAGGTGCTCCGTACGTAGGGAAGATAAAGTAATAGACTTACTAAGCCGTATCTTCTGCGTCTAACCTATCGGTAGGCAATAGGCGCACTTATTTTGTTAGGCAGTTAGTAACAGTTAAGATGTTTTTGCAAGTCTTGTCCTTGTCTAAGTGCTCGTCGTAGCTAGGAGGTAGGTCTATAATATAGTCGAGAGTAATATACGACTATAGTTTAGGCGGAGTAAGCAAGGCGGACAGGGTACTAGGTTTCTATAACCTCGATAGGTTAGCTCTTCGGTACGCGTAGCAGTTGCGTAGGTACTAGGCAATATCGGCGGTTATCTTAGGCTAGAAGAGATTGTTGCGAGTAATTAGTTCGAGCGTACGGTTTATCCCTTAATACCCGGTAGTAGGACTATTATAGAAGCGCTAGATAATTCTTATCCGAAGATTCTTAAACGTAGAGATATAGAAGCGGCGGTTAATAATAAGGCGGTCGTCTTTTATCTCGTAGTCTGCTAGTAACACCTTGTTTACGCGCATCTACGTAGATACTATGCCGTTGTCTAGGTGCTTCTAGGTGCTTGCTAGAAATAACGACGTAGCTTCTTGTTCGTAAGCCTATTTAAACATTAGGTCTATAGCCGTTTGTATATTAATTTGCGTAGGTACGGAGGTGTCCTATTCTTTATTAGCGCTTATATCGGACGTCTTACCCCCCTCTTTATCCTTATTATTGTCCTTAATAACTTCTTTGCCTCTATTAGCTTCGGACTCGTATCCGCTATCTTCCTCGGAGTATATAGCGAAATACGTTACGATATCGAGGTTTTCGCGTTTAAGGATAGTACGTTCCTAATGCTAGATACGAGGGTTATCGACGTTGTTAGATATATCTTAGGATCGTCGAGTTAGGCTATTAGGCTTTGTTCCTTATCGACTAGGTCGATATATAATCTTAAAGTTAAATTAGGAGAGGAACTCTACCTATCGGGCCTATCTACGGTTTAACTTCTTCGTAGATATAAAGTATTCTAGGTTTTTGTAATCTGAAACTACTTTAATATCCTACATTATTAGCTCTAGTTCCTACTCTTCGAAGCGCTTTATAATAGCAAGCAGCTCTTTATCGTAAATGTCGTAATTTACTTCTACTAGAAGCATCCTCTTTAAGAAGAAGGCTATAGGAACTAAGATACCTTTCCTTATCTGCGAGAGAACCCCTATAGATACCTAATCTAATAAATCTGTTTCTACCTACGTCTTATCTCCTAGAATAAAGTAAGATAGAACTAGGGCAGTAGTAAAGGCAACTTTTAAATTCTCGAAGGCGGTGTCGCACACGCTAGTCTAGTTCTAAGCGGTATCTTTCTTCGTAAGAGCAGTTAAGGGTACTACGATTCGTAAGAAGGCGTAGATAAATCGACGGTAGAACCCTACAAAACTAAGAAAAGCTTGTACGTCTTTAATATTACGAGGGGTTTGCTATTCTCGAATAGCTTCTGCTTTCGTTAGGTCTATTTCGATACCCTTAGTCGTTACGTATAAGCCGAGGTACTTAACTCTTTTAATATAGAACTCGCTCTTGTCGATGTCGATAGGTAATTAAGCTTCTATTAGCTTAGTAATAACCTTCTCGACTTAGTAGGTATGTTCTTTTTCTATACTATTAGTATAGATAAGTACATTATTAAGATATACTATTACGAAGTCGTCGAGGTACTCGCGGAGGATAGTATTAATATATCGCTAGAAGGAACTAGGTCTATTATATAGACCAAAAGGCATAACCTTATACTAATAAAGTCCGTAGCGGGTAATAAAAGCAGTTAACTATTTATCTCCTTTCCGTATTCGTAGGTTATTAAAAGCTGCTACGATATCGAGCTTAGTAAACTATTTAGCTTTGTATAGGCGGTCTAGAGTCTCGCGGATTAATAGGATAGAATATCGGTCCTTAACTATAATAGCGTTAAGTGCTCGATAATTAATATATACTCGTAACCTACCTCCGGGCTTACGTACTAGCAATACCGGGGAGGCGTATTATAAGCTTAACCTCTTAATTATTCCTTTAGCTAATTAATCGTTTAAATACTTCTTTATAGTAGCAAGTTGTTCTATATTTATCGGATAACCCTTTTAGTAAGGAGGTTGCGTATCCGGCTTAAGGTTAATAGTATAATCGTTAGCGGGATAGTAGACGGGCAAGGTTGTCTTGTCTTTACTCTTAAAAGCATTAGCTAGGTAATAATAGCGAGGCTTTAAGATGTCCTTCGGATCTCTTTCTTTAGACTTCTTTACAAATATCTTATAGTCTTCTAGAGACATTGCGGAGAATTGTTTAACTTCGAGGCTAGCATCGTATACGTCGGAAGGATCGAAATCTTTAGGCTATAATACTAGAAGCTAGTAGTCTCGTCGTTTAGCTATACGGTAAAACCAATTTGCACTAATTACGTATATGTCCTTAAGTTCGGAACTTTAGGCTTAAGGGTGCGGTATAATACGTACGTTCTTCCGGTCGAGAGCTACTATATAAGGTAGACCTCGTTAGTTATAGACCCCGTAGTAGTTCGGGTTGGTTTGGTTTAGTTTGCTAAGCCGAAGATCTAGTTTGGTTCAGGTTAGTTTGCTAAGCAACTATAGGATTAGCTAGTTCGAACTATAGAATTTATCGGTTTCTAAGAAGTGTAAGAATGTCTACGTAACTCGAAGCAAGCCCTTTATAAGATACGAGAGTGTAGCCGGTAGCGTAGCCGGCATTTTTCAGTTGTAGGAAGGTACTTATATAACCCTAAATCTATAGACAATTAGCTAAAGGCACTAACTAATAGACCCCGCAGTAGTTCGGTTTCCGAACTACCAAACGTATATAGTTTGGTTTCTTAGCGGCGAACTAGCTCCCTAGTTCCGGTTTGGTTTTTTCGAACTATATAGATTCCTAGTTTAAACTAGAGACTATATTGGTTTTACTATAAGGACACTCTTATTCGACTGCCGGCTACGATTGCCGGCCATAATAGTAACTCTATTACATTTACTACGCTCTTTTGCCGTTGCTAGGGCGTAGTTGCCGTTACTAGGGCGTAGTTGCCGTTGCTAGGGCGTAGTTTTGCTATAAGGACACTCTTATTCGACTGCCGGCCACGATTGCCGGCTATAATAGTTACTAGGTTGTATTTACTACGCTTTATTACCGTTGCTAGGGCGTAGTTGCCGTTGCTAGGGCGTAGTTGCCGTTGCTAGGGCGTAGTTGCTATTGCCGGGGCGTAGTTACCGTAGTTGCGAAAGCTTACCTATATAACGTTACGTAGGCGGCAACAATTAGGGCTTCGCGATATTCTTACACTTTCAACTTCTTCCTCTATACCTATACCGACAACAACTACTATACGCTGCGCCCCCGCCCCTTTCCCTTATAATAGTAAGAGAGAAGCGCGCCGCGCGCTAAATAGAAGATAGAACTGAAGACCGCGAGTTTGTTTTGCCTAAGCGTCTAACTAAAAAGCGTAAGACTAAAGAGGAGTACTCTACGAAGAAGAATTCCGTACGAGACCGCGAGAGAAAGGATAAGATAGATAAGGATAAAAGAGCTAAGGATAAGAGAAGAAAGGCGCGGAATAAGGCATTCTATCGATAGCTAGCGCCTATAGAAAAAGGTAAAGGTTAGAATAAGAAGACAACCTAAGAGAAGGCTAAGAGGAGGAAAGAATTGCGGCTAGTTTTCGAGCGTAAAGTTCTAGTAGCGTAAGTCAATCTAGCTAGCGGCCGTAGCTAGTAGCTATAGCCGGCAGCCGTAGCCGGCAGCTATAGCCGGCATATTTTTCTTTAATACGTTAACTAATAGCATTCAGACCTGTAGCCGCTACCTCTATCGATACGACTAATAGTAACGGAGATGTTTAGATAGCCGAGAACAATAATGCTAGAGTTTAGGATGCCGCGATAGAGCTTAATACTACGAATAAAGGAACTGAAAAAAGCGAGGAGATACTATACGTCGATCTAGTAACAGGTACAGTCTTAGGGCCTAACGCTATAGACGATAAGCGCTAGGAGTAGATCGAGTATAGTTAAAGAAACGAGATACTAGTAAAGGGCTAAAGCATAAGTCCTATCAATCTAGAAAATTATAGTTAAAGCTACTACGAAAAGCTAGCAAGGATTAGAATCGAGACTAGTCGTCTTTATATCCTCGATATAGAGTAGAAGTTTCTTTATTAGTATTAGAGCGAAGCCTTTGCGTCTATAAAGGCAAAGTAGCTTGCGATTAATACGATCGGGGCTAGGTATCTAGGGACGGCAGAAGTGTTACTATAGGAGGAAGGGGTATAGGTAATTATTCTATACTCGGCATATATAGCCGGCGTTCGTAGCCGGCAGATACTAATAGTTAAATAGAAAGCGTTTCTCGAAGGTAGAGTGCCACTGCTATATAAAATCTTTACTAAGGCAGAGAGGGCTTATATCCGGAATCTAAGCTACTAGTAGGATAGGTTAGCGTTAGAATTCTCTAAATCTCTATATAAGCCTCCGAAGGATTACCTATTTTAGCGATACGGCTTTATCTCGACTACTCCGCAGGTACCCGAAGAAGCTCGAGCGCTCTTTAAGGTCTTTACTAAGAAGCGGAAGGAGTTCGAGGATTAGGATTAGTTAATAGAGCTATTAGTTAGTCTTAGGTTTCGTAGTTAGACTCGGCCTAAGCATTTGCTTATCGAGTGTCTTATACCGAAAGAGGATAGATTAAGACTAAAAACGAGCTTAGATTCGTTAGGTATAGTAGCTCGGTTCCGTTAGTAGGAGAGAGCCGCCGTATAGAAGGCAAAATTCAGGTAGTTAGGGTAGCTAGGAAAGAAATTCTAGTAGTTAGGCTAGCTAGGGTAGCTAGGAAAAAAAATCTAGTAGTTAGGTAGCTAGGAAACAAAAAAAAAGGTAGCTAGCTATTTACTGCCTAGCTGTTCCTAACGATACGATGCTATAAAAGAAAGGGTGTTTCTCTATAGCTACTAGTATATATCTACTACTCCTAAGTCCTTACCTTACCGTACGAAACCTTAAAACATACCGACCGATATTGTATATACACTAGGCGCTATACTAGGAAGGGTAATAACGAGACGATAGTCGAAATAGTCTAGTATACGAGCGAGATTGCGATAACGTCGAGAGGAGGTCGTATACTTACCTTCGAGCCTATCGAGTCCTAGACTACGATTAGGGCTAGATTCATCCTCTCCGAATCCTAGTAGTAGGAATTCATTATAGGGTACTACTACCTAGTCCTTACCTTTACGGAGTCTAAGTAGAAGGTTGTTCGGAGATATAAGAATATCGAGTATTAACCCGGAAATCTTCGAAAAGGCTAGCTAGGCGTATCTTTAGAAACCCGAGTATATAGAGCAGTTCAATTAATAGGTCTATAAGATATAGTTCCCTTTATACTTACGTTCGAAGGAGTGTAAACTCCGGAAGTACTCGATGCGATAGGGGAGTAAGGAGCGAACGGACACATTCTAGAAGTTCTTTATAGAGGGGGCATTGCACCGTTATACGACTTCTCGACTTAAAGATTAACTAGTAATTGTCTACAACTTCTACGGTTCAATCTTGAAATACCCGAAACTAGGGGATAGGAACTCATCGCCTACGAACTATCTCTATTCTAAACGGTATCGGGAATCTTAAGGAGAGAGGAGAGTTGATATAGATACAGCGTTCTAGAAAGAGGTATATCTTCTAAAATGCCGGCTATAGCTGCCGGCTACAGCTACCGGCTACAGATTCCGGCTACCTAAATCAACCGTAGAGATCTAGCTAATTATTATAGGCTACGCTTAAAGAAGCTCTAGGATTAAAGGCTACCGATTTCTCTCCCGAAGACTTTAAGCAACTAGTAAACGAAATGCTAGCTATAAACGGTCTTCCGGAAGACTTCTACGAAAGGGAGTCTATATAGAAGACATACCTATATCTTATAAACTACCCTCCCCTATTTCTCGGCGCGACAACCTAGCGTATTATATTCGAAAAGAATAAAGAGGCTACGTTAGACGATATTCGGGAGATCCTCCGTAATACTCGCCGAGTAGCTATTACTATCGATAGCTAGTTAAGCCGGACTATAAGAGCCTCCTTCCTCTCGATTATACTATACTTTATTAATTCGGATTAGAAACTCTAGGAACTTATAATCGGATTCCCTAAAATTCTAGGTTCCTATACTAGTAAGGATATAGCGAAGCTTATCTATACGGTAATAGATAGGGTTAGCGTAATAACGAAACTAATCTCGATTACTACGGACAACGCTAGTAATAATCGAACATTATATAAGGCGTTGTATATACAATTTACTCGTATATATCTTTAAAATCACTAATTGTATCGATAGGGTCGAGTACGTAGAGGAGATTATAAGGTCTACAATCTAGCTTAATCTTCCGAATGTTAAGCTCGCTACGATTCCGGATACGTACGACAATACGTACGATAATAACGATAAAGAGGAGCCTATTAATAGCCCTAGCCCTATTGAATCGGAGCCGACGTCGTTGCTAGTTACATCCCTATAGAAGTTTCCCTACCTCGCTTATATAGTTCAAATCGCGATCCGAGCCCTCTTTAAGACGCTTAAAATTGCACTATTAAACGACGACTAATAGAAGATCCTAGATAAGGATAAAGTAAAGTCGAAAGTCGAGAAACTTATTATAGCAATAAGACGGGATAAGGTAGAGAGCCTCGCTCTCGTTTTATATAAGGTATAACTTTTGTCCGTAGCCGGCACCTATAGCCGGCAACCTAGTATAGTTCTAACTCTTTTTCTCTAGCTTCGTCGTCTAGTAATATATACGAACTCGAGCTTATAGAGATATAACCGATTCGAGGCTATTTAAAAGAACCTAATCGAGCGCCCTAAAACCGATACCTAGAATATCGTATAGAATAAGCGATAGCAAAAGCGGCCTCCTTAGCGCCTACTCCGTTTTACCTAAGACGTTAAGACCCGGTTCGATTCGACTTTCTATATAGTTACGAGGGGATGTACTTTACGTACCGCTCTCGAGATCTATTAGAGTTCCGAGGGTATTAAGTAGCTCGGCCTTACCGCCGCCGAATAGCGCTAAGTAGAGTATCTCGTCGATATTAGTAAGCATTACGCGAAGGTTACTACTACGATTAGAAGAACCCGAGGACCGACGATCTACCTTGTCTTTACGTACTATAACTAGCTCTTTAACGAGCTCGAGGAAACCGTAGCTAAGCTAGCTAAGAAGAGCGTTCCCTAGAAAGTAGCTATAACGAAAGCTATAGATACCTCCTATACTAAGTTATATAAATATTATAGTACTACCTTTAACTCGTTCGGGGATATCTATAGTATTACGTACTTACTTAACCCGGTAGAAAAGGATATATACTAGCAGAGGCCGGAATAGAAGGCGGACGAGGTATAGCCGAAGCATTACTAGACTATTCTAGAAAAGATATTCTACGAGCGTCGGAAAGAAACTAGTCTAAATACAGCTCCTATAAAGAAAAAGAAGGTTTAGAAGGCTCCGATATTATACCTGTTTCGTAGATAGGAAGTAGAGGTAGAAGAGGAAGCAACTACTAAAGTGAATAAAGAAGAGTTCGATCTCTATCGGCGCGCGAGTAAGTATAAACCCGTAGGCTTAGAAAGAGGGCTAATAATCTCTAGATCTTACCGGTCTTCTAAACGAATTCAGAGACGATATTCTCGCTATATAGTAGCGGTTAGAGCCTAAGTTTCTAACGATAGCGTCGGTCGCTTAGGACGTCCTCGCTATCCCGAGCGTAGGTATAGGCTATAAGAGGTCTTTTAGTATCGCTCGTTACTAGGGCCGCTTTAATCGAATATACTCGCCTACTACCTTCGAATCTATTATAGTATTCTGATACTATCTCTTCTACTAGAATCGCTAAGGTAGGTTACTAAAGATTATACTAAAGGAGTTGATCGAGGAATTAGAAAACCTTAAAATCGAAGAAACCTAGGAGCGCGAAGAGAATGCGAAATTTAGTCTAAGCGAAACCCTAATTAGCGATAACGAAGAGGAGGAGGGCGGAGGTAGAAGGCGATACCGGGTCGAGAAGTAGAAATATATATAGGCTTAGAGTAGCTTTAAGGAGACGAAGCGTTTACGTATAAAGTAATATAGCCGGCGTATATAGCCGGTATATATCCGAAATGTATTTCGAATTCCTAGGACCTAAACAGACTAGTTGCTATAGCAACCGACCCCGCTTACCTACGGACTATTTCTAATTCTCTATTCGCTCTTCCTCTCCTTCTTCCCTTTCCCTATATTCTTAAAGATAAATATGCCTTAAGGATTCGGCTCTTCGGGCCTTCCTAAGCCGGCTGTCTCCCTTTCCTTAAGCTACTATCCTTTATTCGAATCTAACGATAACCTAATAAGGCGGTTTAATAGAAGACTATTTGTTCTAGAAGATAAGAAGCATTAATATCTCCTTACGATTATATGCTTATTAATTTTCTAGGTCCTACCGATATACCCTTATCGCCTAAACGCGCAGATAAATATCTTTAGAGGCTAAAGGGTAAGGGTAAAGCAAGCTAAGTATAGGGAGACCGTAGCGAGAACGAAATATCGGAAGAGTAAGGCTCTCCGTAGTATATATAAAGGAAGGGGGTTCCTCGGAAAACAGTACCGAAAAATAAGAAGGCTATAGGTAGATAGGAGAAGGCTAAAAAGAGTAGGCGGACGAAGACTATCGCGAAGAAAAGTTATCTTTCTATTAAAAGAAAGGGAATAAGGCAGGACTCGACGATAAAGAAGCGGCGCTTTAAACTAGGTACTATTACCCTTCGCTAGATCCGGCTTTTCTAAAATAAAAGAGGGACCGAGCTTTTAATCCCTAAGACTCCCTTCTAGCGACTCGTCCGAGAAATTATATTAGATTTTCGGTCTAGTATACGATTTACGGCTAAAGCGATTAGTACTCTTTAGGAAGCTACGGAGGTATTTCTCGTAACCGAGCTTAAGCTTTAAAACCTCCTTACTATCTATACGAAGCGGGTTACTCTTTAAAATAAAGATATATAGCTTCTAGCTAAAATTCGGCGTCGGTTTATAGCGGATTAGTTGGAAATTGTATTTAGTCGTTAGATTAACCTAGGAGGAGGCCTATTTTCGCATCCTTTTACCGGCTATAGGTGCCGGCTATATTTCTGATTTTATCTCCGCGCCGTCCCTAAATCTAAGGTACGAAGTAGAAACCTAGCGCTCTATATTTACCCGGCTATTATAGAGACGAGCTATATTTAGATTAGTTTCTTCGTATATCGCGACCTAGCGGGTAGTAAGCGAAAGGGCGATAGAACGTTTATAATACGTCTCTATTTAGACCTAAAACACAAAGGTCCTAAGGAGCCCTAGCATCCTAACTATAAGGAGATTCTTTAGTATTAGTACTTTAATCCTCTATACTACGAGGCAGATAGTAAGCCTACGAGAGAGAAACTTTAACGAGAAATTCTCTATAATACGTAGCGCTATTATATAGCTATAGATGCGCACTAAGTCCGGTAACTCGAAGAAGAATTAAGATAGCGTATTAGCGACCGAGGAAGAGATCGATAGTATACTAGTAGAGTCGAGGTCTTATAAGCGAAGTATAAGATAATATAGGCTCTTAGTCGTATAAAGTAACGTACTATATAAATAACTAGGCGTACTATTCTTATTTACTTACGACCTATATCCTAGGATACTCTTCTCGTACTTTTTATACTCTTTTCTAATACCTTACCTATAAGCGCTCCGCGACAACCGAGTGAATATAAGCTATAGGGTTTCCGCTCGGTACCTTAGCCTCCGAGATAGGGCGGAGTTGAATTTAGAGCGATAGCCGGCACTCGTAGCCGGCATATAGAGACGGTAGTAGGCCTTTTCCTACTAAATAACTAGCTTATTTAGTATAGCCTACCTAATATTTCTTATATTTACTAGCAATAGGCCTAGGTTACTTATAAGATTACTATAGCTAGTAAAGGCATTACTAAAGAATATCTATACTATAGTAAGATACTATTATTACGCCGGCTATTTATTAAAAGGAGGCTTTCGCCTATTACTATGCCGGCTATATATGCCGGCTATATTTCAAAGTCTCCCGTACCTGCCTTTTTTAGCCGTGCCTGCCTTTTTTAGCCGTACCTGCCTTCTTTCCTTGCTCTAACGTTACTATAATATAGGCTTGCGCGAAGCTTACTCTATTGCCTAGCGACACCGCGATACTACCGCTATATTCAACCTTCGTATCGATACCTATACCTCTACGCTCTATATCTACTACCTCCGTAATACCCTCGCTCCGCGCGCGCCTTCGTATACCTTCGTAACGCACTTTTTTCCTTAATTCGACGACTTTTATAATAGCGAGTCTACTTAACTAAGTTACGACGCCTCGTAAGAAGGGACCTAGTGCTTCTACGGGTCGCAATAAGACCGGAAATAGTAGAACGAGTATAGTATATTAACGTAAGAGGGCTGCTACTACTACCGCTAGCTCCGGTACTAGAAAGGGCGTCGCGAGTAAGGCTCCGCGTAAGACAACGGCGGGTAAGGCTCTACGTAAGACGACAACTAGCGCTTCTACTGCTAGTAGCAATCGTACGAAGCGTCGATAGCGCTTAGGAAGTAAGTCCTATTTATAGCCGGTAGCGTAGCCGGCAGCGTAGCCGGTAGCGTAGCCGGCATTCTTACTGTCTTTTTACTAATCCTTCTTTAGCCGTAGCCGTCCGTAAGATTCGATAATATTAGAAGAGTTCTTAGCTCCTAATCCGCAAAACTCCTTTCTAACGACTTATTCGCGAAATTGCTTAGGATTATAGAACGGACCTTCGCTTCTAAGCCTCCGCGATAGGCGCCCTTTAAGAGGCTATAGAAGCCTACCTAGTTCGTATCTTCGAATATATATTTCTCTTCTACCTCTTTTCGGACTATACTAATACTATTTTAGCGGTCAACCTTATAGCTATCTACGCGAAGCGTATAACGATTATAGATAAGGATTTCAAAGCACTCGATCAGATTCTAAAAGGCTAGAATATCTATATTCGAGACGGTACTAGGTAGGATAGATATTCTAGTAGAAAGGATATTCGTAGTATTATCTACAAGCTTTTCTATATGCGAAATAAGCCGCTATTATACGGCGCTATATACCGCGCTCTAAATACTCTCTAAGTATATATATATAGTATAGTATACTTTATTAGCCGTACGGAATAGAAGTCTCCTAAAATCCCGTTAGTACTAAGGAGTAAAAAGGCCGGCTACGCTGCCGGCTACGCTGCCGGCTACGCTACTAGCTACGCTGCTAGGTTTTTCAAAGAACTAAATGAAGATAGATATTCCGGTTGATTTGTATTAGTTTAGATTTTTATAAAAAGGAAACAGGGAAAAATAAGGAAGGTTGAAGAGCCTAATAGTTATAGTTATAGGTACTATCCCTATTTTCTAGAGCATATTATATACCTGCCTTCGCAACTCTACCTAATACTCCCTCTAAATATCCTTATACTCTACCTACTAAAAATTCAACTAGGTACCTAGACCTATAGCTGCCTCTATATCTTTTACTATCTTCTATAGGTTGAAGGCCTCTTCTATAGCAGCCTCTACCTCCTTATATAATACGAAGTTACTACCTACCCTACCCTTTATATCTCCTAAATAACTAAGAGTTCTAAGGAACGAACTAGCATTCGGCCTTAGTATAGCGAGTGACTAGTAGAACGTTCTATAGAGCTGCCTTATAGCTCTTTTATATACTATACCGATACCGAGGGAGGAGCTATCCTAGTACTTAATATTATCGAATAGTTCGGTAGGAAAGTGTATAAACTTCTTAAGGAGGAGGACTTCTAGGGAAATCGATAAGTTCTGCCTAGATCTAGATAAAGACATTCTACTAAGCAGTTAGGGAATTAAACCGTAAACGAAAGGATGAAATTCATACCTAAGGAGTGCAGTTTCCGAACTAAACTATAATGCCTTATATATATATATATATATGCTTTTGATTGGTTAGTGCCCTTAGCTAATTGTCTATAGATTTGAGGTTATATAAGTACCTTTATATAACTACGTAGCCTAAGTAGGATTCGAAAATTCTATAAGTACTAAGGACTAAAAATGCCGGCTACGCTGCCGGCTATACTGCTAAGTCTTATAAAGGGCTTGCTTGAAGCTACGTATACATTCGTACACTTCTTAAAAACCGATAAATTATATAGTTCGAACTAGCTACTTATATAGTTG